>NC_056741.1:391401760-391736098 GCF_019279795.1 Protopterus annectens | reverse complement strand
TTAGGTACCAGGTTGGGTCTAAGCATTAGCAGTAACTTTGTAAATCCAATCAGTGGTATACCCCTTTAAACAATGCCAACCTTAGGTAAGCAGGTTTGCCCATAGCTTAGCCTTTTCAAAACTGGCCAATCATGGAAAAGTGTGGGAAATTGGCCCTACTTAAACCCAACAGGCAGGAATAAATCTCATAACTGGTTGTAGCTTCCCCTTGCAGGCACCATGTCAGGAAGGGGAGAGGGTGTGCACTTTTGGGAGCAGCGCTGGTGCATCCAGGAGTCCAGAGTCATGGCAGGACTCCTTGTCAAAGTCCATGAGGAGAGACTGCTGCAGGGCCAGTACCAGGGTTCCCAATATAAGGTGGAAGCAAAACCTGTATTGTTCAAAGCAAGTACTGCATACACCAGAGAATATGGCAGGAAGAGTCACATATAGTTTGTATGTAAATATGTAAGTATGTAAATAAAAGTGTAATAGCCTGTCAATATAAGTCTAACTGCTGGACTGCATGTGTATACTCTGGTATCATAGGGTAAAGTAGATTTGCAATCACGTAATAGTACTGTTGTATTAAGCACTGTTACCCACACAGTGCACCATAAACAGAATGTGTAGGAATGCATGCATATGACTGGTGTAATCCCCAGAGGCCATTTAGTACAACTGAGAGACACAGAGACAGAAAACAGGGAAAAGGTAGACAACAAAACCTGAATAGCACATGCAACTGAGATGTGAACTGTTGCATTTTTAGCACACACAGCCATGGTTTGAATCCTGGCAGTGGTAATAGTCTGCATACAGACTCATACCCTACAACTGTACAGATATGTCCAGTAAAGTGGCCCATATCTGTTGCCTGTCAACCTGTCCCCCTGGGAAATCAGTGGGAGGATCCCAGACATATAGGCAGCAAACAGGAAATAGAACTGATTGACACACATCTATGAGAACAAAGCTGGTGCACTACCAACTCCCCAAAACCTTATGAGAGTAAGAAGCCATGTATTTCCCATTTACACCCTCATGTTGTCAAGCTGTGGCCAGCGTGTGTACAGTAACAGAGTGAGATGTATGTACATAATAGTAATGTGGAATCTGGTACTGTGTGTGGCAACATTCAGGTAGTGCTAACAAAAATTTCTCCCACACATCTGTCAGATACCAACACTGTGCCCAGAAATACAAGAATGATGCCCTGTACTGGTACAGTTTACATTGGTATTGTATGCCATTGTGACTGATATAGTTGCTCTGAATAATGAGGTATTACTCATCACTGTCACCCACACTGTCCTACAAAATACAACTGTCTAGGAAATATGTATAAGAGTGTTGTAAAACAAGGTCAGAATGCAAAAGCACAGGAGAATTATAAGACAGAAAGCAGATAGGAGATATACAGCAATATCTATATAGCACACACAACTCTGATGGACAGTCTTTAAGTTGTAGCAGACACAGCCATAGTCTGAATCCTGGGAGTGGAAGTAGGCTGCATACAGAATCATACCCCACAATTTATTTATTTATTTATTTTACATTTGTTGTCCGGGCTAGTCTAACTGGATATATGTCCATTTTCGGTAGAGGCCCGGGGAGATAAGCTCCACTTTAAACTAAATAAATCAAGACAGAACAAAAGTCCAAAAAATATCTAAATACATATACATGAAGATTTTCTTCAAGAACTTGAATTATACAGAACTAAATTATACAGACTGTGACTACAGAGTTTAACAAGGCAAAATACAGTACTATTACCATGGGAAAGTGATTGATATTCACCATAAGTATATTGGGTAGTAATGTACCTTTACAATGATGTATATAGGTTATAAAAAAATATAACACTGAGAAATAAGAAAATTATTAAATATATATACTTGAAGAAGTAATTGCAGTCATAGTGAAAGAAATAGTTGGTCTATATACAAGGTGGAAGACATGCTCACTGCAGAAAGAATGTTGTAAAGAACATACTCAGTGATTGTTCCTTGGGAATAAGATACTAAGAAGGGAGTGAGGGAAGAATTTACTAATTCTGCAAAGTGAGTTATTGGAGGAGAGTTATAGAATAATGTTATACTGGGGGGGGGTAGTCAGGGTTAGTGCATGGGCATAGCCACTGTGTTTTTAGTTGAATTTTTAGTTGTTTTTTAAAGAGTGGTAATGATGAGATAGATGTAAGTTTAATGGGAAGCTTGTTCCAAATCTTCCCCACTGAATTAGAGAAAAGAGAATCACCTGCCTTGTTGTGGGATTTCTGGATAGTAACCAGTAGTTTATTTGCTGAGTGAAGGGTAGTAAGGTTTGTGTAGGGGGAGATGAGGCTACTGAGAATAGGAGTATTACTAGGCTGGTACAGAATCTTATGGGTAATGGAGAGTTGTTGAAATTCTAGCTAGTTATTTAGTTCTAGCCATCCTAGAAGTTTGAGATTTATACAGTGATGAGTTCTAAATGGGGACCCAGTAGCAAACCTGGCAATCTTGTTATAAGAAGTGGTCAATTTGTTTAGGTTGCTTTTGGAAAGATTAGTATAAATGGGTGGTGAGGCATAGAGGAGGGTGGAGATCAGATGGGTCTGGGCAATAGTAGATCTGGCTTCTGGGGTGAGAAAAGGTTTTATCCTATACAAGGATCCAAGTTTTCTGTTTACTGTTTTAATAATGGCATTAATATGCGAGTCAAAGTTGAGGTTGTGGTCAATCATTACACCTAAGAGTTTGGTAGTTGAGTCAGGAGCTATGATTGTACCATCGATGGATGTAATAGAGAAATCTATTGGGGTGGATTTAATAGCTGGAGTAAATAGTAATAGTTTTTTTTTTTTTTTTTTTTTTTTGGCATTTAGGAGTAGGCGACATTGTTGGAACCAGTCTTCTACTAGGTTAAATACTGTTTGGGTGATGGACTGGAGTTCAGATGAAGTGGATACTTTACAAATCAAAGTGGAGTCATCTGCATATTGTATGCAGGTAGGTAGAAGTAAATTTATAGAAAGGTCATTAATTAATATGGAGAAGAGTAGAGGTCCCAGGATAGAGCCTTGAGGGACACCAAGGGTAATAGGGAGATGTTTGGATAGGTTATTATCCCAAAGGACAGCCTACTGTCTACTGTGCAAGCAGGATTTGAACCATTGTAATGCCTGTGTGTCAAGTGAGAATTAATTGAGTATGTTGAGAAGTATTTGATGGTTAACCATATCGAAAGCTTTAGATAGGTCAATGAACAGAGCAGAGGAGAGCATGTTATTGTTACGATGTTTATTAATGCAGTCTGTAAAGGATAGGAGAGCAGTGGTGTGGAATGGTCTAAAACCATGTTGACAGTCAGCTAGAAGGTTATTTTGGAGAATGTGGTCAAACAATTGTTGATGGATGCATTTTTCCATGATTTTGGCTAGTGGTGATAGTAGGGCTACAGGCTGAAAGTTAGAGAGTTCAGTTGAGTTACCACCCATGTGAAGTGGGATTATGTGAGAGATTTTTCCAGAGTGAAGGAATGGAGCCTTCAGTTATGGTTCTATTGATTAGGATAGAAATGGGATAGGCAAGACTTTTGCAGCAGTTTGAAGGTATTCAGGTGGTAGGAGATCAGCTGAGGGAGTACAAGGTTTAAGTTTATGAAGTAGAGTATAGATGAGGGATGTAGGAATAGGTTTTAAGTGAAAGGTAGATGGTAAGGTTGTTAGGGAGGATGAGAGGGTACAGTTAACAGGTGATAACGTGTTAGCTAGAAATTTGACAGTTTCAGTAAAAAAGGTATTGAAAGCATCAGCTATCTGGTTTGGAGAGTTTAGAGAGAGACCAGATGGGGTTGGTGTTTTGGAGTGGCCTGGATGTAAAAGTTTATTTATGCCTGACCAGAAGGTTTGGGATTGATCATGGTGCTTTTTCTGGAGTTTAAAGAAACAGTTTTTTTATCCTGAACTATTGATTTTTTGGTGGCATTTCTTAGCTGTCTAAAGTATTGCTGATCAACTGGGTCTTTACTGTTTCTCAATTTGGACCAGATTTTATTTCTTTGTAGGATTTGTTGTCTGGTTTCTTTAGTAAGCCATGGGGCTGCTTTCCTTCTAGTTCTTATAGAGCATGAGGGGGCATGGAATTCAAGAATTTGTGGTAATCTGGAGTTAAAATAGGATACTGCTTCATCAAGTGGCAGGTGCCTTAAGGGTGACCAGTCACAGGCTTGAAGTTCTGCTTGAAAGGTTGCTGGATCAAAATTTTTTTGTTGCGGGTGATTTTAAAGGTAGTTTGGTTTGGGATAAAGGATTTTTGTCTAGATAAATAGGTAAGTGAATGGTCACTAATATAATCAGGAAGGAGACCTGCTTTGTAAGAGAGAGGATGGCTGTTAATTAAGATCCAGTCTAATATAGTTTCTTTGCAGCTGGGTTTATGGATTCTGGTGGGGGTGGTAATAGTTTGGGAGAAGCCATAGAGGTTTATATGGGTTGTGGGTTTATGAGTGGTACAGGTGTTCCAGTCTATATTAAAGTCACTGAGTACAATGGTTTCCTGAGGGAAGGATGTAGAAAGCCAGCAGATGATACTTTCTAAGATGCCGATGTTATTGTCTGGGGGTAGGTAGGAGCATATTATGTATATAGATTCAGTAGTATTGAGCTTGAGCTTGGAGATAAGAATTTCCACATTAGTATCTACAGGTGGTCTTACTAGTAAAGAAGTGACCTGTAAATGAGATTTGTGCAGTATTGCTACCGCATCACCCTTTTTGGTAGTTCAGTCTAATCTCAAGATATTATAACCAGGTGGGAGTATTTCATTGTCTTTTGTAACAGGTTTAAGCCAGGTTTCTGTTAAGCATAAGATATCAAAAGAGTGTGTATTTAGTAGTGCGTGTAGTTGGATTAATTTATTGTTAACACTCCTTATATTGAGATGAGCTATCAGTAGAGAATTTGGGGTTATACAGGGAGTGAAGGGGGAGAGGGGTGTCTCAGGGTGTTGCTATCTGGTCCTGGGTTGGGATGAATGTCTCCATGAAGGAGAGGATGTCTATAGGGACTATATGGATGTTTCAGTAGTTTACTGCAATTAAGTTGTAATTTCCAATATTGTGTGAATGTAAAATGGGCTACTCTGTGGTATTTACGTGATAGATAGGTTGAGGTGGATGTTATGTTAGAATGGCTTTGGAATTCAAGCTCATTGATTAGTAATGTTTGTTTTAGGGGTTGGTGAGATGACGTGAATTGCAGGTTTTCATAAAAGGTAAGGGTATAGGGTATAGAAAGGATAGATAGTAATGAAAGTAGGAGAGGTAGTTTTATACATGTGAGTGTATAAGTTAAGGGCATGGTGTAGGAGATTATAGAATGTAGTTAGGAATTAGGAGATAGGAGTAGAGAGTGTGGAGTATAGAAATATGTAAGAGGTAATTGAGAGTAATTGTCAGTATGGGAGTGGGTGTGTAGATGGTAGGTCTGTAATGAGTTTGGATAGCTAATGGATAGGAAAGAGGGGGGTGTGGCTTTGTAAGTATAAGAGTAGGACCACTGGGGTGGGTGGAAATTGGGGGTAGGGTAGGGGAGCGGAGTGAGCCCGCAGGGCGAACGGAGCATTTTAGAGCAGGTAAGTGAGAGTCTACAGAGGCAATCAGAGAGCAGCAGATTCCTGAGGCATGTTACTTATATCCAGGTAAATAGAGTGTGGTAACGCAGGAGAGAGGTAGAGAATGTTGGTGGAGTAGAAGGAAGAAAAAAAGTATAGCTAGATAGTGGGAAGAGAAAAGGTAACACCAGAGTGATACAGCACGGAGATTAGCAATTAGTCAAGGGATGAGAGCTGAAAAAGTATTCAGAGCAGATATTTGGGAAGGTGGAGAACGAGGTATAACCCTAGACTGGATTAGGGTGCCACCTAGTGGGCAGAAAGTATAATACAGCAATGGTATATGTATTAGAGATAGTTAGAAGAAGGAGTACAGATAAAAGATAGCAAGGGGAGAAAATAGCAGATTGCTATTGGGGTTTAGAGGAGAAAATTGCTGCTGGTTTCCCTACTCGGTAGCTTAGTTTCTCTTGGTACTAGGTAAGGTATAAATAAATAATACAGCTTAATAGGTAGGTCCAAGGTGAAACATACTTTCTTAGTCCTTTTAGTAGCTGGGAACAAAAATAAATGTGCTGGGGCAACATGTTTCTTTGGCCAGACGTTGGGATGGTTGAAACAAAAAATCAGAAAGGGGTCCCAAAAGACCAAGCAGGTCCCTTAGTACAGGACAGGAGGTAGAGAGCTAGGATGAATAGAAAGATAAAAATTAGGTGTTAAGACAAACAATTAATATATGCTGTACTATAAAAGCAATCAGGGTAAGACACGGGTATATTCAAGTAAAAATAGACTGTTTAAGGATGCAATGGTCTCTAACTTAAGTTAGCATTTTCAGATAGTTGCAAAGACATAAGATGAGAACACTGGAAAATATGAAGGTCTCTCCAAACACCATTATATTGGGCGACTTCAACTACCCAAACATAGACTGGGAGCATTACTCTAGCTCCAACACCCTAGCCCAAAGGTTCCTAGAATTTATAAACTCAAATGCTATGGAACAACTTGTTACCACTCCCACAAGAGGGGAAAACATACTGGACCTGATCATCACCAACATGGGGACTCTATGCTCCAGACCAGAAGTGTATCCCTCACTGGTAAGATCAGACCATAAACTAATCTCACTGGATATTCACATCCTGACCCCAGCCCCTACCCAGAAAACCACAGTGAAAAACTTCTCTAAAGCAAATTTCACACTCCTCAAAACCGAGGTGGAATCCTTTAAGCCCCCGGGCCTGTGGAAAATATGGCCCAGACCACAGAATCCTTTATAAACACATTCTATGAACACCTTCAGGAATGCATGGATCATGCAATCCCAAATAAAACCAAGACCCAATCCTCCAAAGGCAGACATCCTGTCTGGTGGACCCCAGCCATAAACAAATTATACAACAGAAGGAGGAAGCTACTACATGATAGAGCAAAATCCCAAAAAGGGAAGGCATCTCTGATCAGTATTAGCAAAAAACTACGAGCACTCATAAAATCGTCTAAGGCCAGCTTCAAGAGAAAAATTGCACAGGACACTAAGGATAATCACAAGGCTTTCTTTAGTTATGTTAAGAACCTGGGTGGGAATTCCCAGATATGCTCAGAATTAGTCCAAAATGACAAAAAATACACCGAACCCACAGACATTGCCATCTGACAGGTTCAGCGCAAACTTCTTCCCCCCCCACCCCACCAAAAGGGCAAATATCTATCCCAGCAGAGTGCTGCCCCCCTGACATCTCAGATGAGATGTTCAGGTAAGAGCCGCCCTCTCCAAAGCAAAAAACACAGCATCAATGGGACCAGACGGTGTTCCGGGCTGCGTCCTACATGAACTCCAAGAAGAGCTAAACCCAAACATAAAACTACTGTTCAATCTCAGCCTTACTATAGGTTATGTACCCAAAGAGTGGCGTACAGCAACAGTGGTCCCTCTCCACAAAGGTGGTGCCTCAATGGATCCTGGAAACTATCACCCCATAAGCCTGACTAGCTTGGTCTGCAAAGCTATGGAAAGGATCATCATGGACCTCATAAATAAAGATATTGGGGACCTACAGACACTGGATCCTACCCAGTTTGGCTTTGTTAAGGGCAGATCCTGCCTCTCAAACCTGGTCAATTTCTTTGAAACAGTCACCAAGGCCATTGGTGAGGGAAGGTGGTCCACACAGCCTACTTGGACCTCGCAAAAGCCTTCGATACAATACCCCACTCGGGCATTATAGATAAGCTCACCAGCTTAAATATAAACCCCTATGTCACTAGATGGGTTGCAAACTGGCTCAAAGACAGAACCCACATGGTTAGAATTGCTGGAGCCATGTCAGACTCCAAACCAGTTACAAGTGGCGTCCCACAAGGCTCAGTCCTGGGACCTCTCTTGTTCGGTATATATTTCTCGGAGGTACAGGCCAACACGGAAGGACTGTGGCTGACCAACTTCGCAGATGACTGCAAACTAGGTGCCATAATCGACTCTCCAGCCGACACAAGCATCCTCCAAAAGGGCCTCATAGAAACAGACAACTGGTGCCAGAGCCATGGCCTTAAGCTAAATGCCAAAAAGTGTATAGTCATCCCCTTTGGCAAAAACAAAGTGCCCACAAATTACCACATAGGTGGTAATCCATTAAGTACGGAAGAAGTAATTAGGGACCTGGGGACCAAAGTTGATAGCAATCTCTCATTTGACAACTACGTGGCCAAAATGGTTAGAAAAACATTTTATATAGCCCACCTAATCATGAAGGGATTCACATCTAGATCAGGGGAGGTCATCGTGCCTCTTTACTCATTCCTCATCAGGCCCATAATTGAGTACAATGCCCCTTTTGGGATGTACCTTACCAGACACCTGCAGCAACTGGAAAGACCCCAAAAGTACCTCACCAAGAGGATCAAAGGGCTCAAACAGATGCCATATGCTGCCCGGTTAAAGAAACTCCGGCTCTACTCACTGGCATACCGCCTGCTCAGAGGCTATCTGTGCCTGACGTATAAAGCCATATCCAAACTGGAATTAATGGACATGCTGCACCTCAGAAAATCAAATCCCATCGAGCTACGCGCTCGAGAGACTTGAACCTCAGCACTGAAATAAATAGGACATGCTGGAGGGACAGATTCATAACCCAGAGGCCCCCTTCACTCTGGAATAAAATCCCAGTCCAGGTTAGGCAGAGTCCCTCATTGACTCTCTTCAAGAGGAATCTTGATGAGTGGATGGGGGATCGTAGGTTTACCCCGGGTATCACTTCTGTGTCACTGTTAGACAGAGGCACAGTATACTAACCTCGAAAAAGGGCATAGCAAAATTAATTTAAAATGGGTGGCAAAAGCCAAACACACCCTGGCTAGGCTTATAAATGCCCTAGGGCAGATAGCCTAGTATGAACCTATGAACCTATAAGCAAGCGGTTATATACAGTCAGAGCTGAGATTCTCTTTCAGTAACAATTCAAAGAGCAAGTAAAATGTAATTCATACAAATCACTGTTCTAACAAAGCACTACTAGGAATTAATGTAATTACTCAGGATATTTTGGACTAGTTCCACAGAATAGTGTGCAGGTAACAGCCACTTGATAACTGTAAGTTTCTCCCACCGTGTCAAATGTTCACAAGATTAAGTGAGCAGTCCTGGCTTACAGGACAGGTGCCAATTAATATATAGCTTTTTAAGGTAAAATAAGGTTCACTCAGCAACAAGTAAATGGCCAGGATGTTATACAATGCCTTTCTGGGGGGGGGGGGTTGCTATTAGAATAAGCAGACCTAGCTTACTGGAGAGTTACCAGCAGGAGTGCTAGGCAAGCACTTGTTGATTAAGGTCAGAAGGTAACTCTCTTAATCATGTAAGCATTTCTAATAAAAAAGTAAACTAATCCAACATTAGAGTGAGAACAACAACTCAGCATTGCTGTATAGCCAGAAAGGACAGACAAGCCTAGTCAACAAGGATCGCTATTTGGAATAAACAGCATTCGCTTACAGGAATGCTTAAATAGGACAGGATATACCAGGCAATTAGTTATGAACTCAGATAGAAATAGTTGGTATCCGTCAATTTAGGGTTACAAACCTTCATACATCAGGGACAAAACTACACAAACAGAATAAAAAGCTACAAGAAAAAGTGAAAATGCTGGTAAAAATGCCTGGGCATAAGCGCTATTAGAAAAAAACTGTTGCATCCTCTGCTAGCAATATGAGGGCATGGGGATCACATTAAAATATAGCCGAGATACTTGAAAATGCTACCAGACAAATGCCTAGGCAAAAACGCTATCTTAGAAACATTAGCGGCATCTGTAAGTGCATAGAGATCATAATAAATAAGGTAAAAATACCTAAAGAGATTTAGTACTCGCTTTAGTAAGGCAACGCTTTACCTGGAAACACATTTACAAACTTCAGAGGAACTAAAAAAGTTGGCAGACACTACTGGAAGCAGAGCGGCGTGTAAAAGTCCACGTGGGAGGCACAGCAGTTATCAAGTTGGCCGTTTTGCAAGTCCGTAACCCTCAACGTTTGGTTTCCCTACTAACACGTATAAATCCTATACCTTTCTAATTAGTTGTACACATGGTCTGGTAACATTCCACAATTGTCAGCATGGACTAATAACACATTTTATAAAATAAATATCAGCAATAATGTCATTAAAAAGAAAATGCACATAATATCTACTTTACGCGGTATAAGCAGCTAAGATTGATACCGTTCTGCTATTAGCAGAAAGGACAGCTTACAACATTTGTAATTCTTAAAAACGAAACAAATATCCAGCTATAACACTTACAGTACCACTTACAGTACCACTAATCCTCTGGGACCAGAGACACACAGCAGGCAGGGCAATTACAGGGAAAATAAAGATGGCGCCACGAAGGGTTTCCCCACTATATGCCCTTAGGGCAGGATATGAGGTAGGAGGAAGAGGAGATCGAGAAAGTGCGGGCAGGTAGGGGATGGGCAAAGAATCATATGGAGTGATCTAGGAGTAGCAGGTTACCCAGAAGTACTACATAGGTGAGTATTGCTGAAGAAAGTGAAGTGGAGAGGCCTTAGTGGTAAAAGAGTGTGCAATAGAGTGAGGAAGTGGGGAGAAGAAGATACAGAGATGCAGTGGTCTAGGTAAGAAGGAAGACTTAGGAGATCCTAGAGCAAGTAAGTGAGAGTCTACAGAGGCAATCAGACAGCAGATACCTGAGGCATGTTAAGTATATTCAGGTAACTAGAGTGTGGTAAAGCAGGTGAGAGGTAGAAAATGTTGGTGGAGTAGAAGGAAGAAAAAAAGTATAGCTAGATAGTGGGAAGAGAAAAGGTAACAGCAGAGTGATACAACAAGGAGATTATCAATTAGTCAAGGGATGAGAGCCGAAAAAGTATCCAGAGCAGATATTTGGGAAGGTGGAGAACGAGGTATAACCCTAGACTGGATTAGGGTGCCACCTAGTGGGCAGAAAGTATAATACAGCAATGGTATATGTATTAGAGATAGCTAGAAGGAGTACAGATAAAAGATAGCAAGGGGAGAAAATAGCAGATTGCTATTGGGGTTTACAGAAATAAAATTGCTGCTGGTTTCCCTACTCAGTAGCTTAGTTTCTCTTGGTACTAGGTAAGGTATAAATAAATAATACAGCTTAATAGGTAGGTCCAAGGTGGAACATACTTTCTTAGTCCTTTTAGTAGCTGGGAACAAAAATAAATGTGCTGGGGCAACAGGTTTCTTTGGCCAGACGTCGGAATGGTTGAAAAAAAAAATCAGAAAGGGGTCCTGAAAGACCAAGCAAATCCCTTAGTACAGGATAGGAGGTAGAGAGTTTCTTAGTCCTTTTAGTAGCTGGGAACAAAAATAAATGTGCTGCGGCAACAGGTTTCTTTGGCCAAACGTTGGAATGGTTGAAACAAAAAATCAGAAAGGGGTCCTGAAAGACCAAGCAGGTCCCTTAGTACAGGATAGGAGGTAGAGAGTTTCTTAGTCCTTTTAGTAGCTGGGAACAAAAATAAATGTGCTAGGGCAACAGGTTTCTTTGCCACACGTTGGGATGGTTGAAACAAAAAATTAGAAAGGGGTCCTGAAAGATCAAGCAGGTCCCTTAGTACAGGATAGGAGGTAGAGAGAGTAGCATTAATCCTCTGGGACCAGGGACACACAGCAGCCAGGGCAATTACAGGGATAATAAAGATGGCGCCACAAAGGGTTTCCCCCACTATATGCCCTTAGAGCAGATAAGACCAGAATGTCCAGTATATGGGCCCATATCTGCTGCCTGTCACCCTGTCCCCCTGGGAAGTCTTTGGGATGATCCCAGATGTTTATCCAGCAAACAGAGAATACAAGTGATTGTCAAACATCTATGAGAACAAACCTGTCACTGTAGCAACTCCCAAAACTGTTAGGAGAGTAATAAGCCAAATATGTCCTATCTACACCCCCATGTTGTCAAGCTGTGACCAAAGTGTGTACAGTAACAGAGTGAGATGTATGTGCATAATACTAATGTGTAATCTGGAACTTTGTGTGGCAACATTCGGGTAGAGCTAGCAAACATTGTTCCCACAGGTACATCGGATACGAACACTGTGCTGAAAAATAAAAACCTTTATAGCCTGTACTGGTACTGTTTACTCTGGTATTGTAGGGAATAGTGAGTGTTGCAGTTTGTCTGAATAATAAAGTATCACTGATCACTGTCACCCACACTGTGCTACATAATATAACTGTGTAGGAAAGCATGTATATGTGTGTTTCAAGTCAATGAAGGTTGAAGAGGGCAATAGTCTAGATATGTCCCGGTACACCTGCATGAGGTCAAGATATGGCCAGATTCTGTGCAGAAAGAGTTGGATAGCTATGTGCACAACATCAACCTGGAATATGGGAGTATGTGTATAAACAGTCAGTTAGTGTTTTACAAACATTTCCTCCACAGGTATACCAGGTAAGAAGTGTATACTGCAGGTAAAACCAGTTCGTGTATAATGATGACAACAGCCATATCACTGCCCAAACTAAGGCTATAGGGTAGTATGGTAATACTTGTAAGGTACAGATAACAGCACTGACTAGGAAAGTAATGTGGACTACAGGAATATACTAGTTGTTAATTGACATCTTTCTCCACCCCACCATATCTCCAACAATAAACTACATACCCACCTCCACCGGTATGTAATGGCTCCAATGTTCTGATTATGTCCTATTGGTTGATAAATATTTATATTTCTTTCCATGCATGTGCTATATTGAATTATTCCAACATTGGTGGCATGGTGCCATCAATGTACCTGCATGCTGTTGTTATTACCACTGTAGTCCCATATATGCATGTGTTCTGTTTGCTATGCAACTGTTCCGTATCTGGTGTCTGGGTTAATGGGAATATCTATGCACGCTGTTATACCTAACCCTGGAATGTGTTGACTATTACTAACCCACATATGATGATAAAATCTAAACACTATAGCACGTTTGGGAAGGCCGGTCCCAGCAGACGCACCTGTCCCACCTCAGCTGGCTGTGGCACTGGGCACCAGCATGTCTGGGGCCCAACCCGGTACCTCCTTGTCCGTTGGTCCTGCACCACCTTCGGGTGGTACCGCCTCGGGGGATGAAGCTCACCCCCCCTGGGAGTGGGCGTGGACAGGAACCTGTCACCCGTCGCCAGGTCCGGGTCGTGGTGCATAGAGAGCTCAACCAGCAGCTTGGTGATCATCTACGCCAGCTCGAGGGCTGCATGTTGCGACTAGAGGGTCAGTCTGACTCTGCGACTCCACCATCGGGCCTGTGAAGGTGTAGTGGTGACTGCCCATGGGTGGGGACCTCAGTCCCACTGTTTCCACTAGGGGGGTCATGGGCTTCCAATTTCCCAACACCCCTCCCTATCAAGGTGTTTACCCCCCCCCACACACACACACACACATATATATATATATATATATATATATATATATATATATATATATATATATATAGGTATATAAAGACATACATCTGTAGATAACAATGGGAACATAACATAAACATATCTGTCCACATGCACCTTTACTGGGGTTGAGAGGCCTCAAACAACATACGTCTTTTACGAATAGGTACCCCCCCCACAGCCAAACACGTCTGCCCTGCAATACACTACCAACTGTTCCAGATCCCATAACCAGGATCTGACATGACATGGCACAAGATGTTAACAGTACTCCATCCTACCTGTATGATGCCAGGCTGGTATCAGTAACATATCATACAGTACAGTCTGGCTCCTTGTTTGACATAGATGGGTAGCTTGTTCCAGAGTATAGGAAGTCTCTGGGACAGGAATCTATCCCTTCAGCATGTCCTGTTTATTGTGGTGACAAGGTTTAGGTCCCTAGAGCATGTAGCTTGGAGGGATTGGGATTTCTTTAGGTGTAGCATGTCCAACAGCTCTGGGTTTGACATAGCTTTATATGTTAGGCAGAGATCACTTCGGAGTAGGCGATATGCTACGGAGTAAAGCTGGAGTTTTTTGAGGCGGTCAGTGTAGGGCATTTGTTTGAGGACAGTAATCCTCTTTGTGAGGTACTTCTTTGGCCTTTCCAGTTGCTGCAGATGTCTTGTGAGGTACATTCCAAAAGGGGCGTTGTACTCTATAATGGGTCTAATGAGTGACGAGTAGAGGGGAACAATGACCTCTTTTTTCCTGGATGAGAACCCTTTTATGATGACAAAGGAGAGACTACTGTCCACCTGGGTCCCAAGGTCTCTTATCACGCATTCGGTGTTAAGTAGATTGCTGCCTATGTTGTAGTTCATGGGTACAGAGTTTTTACCAAAGTGGATGACACTGCACTTTTTGACATTGAGCTTTAGGCCATGGCTCTGACACCAGGCATCTGTCTCAGTGAGGCTCTTCTGTAGGATGTCCACATCATTTGGGGACTTGACTATGGCTCCTAGTTTGCAGTCATCTGCGAACTTCGTTAGCGAGAGGTCTTCTGTGTTAGCCTGTACTTCAGAGAAGTAGATACCAAACAGGAGAGGTCCCAGGATGGAACCCTGTGGTACTCCACGTGTCACTGCTTTGAAGTCAGATTTGGAGTCTGCAACTTTTACAGTGTGGGTTCTGTCAGTGACCCATTTGGCAACCCATCTTGTGATGTAGGGATTTATACCTAGTTTAGTGAGTTTAGCTATAATTCCAGAATGGGGGATGGTGTTGAAACCTTGGCGAGCTCAAGATAGGCCATGTGAACCACCTTACCCTCATCCACGGCTTTGGTAACTTCCTCAAAGAAGTTGATCAGGTTCAGGAGGTATAATCTGCCTTTCACAAACCCGAACTGCCCATATGTGGCACCTGTCTGTGTTGTAGCAAGACAGAACAGTGCAGCTGTGCAGGAAGGTGTTGTGAGATTGTGGACCTGATGTTTGAATGTACCCCACATATAGGTATGCATAAGTGAACATATGTACAAATATATAAATATATATATATATATATAAATATATATATATATATATATATATATATAAATATATATATACACAAATGTACATATACCCATGTGTAGACATATATATGAGCACATATATACATCACATACATCTACACATATATAGATATACAATATACATGGACATGTCTACATATATATAAACACACACACAAACTTATATGTATGTAAATACATGTCCCCTACATTACTGCCACAGTGCTGCATGCTATGTGTGAGGAAACAGCACACCAAGCAAGACACACAGATATCTACAGCTGGCAGTGTATGCAACATGGATGGGTATGTCACATGTGAATCCCTTGTTGGGACCACATTGCCCTCATCTGTGAAGTATGGAATGGGAATATGGGGAAGTATGGAAGGTATAGTTGTGGAGGTGGTCAGGATTGGTAGATACTAAGGACAGTCTACAGGGGTGGTATGTGACACATGTTGTGGGTAAACACCCTGGATGGTCTGTGTGGTCTGTGATGTGGACGTCCAATGGGCCCCAATATGGACACAATGGGAACAAGCCTCCCACCCACTGCTACTCACAACAGCAGTCCACGTCCTGAAGGTGCCTGGTCTTGAGACTGAGCAGGAGGAGCATGTTAGCCCTGTGAATGTGTACTGCGTGCCTCAGAGTGATGTAGCACATCCCACATGTCTGTGGATCCCATTATGGAACAGACCCTGGACCTGACCTCAGGGGACAGGAACATGTCTGTGTGTGCCGCCAGGGGGGGGGGTCAACATCCCCGGGGTTGGTTCCACCTGACAGTAATGCAGGACCAGTACATTAGGAGGCCCCAGGGTGGGACACACATGTGATGTGGCTGGGTAACATGGGCAGATGGGTTTGGAGAGGTGGTTCTGCTGGGCAATAGTACATATACATGCTATTGTGTCACCGTTATAGAACATATGTTGGTAGTAATAGTCTCACAATCCTGGAATATGTCCAACAGCATGCATAGATATCCCCAATAACACAGAATGTCAGATGAGCAGCAATCACAAAGCAGCCATACCACAGGCATATATATGGGACCATAGTGGCCCCGACAATGGCATGCAGGTGAATAGTCTGTAACAGGTCAGCAATGATAGTGTCCACACAGGGAACATGGCTACAAATACATAACAGAAAGGGTGGTACAATACAATATCTGTCCCACTGGTAGGTAAGCTGTAGCTATACCTAATGATTTATGTGTACAGTTTGTTGTCGCAGATGTGGTGGTGGGTGACAGAGATGTGTATTAAGAACTGTGGTAACCTTGCTGTATGAGTTGCTCAGACCTGTTTCCATCTTTATGTCTTTCAGCCAAGATGTCACATGCATGGCTACCATCATATTCAGCTGCCAAAAATGAGATACTGCTCACCCATTTAATACAGCACTAGCCAGTCCTGTTTGTCTGGGTGGCCCATGAGCAGCAGGAGCGAACCTCCCTATGGAATGACCTAGTCCACAGGGTCAATGATGTCGGACTGCACAACCGCATTTATGAGCAGGTCCAGCATCATTCTTCTGACCTGCTTAGCAATGCCCGTTGGCGTGCTGCTGCTGTCTGGGGGGGAATCACCTCGCCACAGGGGGAGGCCATGCCATCCATCCCCCCCTGACATGTGTGGAGGAGCTCCTGGCCAGCCTCGTGGCACCTGCCCATCCGGCCAGCCACCAACCGCCAGACACCTTTGTGGAGGTGGGTGCCACCCATCCACTGGCCAAGGAGCATGCAGGTAAGGCCACAGGGCGCATCAGTAGACCACTGTTGCATATACATCCACATCGGTACAGGTAGATCATGCATATCTGACATGTCATAGATATATTGTGTTGCTGCATAGTAGTGATAAACAGATGTCCATATGTGGTAGTATTGTGGAAATGTACTGTTGATGTGTTGTAATACTGAAACCTCCCTGTAGCACTGCCACAGATGTGGCCACTGACATTGCATCTCTCAACATCTTATGTAGGTCCCTCCAGGATACCACCATGGCAGCAGCCTGTAGCTGGTGAGTATGGTTTATGTAAATGCTTGCCAACACACTGGGCATGTAATGGCGATGGTATATTCCATGCACACCTCTAACACACCTACCCAGAATGCATGCTGTACATGTGCATGTATTGTTGCTGTGAAATGCATGGCGTCACAGTGGTGACCATGATGGAGTATTGGAAGGGTATGTCATACACCTGTATGATAACTAACATCCTGTCATTGCGGAATGTGTCCACAGGGAATAACATAATGGTGGAAGACATGACCTACAGTATGGACATGTTCAGAACAACACCCATATACAATGCAACATCAGTGTATATACCTGTAGGACAATGGCAACTGCTCCAGAGATACACTATAGCATAAGGCATTACAGTAGTCCACATTATCAGCTGGGACTAGGCTGTAACATGTGGTGATCAGTGTTTGGGAAACTGCAAAGTGACACGTGTAAGGCATACATGTCATGCATCTGCAAAAAGGCTGAAGAGGGGGTGTCAGCATGACACACCGGTGCACTGCAGCAGGGATCCTAAGGATGCTAGGAATGGCTCTATCTGCACATAGTCAGGTTCAGGACCTGTGGCAGCTGTAACTCTATCCACACAGCAATAGTGACGGCAGTATGTGAACACCAAGGGTTGTGCACATGAGTAGACCTTGCAATCATGCAGAATAGGAGGACATGTGTAGGGCAGACTGAATATACACTGGCAAATGCAGATGGCCCATGCTGGTATACCTCTGCCAGGAGTAGTGACTGCTGTAGTACACACAACAAGGGGTGCGATAAACCGTCATGATAAGGGTGTGCACACATATGCCCACACGGTGTGTATGCATCGCAGTCAGCATCCGCAAACCTAACACATTCCGTAGACACTACATGTGAAAGTACAGGACATATGTCACATAACAGGCTCATGTACTGCTAAGATATCTGGTGATGTAGTCCCAGGGCAGATCAAGGATGGGTGCATCAAATCAATAAAGGTGTGTACATTCCCCATAGCCACGGTATGCTCTGATGGTTGTCAGTATAAGAGTATTGGATTGGTCATACATGGTCCGCTGATGTTGAGAGCTGTGCATCAGAAATCAGGCATTCACAAATGACATCTGTCCACATATCATACCAGGTATGTATTGCGGAAAACAAAGGGGCTGTGAGCATTAAAGCTGACATAACTGACACAGTAGTACACATTCAGCAATGGGCCGTACATCTGTGAGGTGTGGTGCACAGTACATGGCAGGGTGCAGAACAAGTGCACAGAAATACTGTGTTCAAGGGCACAGTGATATCCAGGGGAAGGGGCTTCACCTAGTGACACAGCACATGCATCACACACATGTATACTGTTGCCAGTATGGATTGACAATAGCTGCACTGCATGCTGTTGGGTACCATATGTTATGCATGTTGATAGAGGGGTAATAGGAGGACTGGGTGTACTTACATTGTGCAACCTCACATGTGTGTGTGTGTGTGTGTGTGTGTGTGTGTGTGTGTGAGTGTGTGTGTGTGCATCCTGGTGGGTAGTCAGTTTGTCTGTAGGGTCACTCTGGTGAAGAGGAGGAAGTTTAATGCATGTAGGATGCTTGTGTGCATGTATGTGCGCTTCTGTGGCTGCCATGTATGCACATGTGTGATTGTGGGGTGTTCATACAGCAGTACCTCCCTCTGGGATAATGCACTGCATGTACATGGACTGCCACATTACACACCAGGAATACTTGTCATGAGTGTAATCACAGACAGCTGATAGTATAATATGGTCTGTAGCATGGAACAGGCATCGAGAGGGAAGGTAGACACCAGGTACACCCTTAATATCGCATTCGGCAGAGAGTTCACCTACAATCCACGTATGCAGCACTACAGATGCATTGGGGAAGTACTAGTCAACACCAGGGAGTGTATCCAAATATTACAGTTGTCACACGATAGGCTGAATGAGCAGCATATCTGACATGTACGGAGCATTACATACACATGACCCACCAGTGCATGATATTATGAATAAAACATAGTAGCCCACACATATAGGGGTCATGCTCATGATGTCCGGACATACAGAGGGTGCATACCGAATGATAGCAGTGAGGCTGTGTAAAACCACTACACACAGGTCAGAAAGGTAAAGTAGTAATAGGTCGTGTGTTGTGACCACTTGTGTAGGCATTTAGAGGACTGATATGTTAATGAGTGGTATCAATGTGTGAATGTTAACAAGTGTGATGCAGGATGGGACATCACATAGACATATACGTGGGACTGTCTGTAAAGTCATGGACAGGTAGGTATTACAGATGTCTATATGTATGTGTGTGTGTGTGTGTGTGTGTGTGTGTACTGTTAGGCAATGCTGTACCAGTTTTAAACTGTGTTTATTGTTTTCCCCCACAGGTGGCGAGGTGGGTCTGGGTCCCTCCTGCATGCAATCTGATGGTGTCCATACAGACACTGAAGATGATGATAGTACTGTATAGGCACAGGTGGGGTTGTCACTGAAGATGATGATAGTACTGTATAGGCACAGGTGGGGTTGTCAGGTGCTGACACTGTGCCAACATTTGACATCCCCCTTTTAGCCACCTCAACCCCGCACACAGTTTCAGTGCCTATACACACCCAATCACCAATGGCCGTAGCAGAGGGACAGCTGGCATTTGGTGGCAGTGCACAACAAAGTGTGGTAACCATGCCTACTGTGTCCAATCACAGCAGGCATAGCTGGATGTCTGGCAGGGCACCACATAGGCAGATGTCCCAGGGTGCTCATGGTAGTGTCACTGGACATCATGCCCTGGCAGAGATGACATAGCTGGTACCAGCAGGCACATGTTTCAGGCTGTCATAGTGACACAGGCATGTATAGAACATTACACCAGACAGGGCCCGAGGCTGTAGAGGGCTGCTCTCATATCTGCAAGTGACAATGCCCGTGAGCTGGCTGGTGCCATCCGTGGATTAACTGAGTTCATGGATAGATGGTCTGGTGAGATGATGGCCCTCATCGACCGTGGTCTGTTCATGCTTGAACATGTGGTGGGAATGTGGCGACGGCCGCGTGGATGTAGGCCAGCAATGCCAACAGCTGGCAGTAAACGTGGACATGCTAGGACATCAAGGGTCTCCTGTAGTGGCAGTACCAGCCCCAGCACTGCGAGGGGGGGGTGCTGTCCACACCACACCACACCAGGCCACGAGCACGTGATCCTGGCCAGTCCCAGGAGGGACCTGGTACCAGCAGACATTTGTCATCATCAGGTGAGAGTAGCAGATTGAGGCCTGTGCCTGGACCTGCCCATGGAACCCCTGACAGGCACAGTCTATGTGTCCGTGGCCGGAGGCAGTGAACTGCACACCCTGCAAGGGATGGTCTGCAGCTGTTCATAAACACCTGTGTAGGGCAGCCACATGGCAGAACTGTGTGCATGCATACCCACACACTATGCAAATACACCTAGGGCATCCCCATACCTACACTCACAAATAAGCACTATGCCCAGCTCACCACAGTACACCCCTCACCAACACACATGGTGTCAAATGTATAGCCCACCCTCGGCCTCTGGCAAACCAACATCACACCCTATGCATATGATGATACCTATGCCACATCCCTGTCATCCATACCATCAATGCAGGGACAGGCTAATATGGTTCTGATGCAAACAGTGACTGTACTACAGTAATGCAGTATAACATGTAAGGAGTGAAGTGTAATGCATATATGGCAGGTAGTGTAGCCGCTCAGCAATGATGCATTATAGCTGTAAGTAACACTGGTTGATTGTGGTCCCTATAATGTTATCCGTTTGTGTTGCAGGTGTACATGTGTCAGCACGAGGAAGGTCTGCAGTCATATTCCACAATGGGGTATGGCACTGTGGTGACACCATGGCTGTGACATATCTGGGGTAAAGTTGAGCACATGTCACAGGTTACTAAAACGGTTATTGCCTGTGCCACATGGACAGGTGACCCGCTAAGGCGTGTATACCCTGCAGCCTGATGTAGACCCATCCACATACATGCACACTGTTACCTGGCAACACTGGGACTAGACCCCTACCTAGCTATGTAGTGATACTGAAGTGTGTGGCTTACTTTGCACGCACCACACAGCGTTTAGGGTGATGTACGTCCCAGGTTACATGTTACATGCAGAACATCCCCAGACACGTACAGTATGCTAATGGGGGATGTAATGGGTGTATATGGACAATACGTAGTGTGACATACTTTCTTATACACATTAACAGACACATAACAGCCAGACACAAATCCGAGATATGAGGGCCTATCGCTGCTAACTAACTTGACCGTGTGAGCAATGTGTTACAGGTAGGCTGCACACACCACATCCATAACTGCCTTGGATTGTGGTATCAGTTACCTGTATGGTTGATGGGTGACAGTGGTAACCATAATGTGGAACATGGGACATATACCGGGTGTACCTTGGTGTACTGACAGTGTACACAGCACCCACATCCCCAGTGGATATTGTACTCCCTGAAATCCATGATGACAATCTGCCATACCCACCATCACACATTGGCTGCAACTGCGATACAACCCATAGTATACCCCAACAGTGGCACTAAAGGGATATGCATCTAATGCACATGTCACATGTGTAGTAGGGTGCTGCACTGTCATGCCTCACCTATGGGCAGCAACAACACTATCTGTACTACTGTGTGGCAATGGGTATTGTAATAGGGGTATGTGGCCTCAGAATGCTGTACCCTACAGATATACAGACATGCACAACTACACACACATGTCAGAACACAATGGGTATTCCATGCCTATCAACCCATTAGTAAAACACTGCTGTGCTGGTACTGCAAGGCTCGTGTAGCCGGTATGGGGAGGAGCTTAACAGGGTACATGTAATGTCCCATACAGCAACAGCCACAACTGACTATGGCAATGGGTGTTGCATTGGTTGTAAAGCCCTCATGGATTTCCCAAGTACAGGTGTGCTAACACACACACTGCTATACTCAGTCATGCACATGTACACATGTGTCAGTACAGGGGTGCATCGTTGCAGGTGGACATAGCTGTGTACCTAGCTATTGTCCAAGGGGAGATGGGTTGTGTTTACAGTGGTATCCTGCCACCTGCCAGGTGACAGCAGGCAATCTATCGACAGACACCACTGTGGCGACCCTCAGGGTGAGAATGACATGCATCAGCCAATCCTCCAGGTGCCTCCTGCACATGGCCACTGAGGTGATCAAGTTGACATGTATGCAACATGCATTACAACACATGGTTAGTGTCTGTGATGGAGACCTGTACCCAAGCATGTTCTGCTGACTGTGGTAGTGTAGTGGAGGTATCCGTGGCATGTGGTGCATACAGGGTGACATCTCCTATATGTGCCAGTTCTTACACAGCTGGGCAGACATGTCAGTGTCAATCAAGCTTAGGTTGCCTGTACATATCCCAGCTGGATACCGGCCATCTGCACATCTGTACAGGGACTGACAGTCATCAGCTTGGAAGTAGCTATGCAGTAGGATGAGTATGTTGACAGATGTCTGACAAAACAATATTGTACACCATAACTACATGTCAGAAGCCCTCACTAACATGTGCTGTACAGACAGTAGTCCACTGTTACATTCCACATGACGGATCATTACCCATTAAGGGGTATATACTGTGACATAGCTCACACACCAGGGGTACAACAGGGATGCCTCAGTGTCCAGCTATGCCCGCAGGTGTGCCTGTTGTCAGTACGACATTTAGCACTTTGCTCTTGCCTGGGTAAGCACTGTCAACAGTAGTACTGCCATGATACACTACATGCCAGTGTGACAGCATGTACCCTGGGCTATTACACCTGTATGTAACACATTCACATGGGTAACAGTGCTGTACAGGCCTCACATACATCTGTGTCCCACACATGACACTCACAACCCTTGCTACCATAATAACAGCACATAGGCACATGTATTGTACATTGTATTACATACACTTATTACAGATGTCATTACCCTACTATGTTATCAGACTGGGTGGTGTGACCTGGTTAGCAGGGCTAAGCCATGCTTAGCACATATCAACATTGTTGCAGTATAACAGCTGAGCTGATTTGCGTAGTGGTAAGCGAAGCCTACACTGTGTAAGCACCTGCACTTTTACCCATAGCTCAGCACCACTTAGCTTTGCACAAACCTGCTTAAAGCTGCTCAAAACTGCCTTAACCACTCTGTGTCTGACAGCTCTTGTTCTGCCCAGCAACAAAATGAACAGCCCTTGCAGGTCTTGAACCCAGGACCCTGTACACTGAAGTCACAACACTTAACCACTACACGATGACCACTGTGAAGACAGCTGTTGTTTTACCAATATAGCTGTCAATACACATACTGAGTAGTATTGATCAATTGCCTTGAGTTCCTAAATTGTGTAGTCCTTGTTATTAATATGACTGTTGCATCACATATGTTGTTTTATCATAATGTACACATAGCAGATACATACGGTGAGATACATCTGGGAGGGTATACACAAACGTGAGGTTTACTCATGACAGGAATATGGTTGTATGCATATAATAGGTCTATATATGTCTACATGTACATACATATGTATACTCACACATACGTCTGTATACACATCTGTATAGTGCTACATATATTTTTTTTTATGTAAAATAGTTCTACTTACTTTTTTTTAACTATATTTTTAATGTAAAATAGTTCCTCCGCCTAATGTTTCAAAGTTGCTGTGTTGCTGTAGTATATATAAACTGTGTTGGAAGAAGCATTTTTACATCGAAAATAAATAATTTAAAAAATATCTAGATATTTACTTTACTTTTTGGTCCCTTATTCCTAAAATGTGTGTAATTTGTTGCCAGTCATTGGGGATTGAAGTCACTAAATAATGACATACATTTGACATTCTAACTTTATTTCCTTCAGAAAATTCATGTTAACATAAATCCTGTTATTTAAGCTGTTTTGTAATTTTATAAGAACATTTAAAATCTGTTCCTATTTTTGAGCCTTTGTTCCACCTTTATTTTAGGCTTCATCCAGATTTCTTGAGCTAAAAGGTTGAGAGGTATGCAAGCCTCTTAACAGATGCTGCTGCCGGTGCTTGATCTCTTTCACTCTCCCTCAATCAATCACACACCTTGCTTTCATGCACACAAGCATACACACACACACACACACACACATACACACACACACACACACACACACACACACACACACACACACACACACACACACTTTTTTCTGTTTCGTTTACTTTTTACACTCATTAAACAGCAAAAACTCTGCATAGCCAGTGTAAAATAATGGCTTGACTGATCTCACTCTCACACACACACTCACACACATAGACATAAACATACCCACACTCTTTATTCTCTCTTTCTCTCTCTCTCTCTCTCTATATATATATATATATATATATATATATATATATATATATATATAGATAGTTTCACTTTGTGTGTGTATATATATTACACTCAACAGCAGAAGCGCTGATTAGTAAGCATAAAATAATGACAATGGTTCGGTTGTTTTCAGTCTGTGCTCCATGGTGGCTTAATATGCTGCCTTGAAATGGCAGACTCGTTTTTCAGCGGCCATTACCTGTAGATTAACACCCTGCTGGAGAACATGCATTTTCCAATCAGTGTATGATCTACAGGTCGCTTATTCTCTAAGTAGCTTTAGCATTTTTAACACTGTTTGAGTGATATGTGTGGCAATCTGTGGATGTGGTGCCTTTTATGTGGGCCAAACACTATTGCCTTGGAGACAAAGATTGGAGATATATCTAAGTTAAATTAGATGTCAAAGAGAAAGAAGTGCTCTCTTTAAATATAAAATGATTCATGCTGCAGCTCATTTTACTTTTATTGGTATTACTAGGGTTAAAGTTGGTGGATTTTCCCTCACCACATATAAAAATCTTAGATAGTAGGGACAGAAGCTGCATTATTAAATTAAGAGCTTTGTTTAAGCTAGAATTGAATGAGGAACTTTAAATATTCAATGAATGGTTATTTATTTCAGAATACTAGGTGATGCTATTTATTATTAATGAATAAGAAGTAGAAATTTTTATTTTTAATGTTGCTTATTCTGGTGATGAGATGTTTCGAATTTAATGTTTTTAAAAAAATTCAGTACATGCTTATAATGGATTTTCATTAATTAAGTACATAATTTAATTATCACATGGATATATATGTATATAAAAGGAAGATACTCTGTCTCACAAAATTGACAAAGCTGAAAGGCAAAACCGTGGGTTTATCATGATGTTTGATATGTAATAAAGTAAGTTAAAACTGATAATAATGGTGGATTCTACATTTTCAAACTATATATGATTATATAGGTATTAGTTTTACTAAAGAAGCGGGATTAAGTAGACTAAGCATAGCGCCTACAATAGTTACATTTCAATGGCTCACAGATATCAATGTTTAATAGTGGTATCTATCATGTTAGAGAGCAGTCTAGTGTTCAGCAAAAAAAATGGCTCCAGAAACAGATTTAGTACACATTCAGAAGTTACATGCAATATGAATGTTAAACAGTATTGAAAAGAGGACGGAGGCAGGCAATAAGAATCTTCTAGATGTGGAAGTACCATTTTGTGTTTAGGAAGTTAGAGAGGTGGTTTTCTCAGGGCTACAAGTGATAGGGAAGTTCATTATTGTTAAACTCAAAAGAAGTAATGTGACAGAGACAACAACACAGTGAGCAAGATAAACCATCCTATAATTTACAGCTAACAAGGGGAAAAAACTACAACCAAACATCTAAATGTCCTGGAGTACTTGCTTAGACAGTAGACCCTTCAGAATGCAAGCATAGAAAATATAGGTGGTCACATGGCATTAAAAATGCAGAAAGAGCAAAGCAATATTCCATGAAAAGGAGTTTGTGAGTTATACATGTCCACACTTACAGTACAGATAAAGGCTTCTATGTCTGGGACATCTGAAGTTAGATTAAAAATAAATATGATAGGGGGTTTAGAAAAGAGCCCTGGGGAAAGACACACACACATACACGCAGTATTTGAAAAGAGCCCTGGGGAAAGACACACACACATACACGCAGTATTTACTTTCTTCTGTGAGACTGACAAGGTCCTAACAGTGTCTTGCCTATAAGTTACCTTGTAAACGATTTGTTGAGACCTTCAGGAAATTCTTAAGAACTCCAGTGTTGATAAGGACAGAGAACAACAAAAGCTTGGTTAAGGTCAACTACCAGCCCACCAGTAAGCCTGTTTGAATATCTTCTTGACAGATTAAAACTGTAAAGGTACTACACCTTGATAAGAAGTCATGTTCCTGACTTGGATGAATACTAGACTGTTGAGTGTGCATAGCATCTACCAAAGCTTTAGAAAGGAAATGTGGAGATAGGCTTGAAATCAGAGGTACAAAGAGGTACGGATGTGTTAGGAAAGGGTAAAATGAAAGAATGCTTCTACTCAGAAGAAATGTTATCTGTATCAGACGCAAATGTAGCCTGTACTGCATAAAACATTAAAAAGAGAGCAAAAAAGTTTGCACTGTATGAGGCCATTAGTTTCAAGAAGGAATGATGAAAACAGATCGGTTTAAAGATTTGGAATCAGGAAGTGTCTGGTGCATACAGACTAAAAGATGAGTCCAGACCATAAATAGTTGTGGAGTCAAAGATATCAGAAAAAAGATACTGAAAAAATGAGGAATAAGCTTCGCAGTGGTACGGAAGTATCACAGTATTAGAAGCTGCAGAGGCCAAAAGGTAAGACGCCTGGATACTGTGCAAATACTTTCTATCACCCTTGTGGATTTTGTTTTAAATGCAGCCATGTTACTAGGTTTCCTAAGCTCTGTGGATTTACTGAGTAATATACCTATCCTACCTATATATTGTGTTATCCTCAATCACAAACAGGACACCCATCTCCCTAATTATAGGAAAAAGGTGTTTTGGTGGATAAATCAGTTTCATTTCTACAGACAACATTTAAAATTGCTCATATGCAATGCAGAACTTTTCACTTAGAAGCCTATACAGAACACAATATAAATTGAACTGTAATTATCTGTCAGTGTATGAAATATTCTTAATACTAAATACTCTTTTGGTGTATCATCTCACTACAAGTTCCAGTATTCATTATTTACAGTTGACAGATTGCAAAAACATAAGTTTGACACTATTATAAAAGTCGCACAGTGGTTACAAACAGAGCACTAAGTATATCTATATCTCTGAATTCCAATGAAGTAAGTATTAAACCTATTAGGTTCATTGCTCCATTTTTCATATCTATGATATGTGGCAATCAATAACCAACTGACATACCCAGATCATTAATGCATGATACTATTTCTAAATTATAATTCTTTATTTTGATTTTAATATCCCCTGATGGTCCATGCAATACCATCTTGCTTTTGTTTACATTACACTTTAAAAGTATTTTTGCTGCCCATAATAGAGGACATGTAGTTCTTAAAACCTTGATATCATAGATATTATATAGAACAGCTCTTATTTTGCAGTCTTCTGCATACATAGATATCCAGATGATGTCCTGACTGAAATCACTGTTGCAGTATTCTTAAGATATGGGTATTCATTCACTGACATCTGGCCAGAGTACCAAAGCTTTACCTTCCCAAGGGCATATGTCTGATGCGTGATCTCAGATTGTATGTGTCAGGGTGTATAAGCGGACATATGCACAAGTACCTCATACTGTTTCACCATCAGCCAGAACACAGGTCATGCATCCATTGGACTGATATTTATTGTATTGTTTTGTACTGCTGGTTTGCTTTTTCACATTTTAGATAAGTGCTTTGTTGGGGAACCTTCCTTTTTTGATTGTGTATATTGGTTTTGTTAGCTGTCAGCTAAAAGAGGTAAGTGCTTGTATGGTGGGCATATCCTGTACAAGGACTTGCACACTAAGTGCCCTTTTTTTAGGCCCAAAACATGACTACAAACCTGCTCCACCTGCCAGTCATTTGTTCCTAAATCTGTCAGGTTGAGGCTTTCCTCCCTTAACACATTCCTCAAAACTCAGTTTCTAAAACACCTGGCTCAAGCCAAAATTGCAAAATCCTCTGCAACTGATATCACCCTTCCATCAAATAAGAAACTCAAAAGACCCCGAGACGACTCACAGACTTGCATTTCTGAGTCAGACACACCCATCAAGGTTGCAGAACCCATGGGCCATTAGACACCTTCTCAGTTGCCCACTATCGATACTCCATTAGAGTCCAGTATGGCTCTTGAGGCCTTGCAGATGGCAGACAGCTCAGACGAACCATGTCTCATTATTTCAGGGTCCACACAGATGTTCTGAAGTCCTAATCAGGGAAGAAGTTCCAGGCACTGATTAAAGTTAGCCAAGGTACTAAACCTCTAAGACTTGTTCAGCTGGACATCACACCTAAAAAGAAAAAGCAGAAAACTAGACATGTGACCTCCCCTACAGATTCCAAAAAAAAAAAAAAGAATGGATATACTTTCCCCAGGGCTTATTTAAAGTGATCACGGCCCTGAAACCTCTTTTTCTTCTGTCTCAGCTAACACAGGCCACACCCCAAGGACACACTCAAGATTCCACTCTTCTTAGGAGGAACAGCATCTGGATTCTCATCATTTCCTGGTCTGTTCCTCACAGGTGCATTCCCCAGAGCAAACTTTCTTATCTGACTCCTCTTATGAAGATGCCTCCTTTGAGAAACTATTCAAAACATGATGAGGCATTCTGAATAGCAATCAAAGCAAATCTAGGATGTTTGGAAGAGATGCTATAGTCTCCAGGAAATCCAGATCCAAATTTAGTCCCTCTAGTACTAGATGCATGAAAGGATGCTTTTCAAGCAATATCTTCAGCTCCCGATTCTCAGCCACCAGCACCTAAAAGACCAGACAGGGTCTTCAAGGCACCTGATGAAGTAAAATACCTCTATAAGAACAATGTGGCTGACCCTGCTGCTGTCTCCCTGTCCTCAGATAAGCCTTCTAAACTCCTCATTTCAGACCCACCATCTGCAGATTCTAAGCAGAAAATGCAGACCTTCCTGTCTCAATGCAGTTATGATGCTGTGAATGCCTCTTCCAGGGTGGTGGCCATAGGTTCAGTCATCAGATGTTACACATGGTTGTGCAGCACCTCAACAGGTTATGCTCCTTTATAGATGGTGACAACATATGCTTTTCTCCAGTTTTTTATACAACAGAGTTTTTCATAAAACTGTTAAGGAAATGTATTAGTAGAGTGACTATTATAGGAGGAAATTATACTAATGGATTGTGTTTTAGTTGTTCCTAACTTCTTAAGTTCATACTTCAATGGTAGTGCTCAGGCCTGAGGGGCCTTAATCCCAGCTTACATATACCAAATTACCCATCCAGCTATCAAGATTTTCTTTACATTTCTATGTAGTTTCTGAACTGCATATCCAGTCTGGTAGCTTATTCCATAATACAAATATTTGTTATACAAGATAGAAACTCCTTAGTCTGGTCTTACTCAAATAACACAAAGCCTT
The DNA here is from genome assembly GCF_019279795.1 of Protopterus annectens. Lineage (NCBI taxonomy): Eukaryota > Metazoa > Chordata > Ceratodontiformes > Protopteridae > Protopterus > Protopterus annectens. Next base: position 391,706,419 of record NC_056741.1, on the reverse strand, counting down.
AAATTTGGCTTACTATTGGCATTTTGACTCTGCTTCGGTTGACCGTTTAGAATGTCGACCTGAAATTTGGAATTCGGAATGCTGAAAAGTAAACTAAAGTGAAAATGAATATATCAATAACCATAGTTCGATGCACTTCACATAGCAGGAGGTGACGTCACTCATTTCCTGCTATGCACATTAATGTAATGCTAAACTGTACAATCAACGGTATGTTAATTCTACTATTTTGCAGGGCGGCTATGCCCCCTTGCACATTAAATATACCAACTCTGAGGTCGTACTACAGTGATGAAATGGGCTAATTCCCACTTCCTCACTGAACTGCGATCCCCCTGCACAAAGTCGATCCCAAATGCTCGACTTACACTACCCATTTGCTGTAGTGTAGTCGATTCATTTGGGTTCAACATTCTGCCAACTTGGAAACTGCAAGTTGACCACATGCCGTTCGACTGATGCAGTTTCCAAGCTTTGATAGTAAACCCTTAAATTGTTGTTTGTGAATTACGGACCTTATATGTACGTATGTATGTATATATATATATATATATATATATATATATATATATATATATATATATATATATATAGGTTCATAGGTTCATAGATTAGTACTAAGCTAACTGCCCTTGTAACTCCACATATTTGAATGCTATATACATTAATAAAAAAATTCCTCTGTAGTACATATATTGTAAGGTGAATGAACTGAGTCTTTCACATCTCATCATATAATCTAATTCTGCTACACAATGTATTATTTTAGTAAATTTCCCCTGGATTGCCTCAATACCTTTCTGATGGGGTGAAGTATATACAAACATAGTATTATACTTGACAATTGGATGAATATATGCCCTATACAGATTAATCATGCGTTTTTCATGTTTATGTAATATTCTTCAACATAACAGCCCGTTACCTCATTGATGTGTCACCTAACATCATCAGAATGCTTGATGAAGGATAAACCTACTACAGTCATTGTCTCAAGATCTCTGTATTCACACACTTCACCCACAATTTTGGATTGCAGGAAAAGAGATAAATAAATATAGTGTTTTCCAAAATACATCACCTTAACACTTGTACTAAAACACAGCCCTATTTTGCTCACTATCAAATTTCTGTTAAACAGGAATGTATTATGTAAAAATTCTTGTCACCAAAGTTAGTGCATTCAATGTTATAGTTGTCATATTTACCTAGCTGACATGTTTTATTTCTTGGAAATGTTGTATATTCTAAGTTAGCTAAGTAAGGTCCAAGAATCAAACTCTGTGGGATCCCCATGGTCACAAAAAAGTAGAATGAAAGCCTGCATTGAACAGATACAGCCTGCTTTCTATGTATTAACCATGTCATTATTCATCTTGTTATACAGGAGTTAAATCTGCACTTACCAAGGCTTTATAAATGGTCATTTGAGGTCAAAAGCTTTGTTTAAATCCAAAAATATGACTACTGTTGTTGTTTCTTTATCCACAGCCATACAGACCAGGTCATAAAACTCAACAAGACTATTAAGGTTGGCCGTCCATCTCTTAACGAAGCCATGTTGATTTAAATACAGTTAAGGCCAAATTTGGAATTTCATTAGTCATCAGTTCCAGTAAACATATCTAAAAACATTTATACAGTATGGCATTATGCTGATTAGTCTATAATTTTGGGGTTTGTACATATTGCCTTTTTAAAATACTGATGACATTTGAGAAATGTTCCAGTGTTTTTGGACTATTACACCTTGTAAAGATTATTAAAAATATATTAGAACTGGAATCAGTTCATTCTTTATATTATATAGCAGGAGTGTTGCCAGGACTTTTTGGAATAGGTAAATACTTGGTAACTGACATGAAGGGCTATTCTAAGCCTAGCCAATAACCTGAGGGCAGAATCAAACCTTGTACTTTGTGTTAATAAGGAAAAGACATCAACCATTATGCCAAACCCACTACAACTTTACTTACAGCTTCTACATCTATCAGCGGACAACTCTCACATTAAAAATAGCATAATATGGTCTCAAAATTATCACTTGGTTTCCAATACCTCAAGCTTTTGCAAAATATGTATTCAATTCCTCAGCTAATTTTTTTTTTTGGATCACATTAACACTCATTAATGAGTTATCCTGATGATGAGACTTGTTAGCACTGGTGATATATTTTAATATTCCTTTTCATTCATCATATTTAAAGCAGGATTCTGCTTGTAATTAACTTTCCCTGCCTTGATCTTAAGCTTTAGTTATTTGGTATGTGTAGTTAAAAAAAGGACAAAAATAACCCATCATAATCTTTGATAAATCAAAGGGCATTGAGATGGCAAGTCAAAATGATAAATACTCTATCACTCAAGTTTTTATGAAAGCACAAAGTATAGGTTAAGTTTTTCCACTATTTCTGGTGAAGATGAAACAGTTTTACCATTTATATTTTACAGAAACTCCTCCAAAATACAAGAACACCAACTAGGTAATACAAAAAAGGCTCCTGCAAACCGTAAAACACCACAGAATTTATTAAATGTTGTAAAGTGCTTTTCGTCTACCTTACACAATCGGTAGACTTCCTCAGACAAAATACCATAACATAAAGTGAATCCTGTTACTCACTTTTAAAACAAATAACACATGTGGTTAACCAATCAAGCTTCAGCGAATCAAAAGCTTAATAACACAAACTGCTAGTCAAACGAACTCTAAAATTCCACAACACTGAAGTTTTTCTTTTAAATAATATGTATGAATAAAAAACATATAACAATACCTAAAGCATACTTCACAAAAAATGACATCTTAATAAAAAACAGCAATAGTTGCCTTACAGCAACAAACTTCTTAATTTTAAAATACATGTCAAAGACTTGGTCTCATTAACCAGGAGGGTTGTAAGAGTTCAACCTCAATTGCCAAATTAATTCACGTTTTCCTAGCAAGAGTTGTTGGGGGCCCCCTCTTAACTCATCTGTACAATTTTTCTGAGTTTGACATGGGACCAGAACTTCGTGACATTTTTAGTAGAGGTTTAACTTTTGTACCATGGGAGCTCTTCAAATTGGCACAGATGTTAGTCGACCTGAAATTATATACACGAAAACTGAACTTGGCCCTACTTTTTGGTGGTAACAGCCAATTGAACAATCAATTAAAGGCACAAAGTACTTTTAACCCACCCATGTATCCTATTATAAACTTGTTTGAACATATGTGTGAATTCGACCTACGGAATCCTCATAAAAGTCGTAAAAGTCAGACGGCTTGTAATTTGTCCTTAGATGAAATTGGAGTTTTGAACTCATTAAAATCTTTACCAATCCATGTTATAAACCTGATAAGGGGGGAGGATTGGTGATAATGGACAGTTCTGACTACAATTCTAGGATGGACTTAGTTCTTAATAGTGGACCTTATGAAATATCAAGTATCAATGCATTGAATGGGGCATATAGAAGGATCAATTCCTTCATTAATGATTTTTTTATTGAAGGATTGATAGATCTAGATAGTTTCAACTATTTGTCTGTTTTGAACCCTAAAAAACCATCTCTTTTTGGGTTACTGAAACTACATAAAAATCTTCAGGACCCCCCAATGAGATTATTGGTTAATGCTAGGTCCTCTATCACATATGCATGTGCAAAATTTTTTGATTGCATTTTAAAGAAGTATGTAGCCAAAGAATCACACATTTGTAAGGTCTCTTGGGCCTTTTTGGCTGCAACTGAGAACTTTGGTTACCAAGAAAATATTAATTTTATTACTGTACAGTGTTGTAGATCTTTATTTTTCGATTCTACATGAGGTTGGTATTACCTGGGTGGTAGATAGGTTGTTGTACCATGGTGCCAATGGAAAGGAGGTAAGGTTGTTTCAAGAATTGATGGATATTATCTTGAACAACTATTATGTGATGTTTAACAACAATTTTTTAAACAGGTTGTAGGAGTGGCTATGGACTCTCCGTCTGGAGGGAGCTATGCAAACTTAGCAATGGCTGAATGGGAACACCGTACTATTATGAACAACACTGGTGTTACGGAAAAGGTTAAGTTTTACACCAGGTTCCTTGACAATGCCTTTGTTATGTTTAAGGGCTCGGAAGATGAAGCACATGGTTTCACAGATTACTTAAATTGTAGTACCTCATTTTTTAAATTTACTTATGTTTACCATGAGATTGCCATCACATACTTAGACATAGACCTAAGAAAGGATGTTATCAACAAACGTTATGTAGCCCGTATTCATCGTAAGGCTACTTATTCCAACACCATGTTACACTTCACCAGTTGTCACCCTTTACACCAAAAAAGATCTGTGTTGAAGGGTCAACTGGTTACAGCAGCCAGAATGACAACTGATAAGGTTAGTTTTGTTGATGAATGTGATACGTTGAAAGATATGCTCATCAGTCGTGGTTACCCGCTGGGTTTGGTACTAGATTTAATAAGTGAAGTCAAAGAAAAAAGGAAAATGGGAGTGTATCAACCCATCCTTTTAGGTGGGCATAGACCCGGCTTCAGTATCACGAGTCATGATAAGGTTTTACCCTTAGATACTGGGGTTGAACAGAGGGATGTGGAAGATCACTCCTTGACAAATATAGATAGTAGTATGAAAAGTTTCAGCACAACATTCAGTTTAGAGGCTGGCAGGTTGAGAGATATTGTACAGGAACTGAAATATCTTACATACAGAGAAGGGATTAAATGAGAAGTTGGGGGATTGGCATATTTTGATTTTCAAGAGGGGTAAGAACCTCAAGAACATTATGGAAGCTGAGTACAGTAACACACACAGGATAAATGGCATGTTCAAGTGCGAGTCGTGTAACTATTGTAAATTTATTTCAACAGGAGCTAATTTTAATGTTGGTGGCTGTGAAGGTTTAGCTGTGATTCTAATTCAGTCGTCTACTTGGTGTTCTGCCAAGTGTGCCCTGCATTTTACATGGGGAAGACTGACAGGAAGCTTAAGCAACGAATTTATGAACACATTTATAACATTAGGTGGAAAAACAATGTTACTGCTTTGGCTAAACATTGTGATGAGAACCCTACCCATACCTTTTTGTTTAGAGTTATTGATCAAGTTACAGTTAAGTTAAAAGGGGGCCCTCACCAACTGTTGCTAGAGAAACATGAATTAATTTGGCAACTAAGGTTGAACTCATACAACCCTGCTGGTTTGAATGAGACCACCTCTTTGGCATGTATTTTAAAATTAAGAAGTTTGTTGCTGTAAGGCAACTATTGCTGTTTTTTATTAAGATGTCATTTTTTGTGAAGTATGTTTTAGTTATTGTTATATGTTTTTTGTTCATACATATTATTAAAAAAAACTTCAGTCTTATGGAATTTTAGAGTTCGTTTGACCAGCAGTTTGTGTTATTAAGCTTTTGATTCGCTGAAGCTTGATTGGTTAACTACATGTGTTATTTGTTTTAAAAGTGAGTAACAGGATTCACTTTATGTTAATACATTTTGTCTGAGGAAGTCTACCGATTGTGTAAGGTAGACGAAAAGTGCTTTACATCATTTAATAAATTCTGTGGTGTTATACGGTTTCCAGGAGCCTTTTTGTATTATTTATATTTTACAGGTCCAGATGGAGGTTCAGCTCTATTTGAGGTATTTAAAACTTTGAAAAATTTTTATCTGTGCAGTTTATCAAAATTAATTCATACGGAGTCATTCTTTTTGCCACTAGTTGTAGTTTTAATTGTCTTGTGAGAGCATTCAGACATTTTGTTGTACAGAAACATGCACTTTTGCATATTCTATATTTCTTGTGTAAGTTTGTGGGAAAATATTAACATTAAAAGCATTTAATAAGTCTAGTATAGCATTCGCCTTTTATTGGAAGAGCTCCAAAGTTTGTCAGGGGCTTAATTTCACTCCATTGTGTTCTTGGCTAACTGAGAAGAACACTCTGGTTACGTGTAAGGTTTGCTTTTTCAGTTTGAACAGAAATCCTACAGCTCAGTCAAGGGTTAAAAAAGTTTATATGCATGTGTGCTGCATACATCATTAAACTTTTTTCTATAATGATAATAGCATGATAGCAGTTTTGGAAAATAACATACCATGTAAAGATATAAAAATTAAATAATCAAAAAATATAATCATTAAAAGTGGTACAAGTCAGTATATGAACTATGTATTCCAGATATGGTCATGCCTTATAAAATTTGCCAAAACGAAACATCTGTTTCATTAAAATTCATAACCACATTCCTTTGAAGGCACCTCTCTGTTTAGTAATGGAAAAAAGTCATGACTCCATTTAATGACGTTAATGCACCTATTTGTTTTAGAAACATAAAAAAATAACAGGAAAATATGTGGGTATGCACCATAATGCCAGATGTCTGAAGCAGCACCTTAGTGGTGTCACTGTTAATAAACCAAGCACATGCCATACCTACATAATTAGTAAATTTTCCACCCTGCTATCAACAAATTAATTAGTTTTTATAATTCATGCTTTGATTACCTGCTTAATCCAATTTATGGTCATGCGGCTCCATTACCTATACTGAAACTTACTGGGTGGAAGGCAGATGAACAAATCCTGAAGGGGTGCCATCCCATCACAAGATAAACATACAACAAGCACATAAACATCCATGCACACCTAAAACCAGTTTGGAAGAATGTCACCCCACTTAGCATATAATTTGGATTTAGGAGGAAACCACAGTGTCTTGTAAAAAAAATAAATAAATAAACATGAGGATATAGGAAGGATATGAAAGCTCTGTACAGGAGGTACCCCAGCTGACAAATGAACTGGAGAGCCAGGCTCTGTGAGACAGCAACTCTAACCATTGTGTCAATTGGCAGACCTACAGGGTATTACATCTTATCCAAGTTTTTTACAGGGGTGAATACCTGCTGCAGCCAGAATCTTTATTTGCATTTGACCATATTTAAAAAGCCACTGCTTTATTCTGGAAGGACTTTTCCCTGTGCCCAGCTTATGCCTACTTATTCTCCCCTAAGGTTCCCTTTAATGTAAACTATGTTTCCACAATTCAAACAGTATCTGCAGCTTCTAAATGGGCAGTGCAATCCCTATAAAATAAAAATGTTCTGCAGTGATGCTGATATGTTGATATAGCTTAAAACATCAGGAGACAGCAAAGCACATTATTGTTTCACTTTATGTGGGAGTTATTTTTTAAATTATCATAAGTGGTTACCACTATACTTATATGTAGTTTTGCTTCCAATGCCTGCCCTCAAATTGTGATTTGCTTTTTTTTTTTTTCTATAATAATTTCTCCATGTGTTTGCATTATAGCTAAGTTGTTTTTCTTTCGGTAGTCATCTTCTAGTCACCCTCTATCCTTTCTCATATTGGTGACCACTTCAGTTAAGTTCTCTTCTTACAATCTGAAGCACAAATACTGTATTGAAGCAAATTCCAGTGAACCATTTGTGAAACAGTACTTTTTGTTTTTGCTTCTGTTTTTAGCCTTATATATCATTGTTGGGGGGGGGGGGGGGTGTTGAGTGATACCTTCATATCATGCATCAAAGAAAGAAAGTGCTGATGAGGTATTAAAGCGAATCATGGTAAGCAAAGATGATTTAGTTTCGGAAACATGACATATTTAAAGTCAACTATATGTTGTGGTGCTTATTCAGCTCTGCACGTTAAGATCACAGTTTATTACTCTTCACCCTTTCTCTCAATTGCATATTGATTCAGCACTAAGGATGTATAAAGGCTCCCCCTATGTATTCAGTAATGAGAGACAAAACAGAAAATGTATACATCATGTGCAGTGGAAGATCAAATCCACCTTCATCAGTGACCCACTACAATCTCCAGTTTGAAAGCGTGCTAGACCATCCTTAAAAAAACAGATATAATATACGAAGTAGATCTAGACCAAGATTTTCAGAGTTGTGGGGTGAAGAGAAGGAACAATGTTAAATTACCCGGAGTGGGCGGACATCATTCAAATCTCGGAGATAAATATATGCTCTGCACTGTCTTTTAAAACTAAGCTGCTCAGCTACTGTGCTGTGTCCCGTGGCATCCTACTGATGTGGTGGCTTCAAATTCTTTAACCTAGCTTTGTGTTTTAGCTAACGCTATATAAAGCCCTTCAACTGCATCTCCCATTGACCTCTGGACCCCAGCAAGATGCTCCAGCTCAACGAATCAGTCAAACTCAATAATAATACCAAGTTCTTCAACCTCACATTGTGGTTTTGCTACTGCTGTATAAAAAGTGCTTCATATGCACCACCACCTCAACTCTGGACCCCAGCAAGATGCTCCAGCCGAAACTACAAGAAAGTTCAGCAATACTACCAAGGTCTTTAACCTCACATTGTGGTTTTGCTGAAGCTATATAAAGTGCTTCATCTGCAACTCCCCCTGAACTCTCGAACACAACAAGATGGCCCAGCTCAAAGCACCAGTCAAGCTCAATAATAATAGCAAATTCTTTAACCTCATGTTGTGGTTTAGCTAACACTGTATAAAGTGCTTCATTTGCATCTCCCCCTGAACTCTGGACCCCAGTAAGATGCTCTAGCTCAAAGCACCAGTCAAGTTCAATAATAATAACAAATGTAGGCTTATAGACTACCTTCAATAATTACTTACTAATGTTGCTGTTACACCTGAAGCTTGCACACACTAGGACCCGCTCCTCCACCCATTTATTAACCATACTGCTTGACTGTTAATACTATTTTCTACTTTCTCCTATGTTTCTTTTTCACTAGCCTTAAGACAAAGCTCTTGTTCTTTAGCCTACTGAACAGTCTCCTGTTTCAATAACACTTTATTTTTCAAATTGTTTTCCTTACAAGCCTTAAGAAGCAGATCATAACTTAAGCAATTTTATCTCTCTGCATCTTGCTTAGAGCATTAAACTGTGCATTTCCTTTTTTCCTTGACTTTCACCTCACTGTTAGTTTTTCTTTTCTGCCCTGCTCAGCCCTCCTGGCTCAACCTGTTCCATTTCCCTCTCTACGATCGGGCTCACTCCACTACCCTACCCTACTCGAATCCCTATCCACCCATTTCCATTACATTTATTCTAACCATAACTTCTCAAATCAATACATTTCCAAAAGTCAAACAGAGATACATAATTCCCAGTCACACCTAAAACACATCATCACTTTACAACTACCACCTCCATACTAATTGTCAATGTCATCCTAAGATGTCATTGAGACTTCCGTGCATCAAGACCAAGCTTTCCACTTTTAGGAGTTTTATTTCTTCCAACTATGTCACTGAGACACTACAAAGAGAAACAAAGGAAGCTAGAACAGTGTCAGAGGGACTTTTGTACCTCTAAGGATAAATTTAACATACTGGACAAGTCTATGAAATAAGAGTCATCCACAGGTTTTGTCTTTAATCATGGTTATTCCTACACTCAGGTGCAGCAGAAATCTCTTCTTACTTGGCCAAAGCCTGTATTTCCCCTCAATCTTTCCTCTCCATCTGTGGAAGGACTTCAGGTACCAAAGTTCCAGAATGTTTTCTCCACCACCTATCAAGTGCAAGAGACTAAATATAACAGACTGACTGCAGTAGCAATGAAATAACTAGAGACATTGGCTTACAAGACTCTGGCCCATAGCTTAACCAGCACTGCTGGTAACCCTACTCCTATTCAGCTATCTTACCCACTGACATCTCTTTTTCAGACGTCCATCCAACTCATGTTGGTAGCACCAGAAGGCCACTCTGACAAGGGTGCAAATGACATCATTCCTAGTTTTTTGGTGTCATAGCACCTAGTCTTTTTGTTTGTTTCACAGCACTTTAGTGGGGTCAGTCTAAATAAACCAAGCACAAGCCATGCCTAAATCATTAGTACATTACCCCCCCCCATCAACAAATTATTTAGTTTTTTTTCAAATATGCTTTGATTACCTACTTAATCCAATTTATGGTCATCAGGATCCATAGCCTATCCTGACACTTCCTGGCTGTAAGGAGATGAACAAATCCTGAAGGGGTGCCATCCTACCACAGGATAAGCATGTGACATGCACATAAACATACATGCACACCTAAAACCAGTCTGGAAGAACATCACTCCAATTACAGCGTCTAATTTGGATTTAGGAGGAAACCAGAGTGTCCAGTTAAAAAAAAAATAAGGACATAAGAAGGATAAGCAAGCTCTGTACAGAAGGTAACCCAGCAGAGAAATGAACTGGAGAGCCAGGCTCTGTGAGACAGCAACTCCAACCACTGTGTCGGATTTTAGCCCTACAGGGTTTTACATCATATCCAGTTTTTTACAGAGGTTAGTACCTACTGCAGCAAGAATTTTTATTTGCATTTGACCATATTTAGCAAGCCACTGCTTCTTTCTGGAATGACTTTTGCCTGTGCCTCAGCGTATGCCTACTTATTCTCCCCAAAGGTTGCTCTTTACTTTGGGCCATGTTTCCACAATTCAAACAATATCTGCAGCTTCTAAATGGGCACTGCAATTGATATAAAATAAAATTTGTCTACAGTAATGAGGATATGTTTGTATAGCTTAAAAGATCAGGAGATAGCAAAGTGCATTATTCTTTCACTTTATGTCGGAGTTATTTTATAAGTTATCATAAGTGGTTACCACTATATTTATATGCAGATTTGCTTCACTGTCTCTCCTTGCATTGTGATTTGCTTGTTCTTTTTTGTTTCTATAATCATTCTCTATGTGTTTGCATTTTAGTAAAGTTGTTTTTCTTTCGCTAGTCATCCTCTACTCACACTCTATCCTTTCTCATACCGGTGACCACTTCAGTTATGTTCTCTTTTGATAATCTGAAGCACAAATACTGTATTGAAGCAAATTCCAGTGAACCATTTGTGGAGCAGTACTTTTTTGTTTTTGTTTCTGTTTTTAGACTTATATATCTTGGTTGGATCAAACAAAGAAAATGCTGATGAGCTATTACAACTATTCATGCTAAGCAAAGATGATTTTGTTTCGAAAACATGACATATAACTATATTTTGTGGTGTTTATTCAGTTCTTCACTTTAAGATCATAGTTTATTACCCTTTACCCTTTCTCTCCATTGTGTACTGTTTCAGCACTAGGGATGTATCTAGGCTTCCCGTATGTATTCAATGATGAGTGACAAAAGAGAAAATGTGTACATCGTGCGCAGTGGAAGAAGATCACATCCACCTTCATTATTGACCCACTACCACATATATCTTGGTTGGAAGGGGGGCGGAGTGATACCTTCATATCATGCATCAAACAAAGAAAATGCTGATGAGCTATTAAAACTACTCATGCTAAGCAAAGATGATTTAGTTTCAGGAACATGACATACTTACGTTAACTATATGTTGTGGTGTTTATTCAGTTCTTCACTTTAAGATCATAGTTTATTACCCTTTACCCTTTCTCTCCATTGTGTACTGTTTCAGCACTAAGGATGTATCCAGGCTTCCCCTATATATTCAATGATGAGTGACAAAAGAGAAAAAGTGTACATTGTGAGCAGTGGAAGAAGATCAAATTCACCTTCATCAGTGACCCAACTACTATAGAGTTCGAAAACGTGGTAGACCATCTTTAAAAAAAAAATTATACTATACGAAGTAGATCTAGAACAAGAATTTCAGAGTTGTGGGCTGAAGAGAAGGAAGAATGTAATATTGCCAGAGTGGGTGGAAGACTCTTAAACCCGTGAGATGCGGATATGCTCTGCGCCATCTTTGAAAATTAATCTGCTCAGCTACTGCACTGTGTCCCATGGCATCCTACTGGTGTGCTTCCTTCAAATTCTTTAAACCTGCATTGTGGTTTAGATAATACTATATAAAGTGCTTCATCTGCATCTCCACCTGAACTGTGGACCCCAGTAAGATGCTCTAGCTCAAAGCACCACTCAAGCTCAATAATAATAATAACAAGTGTCGGCTTATAGACTGCCTTCAATAATTACTTACTAATGTTGCTGTTATACCTGAAGCTTGCACACACTAGGACCCACTCCTCCCCCCATTTCTTAACCATACTGCTTGACAGTCAGTACTATTTTCTACTTTCTCCTACGTTTCTTTCTTGCTAGCCTTAAGACAAAGCTCTTGTTCTTTAACCTTTTGAACAGTCTCCTGTTTCAATAACACTTTATTTTCCAAATAGTTTTCCTCACAAGCCTTAAGAAGCAGATGAAAACATAAGCAGTTTTATCACTCTGCATCTTGCTTAGAGCATTAAACTGTGCATTTCCTTTTTTCCTTGACTTTCACCTCACTGTTAGTTTTTCTTTTCTGCCCTGCTCAGCCCTCCTGGCTCAACCTGTTCCATTTCCCTCTCTACGCTCGGGCTCACTCCACTCCCCTACACTACCCGAATCCCTATCCACCCCCTTTTCCATTACATTTATTCTAACCATAACTTCTCAGATCACCACACCTCCAAAAGTCAAACAGAGATACATAATTCCCAGTCACACCTACAACACATCATCAGTTTACAACTACCACCTCCATACTAATTGTCAATGTCATCCTAAGATGTCATAGAGACGTCTGTGCATAAAGACCAAGCTTTCCATTTTTTGGAGTTTTATTTTTTCAAACTATGTCACTGAGACACTACAAAGAGAAACAAAGGAAGCCAGAACAGTGTCAAAGGGACTTTTGTCCCTCTAAGGATAAATTTAACATGCTGGACAAACCTATGGAGTAACGGTCATACACATGTTTCCTCTTTACTCGTGGTTATTCCTACACTCAGGTGCAGCAGGAATCTCTTCTTACTTGGCCAACGCCTGTATTTCCCCTCAATCTTTCCTCTCCATCTGTGGAAGGACTTCAGGTACCAAAGTTGCAGCTTGTTTTCTCCTCCACCTATCAAGTGCAAGAGACTAAGTATAACAGACTGACTGCAGTAGCAATGAAATGACTAGAGACATTGGCTTACAAGACTCTGGTCTATATCTTGACTAGCACTGCTGGTAACCCTACTCCTATTCAGCTATCTTACCCACTGACGTCTCTTTTTCAGACAACAGTCCATCTCATGTTGGTAGCACTAGCAGGCCACTCTGACAAGGGTGCAAATGACATCATCCCTAGTTTTTTGGTGTCATAGTATTTAGTCTTTACCTTAGTGGGGTCGATGTAAATAAACTAAGCACAGGCCATACCTAGATCCTTAGTACCCCCCCCCCAGCTATCAACAAATTCTTTAGTTTTTTTCACGCTTTGATTACCTACTTAATCTAATTCATTGTCATCTGGATGCATAACCTATCCTGACACTTCCTGGCTGGAAGGAGATGAACAAATCCTGAAGGGGTGCCATCTTATCACAGCATAAATATGCAACATGCACATAAACATACATGCACACCTAAAACCAGTCTGGAAGAATGTCATTCCAATTACAGCATATAATTTGGACTTAGGAGAAAACCAAAGTGCCCAGTAAAAAAAAAAATAAAAAAATAAGGACATAGGAAGGATAAGCAAGCTCTGTACAGAAGGTACCCCAGCTGAGAAATGAACCGGAGAGCCAGGATCTGTGAGACAGCAACTCTAACCACTGTGTCAGATTGTAGCCCTACAGGGTTTTACATCATATTCATTTTTGTGCAGAGGTGAATACCTACTGCAGCAAAAATCTTTATTCACATTTGACCATATTTACCAAGCCACTGCTTCTTTCTGGAATGACTTTTGCCTGTGCCTCAGCGTATGCCTACTTATTCTCCCCAAAGGTTCTCTTTACTGTGGGCCATGATTTCACAATTCAAACAGTATCTGCAGCTTCTAAAGGGGCACTGCAATCCATACAAAATAAAATATTCCTATAGTGACACAGATATGTTAGTATAACTTAAAACATCAGGGGACAACAAAGTACATTATTGTTTCACTTTATGTGGGAGTTATTTTATAAGTTTTATAAGTTATCATAAGTGGTTACCACTATATTTATATGTAGTTTTGCTTCCAGTGCCTCTCCTGACATTGTGATTTGCTTGTTCTTTTTTTTTGTTTCTATAATCATTTCTCCATGTGTTTGAATTATAGCTAAGTTGTTTTTCATTCGCTAGTCATCCTCTAATCACACTCTATCCTTTCTCATACCGGTGACCACTTCAGTTATGTTCTCTTTTGATAATCTGAAGCACAAATACTGTATTGAAGCAAATTCCAGTGAACCATTTGTGAAGCAGTACTTTTTTGTTTTTGCTTCTGTTTTTAGACTTATATATCTTGGTTGGAAGGGGGGCTGAGTGATAACTTCGTATGATGCATCAAACAAAGAAAATGCTGATGAGCTATTACAACTGGTCATGCTAAGCAAAGATGATTTAGTTTCAGAAACATGACATACTTACACTAACTATATGTTGTGGTGTTTATTCAGTTCTTCACTTTAAGATCATAGTTTATTACTGTTTACCCATTCTCTGCATTGTGTACTATTTCAGCACTAAGGATGTAGCCAGGCTTCTCCTATACATTGATGATGATTCCAATGAATAAGCTCAGGATCCACCAATAAGTGCCACACGTTCGATAAAAAGCTGGTTTATTATAACAAACATAAAATGAGGACGAACAGTACTACTCAACAAAACGGAACATAAATTAGATATTTCACAGGTTAAGCGCTTTCACCCATAACAACTGGGCTTCTTCAGAACTGAATAACAAATGCTAACAACCAGTTTATAAAACCTATTTGGCGCCAAATAAAATTCAAATTCTTAAAGAGATATTAGCACTATAGTGTGTAGCGCTATAATATTTTTGCTCTTACTGACAAGTTTTAGATCACATAAACATTCACACTGTACTTCTCTACTAATATATTTAAAATCTATTACATAATATACTGGAACCATACTAATAAATAATCTTTGTTGTGTGTCTGTATTTTATAATTTATAATATGTAATATAACTTCTAACAAGGTGCTGCAATGAATATCAAAAATATATAAAAAATATATCAAAAAACATTCCTGTCCCTTAAACCTGTTGATCTAATTTATCATATCACTGTATACATATAATAATATCGTAAATATGTCAAAAACAAGTTGTCAGACAGTAACATGAAATATCAAATAGTCCAATAATATAAAATTCATATCTGTTGACTCACAGCTAATAAATGTCATAAAACCTGTTGAGTATTTCCTAATATTAATTATATATATATATATATATATATATATATATATATATATATATATATATATATATAAAACTATATATGAAAAATAAAAATATATAAATATATATTTACAGTGTGTAAAAATCGTACGAGTTCATTTAATACATATGAGTATCATTTAAATACATAAAAATATCAATAGCATGATGCAAATAGAAATAGAATAAAAAATGAAATGGATGAAAAAATTCATAAAGATATCAATGGTTTGACAGGAATAAATTCATTAAGACCTGGGGGAGTTGTGGCATCTAAATCTATTTGCCACCACACTTCTCTGTAACTTAATAAACTTTTGTAGTCACCTCCCCCAGGATCCATTTCAATATGTTCTAAAATACTAAATTTAAAATGATGTTCTTCACCTTTAGATTGAATGTGTCTATATAAGGCATTGGTTTTGTCATTTGTTCTGATGCTGTAAATATGGTCATATATTCTCTTCTTTAGGTGTCTCTCAGTTTTTCCTACGTAAAAACTTGGACATATATTGCATTTCGCAAGATATATCACCATTTTTGTGTTACAGTTGCCATACTTGGCTCTAATAAATGACTTATGACCATTATCTAACTTTATTTTAGTCTCTTCCAACATATATTTACATTGATTGCAACACCCACATTTCGTGCTTCTAATTAGACACTTAAAATCTTTTTTTGTTTCATTATGTTCCACTAATACTTTCATGTTCTTACCCATTTTGTATATAAAATTTGGTTTATTGCCCAGTATTTTAAATAGGTTGGCATCACTAGATATTATATGCCAAAATTTACACATTAGCTTTTTAATACTGTCTGTGGCCGAGTTACATTGTAGAACACATGCCCTTTGAAAAGGTGATGTCAAACATGTATTTACTTTGTCAAAGTGCTTACCTAATTCTATGCCAGCTCCTAATAAAGCTTTATATTTCACTTCCCAGTGCTGTGTAACATATTCTACTACTTCCTCCATCATTTTTGTAGGATAACCTCTTTGTTGGAATAAATTTTTTATAAAATCCATTTCTTTCTTCATATTCTCGTAATTAGATGTCATGCGTGCAGCACGAATGCATTGCCCTTTAAAAACATTATATTTTACCTTAGGAGGGTGACAACTAATATATGCTAAGTAGTTTGAAAAAGTATTTTTTTCTATATATTTTAGACTGAAGTACTCCCTCGTTGTGAAAAATAAATGTGTCCAATGTGCATATGTGAATTTCAAATATTCACTGCTTGCATTAATATAGTTAATAAATTGTTGTAGAGTGTCATAGTCCGCTTCCCACAAAATGCAGATGTCATCTAAAAACCTAGAATAATATTTAATGTGTTTAAAATATGTACTAGGAAACAAATGTAAATCCTCCCAATTTAACATGACTAGGTTAGCGTAAATGGGGGCACATGCTGCCCCCATAGCCACTCCCCTAGTCTGTTTAAAATATTCTCCTTCATAATAAATGAAGTTGTTATCCAGTACGATGGACATCATTTCCACTAATAAACATATAAACATATTTCATCCCATTCGAGAATAGATTATTTAATAATACTGTTACTGAAGGCTTCTAAGCCTTCTCTTTTAGGAATGCAAGAAAACAAGTCAATGACATCAATTGTGACAAAAATAATATTGGTTTTCCAAGCTGTAATCAGACAGTTATTAAGAAAGATCCATGGGTCTTTAACCATGTGAGTTATATGGTTGTACATAAATTTTAATTTGGTATCAATATCTTCCTAATGGGAAGGTTTTGGATTTGCTTCCTGATACAATTGGTCTAAAGGGTGGGTCATTAACGTCCTTATGTATTTTTGGTATTCCTATCAATGTAGCTAATTTCAGAAATTTAACTTTAAGAAAATCATATATTTCTTGTGAAGTTCTTCCATCTACTAAATATTCTTCTAAATATGAATCTATTCTTTGGTATGCTATATTTAGCTCGTTCAATGAAATAGTTTCATAATTTCCTGACATATATAAAATGTCATAAATCTTTTTGGTATATTCAATATTGTCGTAAAGGACTACCCCTACCCCTTTATCAGGTTTCATAATTCTTGTGTTATAGTCATTTTTTATCTCTCTCAAAAGTCTCTCTTCATCTGTAGACAAATTTTTAATAGGAGTCATCTGTCTCAAAGAATTGCAATCCTGATATATTTCCCTTGTAATAATTTTCTCATACATGTCCGTCGTTGGATGACTTGGAGGTATAAAAGTACTAGCCTTTTTTAACAAATTCGTACTATTGTAAAAAATGGAGGTATTGTGCATATCATTTTTTGGCTGATTATTAAAAAATATTGCCAAATTGATTTTTCTAATGTATTTCTTAAAATCAATTAAAAAATCAGTCATATTGAAATGAGGGTTAGGAATAAATTTCATACCCTTTGCCAATAAATCAAAGTGTGTTTGATCAATTATAACATTAGAATAATTGTATATGTTAAAGTTCATATACGAACATATATTTCCTGTAATAACTATATCATTATCTTTTTCATTCTCTTTTGCTACACCTTCGTGTCCTGTTTCTATAATATTATTAGGCATCACTGATTCCAATTTCTTTGATTGTTTCTCTTTCTTGAAAATGTCTGTTTCGCCTGACTCTTGTTCTGATATGGTTGAGATGTATCCCTCATTTCCATCTGAAAATCCTGTCTCCCATGTGTGTATGACTTATCCTTTAAATCCCTGCCATTTTGATTAATATTAGTACAACCCTTGATTTGTGACTTTATTGCTTCCGGCCATATATAAGCAATTCCCTTGTTATACTGATCCATATCTCTTTGCATTTTAATAGTTTTCCTCTGACATATCTTGGAAATCCACTTGTCTGCCTCCTGATATTGTTTGTTATACAGTTTCTCCCATTCAGAATATAGTAAATCATTCACTATTCTAGTATTAAGTTTCTCAGCTTCCTGAATAAGATTACTTAATTTTTCATCATTGTATTTGATCAACATATGCATGTAATTAAAACCACATTCGTCAAAAAACTTATTAAATTCATTTTTACCTTCACTTGTCAATTCCAACCCCATGGGTTGTTTGAAAAATCTAAGCCCCATAGGGACTAGCTTGTTGTCAATACATTTAGACAAATAAGCGTTGTCAATTTTCAACCCGTTGATGTTTTTCAATTTTTTCCCCAATAAATAAATCATACTTTTCAAATTACCAGTCACTTCTGTGTCAGGGGTTTTGAAATTAAAATTACTTTTCACATTGTCCATGTTAAAATTAAAAGTCAAAAATTCATTGAATTGTTTGTCCTTTGAATTGTGTCCAAACTGTTTGGTTCTTATTTCCAGATCGGTTGTATTTATTACAGTACCTTTCTTACTTTGTATAAAGTTTCCAGTAGCAGCTGAATATGTTTTTAATGGAATAGTTATTTTAGGTTATGTTCCTGTTCTCTTAGCTTCTACTTCCACATCGTATAATGAAAAATCAAATGCAAAATCAGACAAATTAATCTTGCTGCTGCTAAATGGTTCAGTAATATCCAGTGTATTTGGTAGTCTTTTAGTGTTTTCACCCTGTCCATTTGGAATATCTAGATTATCATTAAATGCTTCCCTCTCACTCTCAGTCACAGTTATTTTATTTTTCTTATTAACTGTGCTGCCTACGAGTGTTGGGGATTTTAACTCCACTAAATTAACTTTTAACAATGAATTACTAGCAGCTTCAAAATTCGTACCAGGTTGTGCATAATGAATGTTCCGTGTGTTGAGTGTACTTACATTCGACTGATCGTTGTCTCTATGCAGAAACTTCTTTACCAGGAGAGCTAAATTGTTCAATTCTCCCTTTAGTTCCGCTAACTCTTCCTTAATTTGTAAAAAGTTAGTAGCGTCCTCTTTGTTGTGTATACCTTCCACTTCTTTGTTAGAAGAAGCACCGGTGAGTTCTAAAGCCATGAATAACAACTAAATAGTCCTGGAGATAACAATTCCAATGAATAAGCTCAGGATCCACCAATAAGTGCCACACGTTCGATAAAAAGATGGTTTATTATAACAAACATAAAATGAGGATGAACAGTACTACTCAACAAAACGGAACATAAATTAGATATTTCACAGGTTGAGCGCCTGTGGTCAGTAAGAGCTAAAATATTATAGTGCTACACACTATAGCGCTAATATCTTTTTAAGAATTTGAATTTTATTTGGCACCAAATAGGTTTTATAAACTGGTTGTTAGCATTTGTTATTCAGTTCTGAAGAAGCCCAGCTGTTATGGGTGAAAACGCTTAACCTGTGAAATATCTAATTTATGTTCCGTTTTGTTGAGCTCCTCCCCCTATTTCTTAACCATACTGCTTGACTGCCAGTACTATTTTCTACTTTCTCCTATGTTTCTTTCTTGCTAGCCTTAAGACAAAGCTCTGGTTCTTTAACCTTTGGTACAGTCTCCGGTTTCAATAACACTTTATTTTCCAAATAGTTTTCCTTACAAGCCTTAATAAGCAGAACAAAACTTAAGCAATTCTATCACTCTGCTTGTTGTTATAACATTAAAGTGTGTATCTCCTTTTTTCCTTGACTTTCACTTTACTGATTGTTTGTTTTTCTTTTCTGCTCTGCTCAGCCCTCCTGGCTCAACCTGATCCGTTCATCCTCGCTAAGCTCGGGCTCATTCTGCTCCTCTACCCTACCCTTATCCCCACCCACCCCCTTCCCTTACATTTATGCTAACCTTAACTCCTGCCATCACCTCACTTTCACCAATTAAACACAGGTGCATAATTCCCTCTCACACCTACAACACATCAGTAATTTACAACTACCACCTACATACTAATTGTCAACCTTATACTAAGCTATCACTCCCTCCATCTCCCAAAATGCCTATGTTGTACCTAAGCCTCCCTCTATCCTCCAAATCTTAATTTCTACCTAAAGTACTTTACAGCCTCCACTCCCACCCTACACTATGTTACTTATCTCTAACTCTATACTCCTTGCCCTGTTTCTATCATTCTTCCTGCTACTACAACTAACCTCACTTCAAGGTACCTGTATCACATACTATCCTACAGCCACTGTAACACATAATACAAAGTCACCTACCAGCTTTTCTAACATATCTTCTAGCCTATATGCCATAGACAATATTGTACTCAAAACTAAAATTTCTTCCCACATTCTTTCATCTCTTCACTAAAAACACCACCACCTTAGCTCATAATTAATGAATGCAAAAAACGAGAGGAACTCTATTCTATTCCACCCACAAACTCTAAGCTATGGAAATGTGGAGACATACACCCCAACTCAGGCTCAAGCACAACTCCTCCTACACCCCCAACACCTATAAATCATTAAATATCACAACCATTAACCTTGAAAGTATCAGGAGCAAAATACCAGAATTCCACTCTTAAATATCTCATTACAAACCCAACATCATAGTCACCACTGAGACATGGCTGAATCCCTATATTAAAGAAACGGAATTCCTACCCTCAGGTTTTCCCCGTCTAAGATTACGCCAACTCTCCAGAGCGAACTTTTGCTTGTTTTGGTTATTGCTGTTCGCTTTCATCTCTCAACTAAGATTACGCCAACCCCAGAAAAAAGTAAAGGAGTTTTCTGATATATCTTAACACCTTCTCTATTATATCATATACCAAGCCTATCCCACAATTCTCCTCAGCTGAAATATTAGTCTCCTTCCTTAGAATAAACATTTTCATTAATATCTGTATTATTGTTTTATACATTCCTCTTGGCAATAATATCCCAATATTAGAGGAAATTCTGTCATGGGCTTCAAGTCAATATGGAAAATGAAACTATAATCTTAGGAGACATCAATATTAATTGGCTTGACATCCTCCACCAAAATCCCACCTCCAACATCAACCTACATACCTTTACCCAATTAATTAATGACATAACTAGACCAAACTAAAGCAACAACAGTGGCTCTATCCTAGACTTGATATTAGTCTCTGACCCAAAAAAGATTACATCCACAGGAACTCTTCCTAATACCATAAGAGACCACTTACCTGCCTTTATAGATAGAAAAACTACTAATTCACTCAGCAGACATCAATACAAACAAACTAGAAACCTATCCCCTTTCTGTCCTAACACATTTAATGAAACTTTACAACATATTAATTGGAACTCATTAAAATTCCTTCCCCTAGATGAAGCCGTTGAGTTCTTTAACTCTATATTTCTCACGGTCCTTGA
This sequence comes from Protopterus annectens, assembly GCF_019279795.1. Lineage (NCBI taxonomy): Eukaryota > Metazoa > Chordata > Ceratodontiformes > Protopteridae > Protopterus > Protopterus annectens. Next base: position 391,684,981 of record NC_056741.1, on the reverse strand, counting down.
CAACCAAGCTGCGCTCATTCTAAGGAAGATAAAAACTAATAACACCATCTGGCTCACAAAACCCAGTAAATAGCTAATGACCGCAAGGGATAAGGCTTAGAAACATTGGCAAAAAACAAAAATGTCACCGACCTGACAAAATATAAACAACTCTGTAATCAAGTAAAGAGACTAGTCAAAGGTGACAAAAAAGATCATTACCTACCCTACAAAATGTCCGCAAACAAAACCCTAAAAGGTTCTGAAGATCCATCAATTCCCTACTACACCCAGGGTCAAATAACAATCCTTGCCCAAACCCTGAGAAAACACCCACAGAAATAGCTAAACACTTGGACTCCTATTTCATCAATACTATTGCCAATCTAACTATCACTTTTCCTTCCAACCCCCCCCCCAAGATACCCATTCTTCCCCGTACACCAAACTCTCTCTGTCACCTATCCATACCAACACAATAAAAAAGCTGCTCCAAAAACTTAAACCTTCCACCAATGCCCCAGACAACCTACCTGCTGAATTCCTACAAATTGCTGTAAATTATATTGCCTTTCCCATGAGCATTTTTATTAACAGATCTATTCTGGAATCCTATATACCCACTATTTGGAAAAAATGTACATTCTACCTCTACATAAAAGAGGCACTAACACAGACATCTCCAACTTCTGCTATTCTCTCGCCTATCTCTATGATCCTGGAAATGTGCATCTGCACCCAACTATTTCACTATATGCTTCACAGCCAAATCCTTTCTCCCACTCAACATGGATTTCAGCCTGGCCATAGCACAACTACAGCTCTTATATCCTTCTCCGACACAGTTAACCAGGCCTGAGATGATGGTAAATGTGTCTCCTCCCTCTTTTTAGACTTCTCCAAGGCCTTTTATACCATCTCCCACTCTCTCCTTCTCTCTAACCTGTTTGACATAGGCATCTCATCCCAGTACTTAGATTGGTTCTCAAACTACCTCACAAACAGGCAATGATCAACCAAATGGCAAAATTCATTCTCACCTTTCCTCAACACCACTAAAGGTGTTCCACAAGGATCTATACTAAGGCCCCATACCTTTCTTACCTAAAGTACTGTCATCCAATAAGCAGATGATTCTACAATCATCTGTGCTGTCAACTCACCATCTGAAGTACACCAACTCACACAAGATGCCCTTACTACTACAGAGATATGGATGTCTAACAACCATCTCACCCTAAACCCCAACAAAACAAAATTTGTTCTTTTCCTACCCAAATATCCACTCCACTAAACAAGAAAAATTTCACCATCCAAGCCCAAAACAGCAGAATAATTAAAGTTGTACCACATACTAAACTGTCAGGTGTCATTACAGATGAAAACTTGGCATTTGACATGCACATTCATACTAACATTAAAAAAACACACCAAATCTGGGAACTCTCTACAGACAAAAATGCTTCCTCAACCATTCCACAGAGCTCTCACCTCTTCCTTACTACTCCCCTCTCCTGACCAATATTCAAGCCTCTTTCAAATTCAATCTAGCCTGATGCTACAATAACATCGCTAAATTTGTAAGAAATGCAAGCTTTTCTTACCACTGCTCCTCACTGATCCATCTTAACTGGCTGGAACTACCACATCATCTGTCTCTTATTCAACTAACCTTTGCAAGCAAACTTATCTACCTGCCTTTCCTTGTCTTCTCTACTTACACAATATCATCCAAAGAGACCTCTCCGATCCAATAATCACCTACTCATAAATGTAATGAAATCAATCAGTGCAGCAAGACAAATGCTCTACTCGTTTACTTTAGCTAAACTATGGAATAATCCCCCTCAATCAATAAGGTCTGTCAGCAGTGCCCCTCTTTTTAAGATATGCCTGAGACAATACCTCACCTCTCTATGGCAATGTAATTGTACCAGATATGTAGTTCCTACAATTTGAGCCCCTTTTTTCTTGCCTTCCCATGCCTGACTCTTCCCTCTCTTGCTCTGTATATCCTCACCCTTTTTCCTGTCTCCTCTTCTATATTTACAATCTAAAGTAATGCTATACCTTTAGGTGCACTTATCCCTAGACTGTTTTACTCAACTCCTCATCTTCACTTATGGTTTAACACAGCCTAAACATACTACCTATATATTATCTTACATCTAGCAAAGACTATACACTAAGCTCTTCCTATCACCAATTGAACCTACTGCTCCATGGTATTGTTTTGTGCCATGATCTTCCTCTCTTTGTACAAGTGTAGTATGTTGTTCTCCTATCACCATTTCTTAGTCCTACATTGTATATTGCTCCACTGAATTTGTACTTACTGTTCAAAATGTAATGTAATGTTTTATAGTGTATGTATAATGCTTGTATAATGTATGTCCCATATGATTCAATAGCTATGTATAATGTCTGTCCCATATGATTCTTTAGCTATGTATAATGTTGTCCCTTATGATTCCATGGTTAAATAGCTATGTACGTTTGTCCCATATGATTGTATAGCTGTGTATAATGTTTATCCCATATGATTCTATGATTCTATAGCTATGTATAATGTTTGCCCCATATGAGTCTATGATTCTATAGCTATGTAAAACGTTTGTCCCATATGATTCTATGTTTGTATTGTGTAAGAGTTACACTGTGGAGCTTATCTCCCTGGGCCTCTACTGAAAATGGGCTCACCTTGGCCAAGTGGACTATCCCAGTAAACAAATGCAAATAAATCAATAAATAACTTGACATTTTTTTTTTAATCAGGAATGCTCATCCAGTGGAAAATGTGTCAGCATTACTAACTGTAATGAATGCTTCAACATATTGGCTACGAAGGAACTTGGTTCAATCCAAGAAAAAGCAAAGATAATAATTACAAACAAATCACTAAAACCTGAAAGTGACTGTTTAATCCTAAACCACTGATTAGAGAGATTTCACTGCAGCCAGACGGTAAATGGTATACTGCTTAGCCATAGCAATTTCCACTGAACTGTAAATGTGATACAAGCTTGGATGATGACCTAAAAGACAGATTAATAGGGTTATCTGCAGCAAAGCATGTCAAAGAAAGCTGTTATCTGAATACAATTTCATGTTTTCAATAGCTTTTAAAATCATTTTGAGCATGGAAAAAGCAGATAAGAGTAGTTAAGGAAGCATGAAAGTCTCTGTTGGTATGGTGCATAAAGTTAAAAGTCAAGCTATAAACCAGAAAGATGAAATGTTTTGTTAGTGATGTAATAATAAAATTCACTATCAAGGAGATTATTTATTTATTTATTTTATATTTGTGTACTGGGAAAGTCTGACTGCACACATGTCCTTTTTTCAGCAGAGGTCCGGGGAGAAAAGCTCTAGAAACATGTAAGAGTATACATACAGTACCAGTTACAGACAACTCATCAGTTTACAAACATTCAAGATACCATATTAATGGCAAATAATAATTACAAAATGTTCTGTTCATTACATGGAAGAAGTCCAATACACATCATAATACTACAAATGCAGCTGAAATGATTAACAGGTTATTACACACAGATGTAGTTACTACTTGCGGTTAGTTTAGAATAAAATAAAGGGCAGTAGATTAATTTTGAAGAAGCAAAATGCCATAATTTTGAAAAGTCGTGATACAATAAGGAATCACAGTAAAAGTAGTTGTTTTCACAAAAATAATACAATGCATGTATTTTTGGAAGTGGACTTCCTTCTGCTTTCACTAATAAGCAATAAAGGAAAAATAATAATGTATACCTACTTTTTACTAAACTGAGAAAAGTAGACATGAAGACTGATACAAGAGCATATTACATTTTCAAAGAAGCATTTGCAAACTATCTCAATTAAAGTCTGCACTGGACATGTTCTCTCAATACTGGGCTAGTATATGGGTACAGTGTTTTAAGAAAAATCAAAATAAAATCTAAATGTAGTCACTGTGAAATGTGAAGCCTCAGCACTGTTTGCAAGAAAATTAATGCAGAATTTTATTATACGCTGGAAGCAGATGTGTGAATGACAGTATGTTGAGCAAGTTAAAGTCACTGAAGGAAGTCAATGAAATGCATACTGAATTGTTTTTAGAGGAACTAAGCATACTGTAATAAACTGACATTTTGGTGAACTGAAATGTTTCATTTTGTAGGTACTGGCCACTGAAAAAGAGTAAAAAAAAAAGCGAAGAAAACAAGAAAACAAATATACAGCAGTTGGTCATTTACAGCAAAGTGAAAGGGTTGAGCCTATTTATTTATTTATCTATGTATCTATATATCTGTTAGCTGGGTTTGTCTCACTAGGCCAGTGGTCACTTTTCAGGGGAGACCCCATGTGGTATTTATACTGACTTGACATTAGGCCAGGATATGGAAGAACTTCCTCTACTCTTTTCAAAATGTGCTGTGAGATCTTTTTCAATCCAATAGTAAAAAGGGAGATTTGTAATCAACTGTGTAATGATTATTTGTTAACTGTGAAAGAAGGTGCTGACTTATCTTTTCCAAAGAGTGGAGGCACTGGAGTCCATATTAAGTGATGGAATTGGTTTAATATCTGTTTATCTACAGGTGTCGCTGGATGATGAATTTAAAAGATATGTAATGATAAACACTCATCAATGCAATGTTTGGTTTTTGTTGGTTTGTAACACATAACCATTTGATGTTATTTCTGCACTTTCCATTTTCAAGAGAATTATGGAACACTTGCTGAAAAATTTAACTAACAGCTCACCTTGTTGATGTATTTGCCACTGGAAAACAGATGATGATAATTTCAGGAACTTGCAAATGTCAAGAGTGTGGTCTGACAATTAAAATGTACATTGTTCTAGGTTCAAACTGAGTATTTGGGGACAGATACTGGATAAAAGAAGATATTCACACAGCAGCAGCAGCTTCCTCATCTAGCAGCAGGAGCCACTCCGCAATCCGATTCCCATGAACTCCAAGTTGAACAGCAAAAAAAGTTCCATTCCCAATCTGGCACTACTCATCTCCAAATTGAGGAGCAAAGTCCGTTCTCCATATTCTGCTCCCCTCAACTATAAGATGAGAAGAAAAAAGGGGAAAAAAGTTTCTCTCATACTTGAGGACAGAGAAAGAAGAACTTTCATGGAAAAAAAATGCAGCAAACTGGTTGTTACGTCTTTTGTTATACATGAAGTGCTGTATCACTGCAGCCCTGAACATTGACCCACTATCAGCATTAATTTCTGAATACCAATAGTACACTACCAATCAAGCAGCATGTCCTGATCATGTCCCCTAACACCTTATGCCCAGGGCAGCTGTCTCCTTCACCCCACCCTAGCTACACCTCTGGTTACTCATCCTTCAGCGGTCTCCCAGAGCACACTTCTGAGAGAATTACTGGCATTCACTGGCTTTATAAATGACAGTGGGACATCTCTGCTTAATCAATGAGGAGTACTGGCTCCACTGAACAGACTGTTAAAAGAAGTTTCCTGACAGTAGAAACATAAAGAACTAAATGCATTTAAAAAAGATAGAAAGAAATATCGATATCTGAAAAATTGCTAGCACAACATTCTCAGAGTCTACCCATTATGACATCATGTGACAACTTCTCCATATGGTACTAGAGCTGTGATTCAACTTCTATGCCTACAGGCGAGTAATATTTAGTTTCTTATATATCCTGAAAAAGCAGAAAAGAAATTATGTTTTCAGAATGAGAAAGAAAATCTACCTTTGATTTTGCAGTAGAGAAATTCCACCAAAACCAAAGCAGTACAAAGTAAAAGTTGTGACTGAACATAAACAGTTAACCCTTTTTTATGCACATGAATATCTCCGCAACATGAAATCAACATATATCCGAAGATTTATCATTATTTACCTTCTTGTATCTATCACATATTAAAATCCAAAGGAAATGCAGACAGCCTCTTAAAAATATCTTTACCAGAAATTACTGATTTGGTGGAAGAGGGAAGGACTGAGGTACAAAAAGACTTCTGTGAAAGCAGAGTTAACAATACAGCTATAACATAAGTAGTAATTCTGAAAATAAATAAAAAATAGTTCAGATCATCCAGACAGACAGAAAACTTTACAGAAGTCTGTCACATAATGGAAAGCTGGACTTGTCAATTAAAAAGAGTTTAAGTTATACCTCAAACAGATTTCAGTTGACTCTGGAAAAAGTTAAATTCTTTGTGGAACCAGAGCAATTATTCCCTGGAAAGTGAGAAAAGCACTGTTAGAAGAGTTGCATGCTGGACATCCAGGTATTTTAAAGATAAAAACACTGGTTTGTAACTAAAGTTAGATGTAGAAACTGAACACATTTGCTTTATGCCAGATGCAATAGGAAATGCCATGCCAAGCAACACCACAACTATGTCAATTTTCAAGTGGATTTTGGAACAGGATATATATTGATTTTGCAAGTCATTTAATTTTGTATATTCACAGCTGTAGTAGATGTACAGCTGAAGTGGTATGAAGGATTAAAATGCCTGAATTTATATCTCACTGAACTCTGGAATGAATAAGCTGGATTTTTTAAAAGATTAATGACACCATAAGAATACATGTGAAGTCAGCAAAACCACACGTCTATCCTAACAATTACTGATTACCTGTAAATACTAAGAGTATAGTAGTAAGTGTTTAATTAAAGGATTTGGAAATATTCACAGAAACAGATGAACATTTGCCATAATGAGTAACATACATGTGTGTGAGTGTCTCTCTCTCTCTTTATCTTCCAGTATAATATTATATATAATATTATATATATATATATATATATATATATATATATATATATATATATTAACTTCTGACGCACCCTGAACACCAGCTGACTGTAGGAAGCCAACTGATCTTTCAGCTTCCCTACAGTCTATAACATGCCCTCCTCAGCAAATTTAAAAAGCAGAAAAAAAGGACATTGGCTGACTGTAGGAAACTAATTGGCCCATCAGTTCTCACACAGTCTAAAACATACCCTCTCAACTGGTTGAGTAAAGAGAAAAAAAAATCCATTTTGGATCCCCTCCCCCCAACCTGTAAAATAAGTGAAACAAAAAAATTTCAGATTACTGTCAGCCAATCACACCCCATAAAATCCACACACACCCAGTCAATAAATCTGCCTATCATGCCCAAACAGGAAAAAAATGCACAGCTCTCGATCGCATCCCCTAACACTTTGGGCCCAAGGCAATTGCCCCCTTCACATTATACTGCCCATTTATGTAATGCATACATAGAGTATCAGTGCTAAGTACTCTGCATTCCAAGAGCAATGCAATATTCACACTACAGACTGTCAAAAGCAATGTTTTCAGCAGTAGACATAATAAAAAATGTCTTGTTATACCATAATACTCTGTTACTCTCTGCATACTAAAAGTTGCACTGTTTTCTGAAATGCATGTTCATAGGTTCATAGGTAGGTACTAGGCTATCTGCCCGAGGGCCTTTATAAGCCTAGCCAGAGTGTGTCAGCTTTTGCCACCCCATTGATTAATTAACTGAGCCTCTGTCAAGAAGAGCCAATGAAGTGATCCCAGGGGTGTATTTTCTGTTACCCATCCCCTCATCAAGGTTTCTCTTGAAGAGTGTTAGTGAGGGGCTCTGCCTAATGTAGTTAGGAATTTTGTTCCAAAGCATGGGGAGTCTCTGTGACAGGATATGGCATATTCAATACGTCCATAAATATTTCCATTTGTACTTTCTTGATTTACACATTTCTTTGCTTTATACAGATTTTCATAAATTTCCCAAAACATTTCTAATACCGCTACAGAAGCTCTGATTATTTTCCTTGTTACAGGCCCCCTAACTTTGGCAACAACCCTTTCTACATTCTGTTGTTGAAGCCATTGTGCTACAAGCTTTTGTGCTCTGCATTTATTATCAAAAAATAATTGTTTAACCGCAGTCTTCCTAAAGTTGTGCATATTATCCGAGTAGTCCCTTATTTTCTCTTTAACACACTGCAGTTGTACCCCTTCTTGTTCTGTGAGACTCCCCCTATTCTGCAATACTGTACCCTTTCTCAGTCTCTCTAAATATTTTTTGTTAACCCTGTCTCTTCTTTTATTTCTATCCTATTTTAAATACCATTTTCATTATATCCCACTCTCTAACTATATTTTCTGAAGATATTTCTGTATTCCTTAACTCCCTAATAATTTACACTACCCTCCTTAAATTCCTCTCTGTTTAAGGTGGGAAAGATAGGTGGAGAAATGCCAGTATCTCATTTTTATTTCATTACCCTGCATTTTTACTTCAGTTTTTACTACTGCATGATCTGAAATAGTTATTGGATGCATATGAAAACTTTCAATTAAATGCACGTTTCTGTGAAATATAATTTCCGTCTTGCTTAGTCTAATATTTGTAACATGGTGAATAATATGTAAATTCTGTCCAAGCTCCCACTACTGAACTCACATCTTCCATACCAAAGATTTTCATAAATGTCTTCAAAAACATACCCTCTTTTGTTATATTTTTTCTTCTAGGCCCCCCAGATATATCCTGTTGTAAATTAAATTCCATTCCTACCTATGAGTAAATTCCATGTTGAAAGCTGAATATTTCTCCCAGAATTTTTTTTTTAAGTTTCACTGTACCAGTTTTAGGTGGAATATAAACACATGCTAGTCACTTTGACACCGTAAAATTCCACTGCCATTCTGTGGACTGTTGCTCCACTGTGGTGACCCCTAATGGGAAAAGCCAAAAGGAGAAGATAAATACATGCCAGTGCAATCCTCTTCCATAGCCAGTAGCCTTTTACTACTACAAATCTGCAATTATCTTTTTTTCTCTTCTTTCACTATTGGAGCTCCTGTAGCAATTAATATTGATACTCTTCTTTTCCCTTGTCCCAGATATTCCACTAAATAACCATTCTGAAGTCCTTTCTTTATCAAATTCATATGCTCAGTTCTACTCAAAAGTGTCTGCTGTACCACAGCTATTTGCACTCTGCATTTCTTAATATACTTCACTACTCTCTCTTTTTTTCTATACACCTGTGAGACCATTAACGTTCAAAGATATTATGAAAAGTGTTGCCATTCTGATAAGAAGTTATTATTCCCATGTGTTACATATAACATATTTTTTAAAGGGTCTATATTATATCACTGAACGCTTAAAAAAGCGAATGCTGATTGATCGACCTAATTTAAGCGAAAGCTTACAACCTCGAACTGTCAGATCAGCGATTTTTTTTCCCAAGAAAAAAAAATCTTTGATCCAAAACACATACACACAACACAAGCATACCAAACAAACAGAAATCCACACACATACACCTAAAATCTGATACCTAACCCTACACTAAACTATGCGCACACCACTAACTACCCACTTACCTTAACCCAAACCCTAACCCTAAGGTCTGTCACTATCGCACACTCACCTCACTCACTCCCTAAACCTAACTCACTTAAATCTGCCCTAACCCTCATGTTCACTCAATCGCACACACACCTAACCTGAGCCCTAACCCTAACTCACCTAAATCACCCTAACACTCGCATCCACACAATCGCACACTTACCTGAATCCGGCCGGTAACTTTCCACCATAACACTGAAAATACCGAAGCTACAGAAACGGACAACCGAATTCTTTCCCTAGGAAAAAATTTGAGTTTCTGCTGCTTCGATATTTTGCAGTTTCATGAAAATAAGTTCGATCAATCAGCGTTCGCTTTTTTAAGCATTCGAGGATATAATATAGCCCCTTTTTAAATGCCAAGTTCCAGCTTTTGTGTTACGTGCATACCCTAATGTTTGGCAGGTTGATTTTTTTATACAATTGTTTCTTGTCATATCCATTTGAACCTATGTCGCATTTTACAAAGCTTGTTTTAATAAAAACCCTCAAGCAAAAATAAATACACACCCCAGAACACTACCACGACCTGTTAGCTTAACACACACACACACACACACACACACACACACACACACACACACACACACACACACACACACACACACACACAAAACTATGTACATCTTCAAATAATAAAGTTTAACCCTCCTAATAAGAATAACTGTCCCACACTGACAGCTACATTTACAGACCTATAATTAAGGTTATCCATGCTAAGACACATGGTACAACCTGAACTTCTACTTACACTAAATGCTGTTAAAGGACAATCTCAGAGGGAAACAGATTCAAAGTACAGTGTGGCACCAACATCTGACACTGGTAATCTCATGGTTTGGTCTGCATATAATCATGACAGAAAACCAATACACAACATTATTAAATACCTGCTAAAAACAATATTTGACAGTCTAACAAAAAAGGCATCTTGATTGTACTTGGTACATTTTGCCTTCCCATATTACAGTGATATATATTATTTTCACTTTATGGTACATCAAACTAATATGGATTATTATTCTGAAATAGGTCATTTTAAATTATAATATTAAACAGGAAAAAACATTCATGCATATTGTCTCCAAGAAACAAATGGGAGCAACATTCACTTCAAATACATACTGCAACACACCTTTTGTCAACAAGATGAACGAAAAATGCATTGTAATTACATTGTACTACTGGCATGCAAAGCAAAAATCAATGCATTACCCATTCATTAGAGCTATCTTTGCTGAAAGATCATTTTGAAGTTTTTGCTTCGTTTCCTGCACTGTAAGCTATTTATCAAAGGTGTCAATTTCAATGGTGCCTACTTATGTGGGAGGATCTAGCTGAAGTTTTGATTACTCTGAATACTGCTCACAAAGAAACTGCACTGCTGCAGCTTATTGCATGTGCATGTACACAACCTAGCACGATAAAGTGCAAGCTTGTTGCACATGCATGTATACACAAACTCATTTGTATATGTATGCAAGTGTGTGTGTGTGTGTGTGTGTGTGTGTGTGTGTGTGTGTGTGTGTGTGTGTGTGTGTGTGTATATATATATATGTGTTTTTGTGGGTGCGCGCGTGTGTGTGTATATATATATATATATATATATATATATATATATATATACACATATATATATGTGTGTGTGTGTGTGTGTGTGTGTGTGTGTATAGATGAATATATTTTCAGTTACTGACATGCAGAAAAATAAATCAAATGACACCAGTTTATGCACTTCAAATCATAAGAAAAACAAAACAAAAATAACAGAACTAACAGAAAAAGGAAAATAAATGGTCTGCTTTTGCAATTGTTGAATTGAACTAAAAAAATAAATAGTGCAGATAATGTTAGTCTGAATAGTAGTACTGTTAGAGAAAAGTAACGTAAGGGATAGGGCTGTGGCAGAGGTAGGTTTATGGCTTTGCCTCCCTGCACTACATTAGTCCTCTGTGCCAAGCCTGACCCTAACTATACATCTGTGAATAACCCCAGTCCTAAACATTACCTTATCCACCCTATACATTCTTACTCATATATTTCAACCTTAAGCCTAACTCTGCTGCTGCTGGTCCTAACCCCGGCCCTATATATTACCTTACAAAAACCCTTTCTTTAAAAGTACCACTACACAAGACAAATATAGACACGCATACACTTCAAACACATCATAATACATGCACCATGTTAGAACTATCACTGTATCAAGGCTTTACTCTAACCCTAACCAAGAAACATCTTACGATGAGTTTCTCATTATTATTAATGAGGAGTGTGCCCTGTGCAATTAAAGCAAATGCTGCTGCCATTTGTTTCTTTGCGACAATGTTACACACACACACACACACACACACACACACACACACACACACACACACACACACACACACACACACACCACTCAGTCTAGTTCTTATTCTAACCATAAGCAGCATAACCCCACTTAACTGCATGCCTGTATAGCTCACACACCGCAAAGACATTCAACAAGCTCTTGTTTATGTCTCCTAATGTCAACAAATGGAACATTCAACTTAAAACGCTACCAGTATACTTTGTTAACAAGGTGTGTATTCAACAAAGTATATTGCACCCGCATGTATGAGTTTGGTGTGTTTGGGTGATGGTTGCAATGGTCAACAGGTGGAAGTGCAGGGTTTTTTGGTCAAACAGCCAGTTTATCGAACTGATGCTTTGGTCAAATGTCTGGTTTATCAAACTGATGTTTTGTTGGATGTGTTTTTCATACATTCATAAGTGGGGTGTATAGTAAGTGTATGCATTTGTGAGTGTGTGTAGGTTAGTGTTAGAGTACAGATTAGGTAAGAGGACAGATTAACCCTAAACACTTTATCATGCACACACTTATAGAGTTAGGATTAGGTTAAGGGATAGATTTAGTATCTATATGTGTGTGCGCGCATGCATGAGTGTGTGTGTGTGTGTGTGTGTGTGTGTGTGTGTGTGTGTGTGTGTGTGTGTGTGTGCATGTGCCCGTACACAGTGAGAGTCTGAGCTGTTTTTTGTAGCAGTAGTGTTATGGAAGGGTTTTTTTTTTCCATTTAAGATGCACAATAGGGTTATGGTCAAGAGCAAGATTAGGGTTAGCAGGTATTACTAAAGAGGGAAAAAGCCCCTTGACCCACCTTAGTAATGTGTACTAACCCTAACCTTGCCTCTGCCCATTTACACTGCCAGTATTCAAACAAATCTGAGCTGAGTGTAGTCAAGTTTTAGGTAGTGTATCAGAAAAGGAAATGTATTTCCTTTTTCAATGAACTAAATGTTGATGTATTAATGATACAATGATTCTTTTGCATGTTTTGGTTGCTGTTTTGTTTGTCGACCAAGTTAAATGATGACAAATCATTATATAACAACATATATATATATATATATATATATGTATGTAGATATACATATATATTTATATATATAAACACAATTTAATAATATAATTATTTGTACATATATTGCATGTATACTGCATAACACTTGTATTCCACTTAGGTCTGTGAGTAAAGTTAGAGTTATTTATTGTGGAATCACTTACCCACTCAGGTTTCACTCTTGTGGAACACATCAGCAGTCACGGAAAAAATCTAGCATTACACATAGCCTGTCACGAAATATTGCTGTTACATCTACTGCTTGTATTTATGATGAAATATCCTAAAATACTTTGCTGATTTCTTCATTGTATAACTGCTGAAGATATTAGAGTTATGACACTATATTTCAATTAGCAAACCTAGCTTCATAAACTAGGTAATTTGCAAAAACATTTATTAATTCACAGCATCCTGTGACTCTAATAGCTAATATATTCTCATAGCAAGTTGAAAATGCAAATATTTCATGCTTAGTTTGTAAAAATCAGAATTTATTGTAAACATTAAATATTTTCCTTTCAGGACGTCCCCATTTTATACAGCACCTGTATTTCTACCACTGTTACTTTACTCTTCAATGCAAGTCAACATCCAGCACTGATAAACATTAGTTACCATTTCAAAAAAGTTAAGCTCTTTTATGATGTCGGAAAGTAATTAAATCAGATCCTACATTCATTTTACTGATACATTCATACAGTGTTGTACATCTTCAGCTGTGGCACTGAATTTGTACAGCCATCTATTTTCAGTATGTATGCTGTAATTTGCATGTCTTGCCACAGGAAATGTAAGACAGTTGTGACAGATAAAGATTATAAGCAGTGACAGCAGCTCCATCTGCTAAGTGTTTACTTTTACTCATGCATGCAAATAATTGCACTGCATCTGAAAAAAAATCCTACATTGCATTTCTGTACGGTCTTTATCAGTGCTGAAATACTGGATGTGATTTAACTTAGTTTGGAACCCTCTTTGTTCTCCGATTGTGCAGCTTTTAGTGTTCTTTATTTGTTCAGTCATTTGTCTAGTTCTTCATTTGTTTAGGTATTTGTAGGCCTCTAAACAGCACTGCATACTGTTCTTAATAATAAAATGGATGCTATAGCCTACTATTGAGAAGTCAGTCATATTTTTTTTTTAATTTACGGTTTCATTGTGAGACAGATAATTAACTAATGAGTGATTGTTGTTGTCTACACTAGCATACTGAGTTCTGCATTAATAATCAGAAAAAAAATAGACTATGCTCTGGAATAACTTCTTTTTTAATTTCTCCAAACCTTTTGGGTTTCTAATACCACGATGGGTATGGACCCCATTCCTAAATCAAAGTACGATTACAGTTCATGAAATTAGTATTGTTTCAATCTTTGATGTCAGCCAAAAGTACTCTTTGTAGCACCCGCAATGTGCCCAGTAATGACTCCTTCTGTAATTTGTATGGAATTACATGTATCGGTAGCATATCTAAATATGACTATAGATTAATTTTTAGAAGACCCATTCATTTTTAGAAGACCCATTGCTCCTACTACTAATGGAACTATCTGGGTATCTTTCATCCACATCTCTAGTTTCTGCCTGCAAATCCTGATATTTTATGACTTTGTGTCTCTCTGTACGCAAGACACTGTAGTCACTGGGTGTGGCAATTTCAATGATCAATGTTACTTTTGCCTTCTTTTCTTGGACCACTATATCTGGTTTCCTAGCATCTATCTTTTGAACTGTTGGTAATGTATGATCCCATGTGATGTACACTTCATCATTTTCTATGATGCTTTGTGGCTCATGTTTCCAGTGTTTTTCAGCTAGCTCAATACCATAACGTTATCACAATCCTCGGTGCAGCAGTCTTGCCACATTATTATGCCTTTCACTATACAGTCCTTCTGCCATTAGTATGTCGCAACCAGCAACGAGGTGTGCAACTGTTCCCAGTTCTGTTTTGTAAAACCTACATTTGTCTGTTTCTCCCACATGTTCAATGGACTCTGTAAATTAGCATGTACAGAGCCACTATCTTGTGCTGCCAATATTGATCTTTCCTCTCTTGGTTTGAATTCACCTCTCCTTTACCATTCATGTGTTCATTCCTAATCAACATGAGGTTCTTCCAGAAGTTTTCTATACTTGCAACTATATTTATTGATTTTCCACATTTCTTGCCTTCTCATCTGGTCCTTCATCTTTTATTCTTTCTTTTGTTTTTTGGCACATTCAGTTGCTGCCTGGTTTTCATCTACTTCTGGTTTGATTTCCATTCCTGCTTGCATATGCTTCTGCTAGATTAAGCAGAGAAGTCATCTTAGATTTATTCTCCTCATGTTTAAAAACTTTCACTAAGTTTAGAACAACTTCTCCCTCTGTAAGGAATTCAAAATAATTATACAGAAAAGGCTCAAAATTACATACAATAATACAAAAAAACTACTATATAGAATGTAGTCAGAAAAGGAAATACTTTTAAAAAGAATTCTATTTTGACAAATTAGCTATATTTTTATTATGCTTCGAAAGTCAGTCCACCATGAGGCTAAATCAGTTCTTCATTCAAATGAATTTAAGAATCCTAATATTGTGGCAGTCAACACAGACTGTGCATTTACAGATCAGTGTCTTATTCTGTTTTCACCAGTAAACAGTTCTATAATTAAATTTTCAGAAAGCTTGAACAAGAATGCTTTTTGTTATGCAAACAGCAAACAAAACGCTGATGTAGTGTTATTAAAGTGAAATTACTGCCAAGGTTTGACATGTGCATTGTTATCAGCGGAAACCCTGACTCTGCAGCTTTAAAAAGTTACTTTTAACATCATGATAGAAAAACACCATCCAAAGATGTATATGAGCCCACTGAAAGCTGATTTGTAATTCTGCATTATAGTTCATCAAAAAAAGCTATCAACAGAACATTCAGTAAAACAAATGCATTGTTTTCGAATTATATTTGGCAGTGCCTCCGAAGGTGCTGCTGAAACATAATTTGGCTAAGATCTTACAAGGTGTACTCATACATGCACATGTTTAGATGTCATGAGGATTCCTTTCAGGTGGTAGGTTTCATGTTGATGGTCTTTCAGTTTGGTCAAACATGTTAGGTCGGCACTTTCTCTTCCCCTCTTTGTTTGCTCACTGTACACTGTAAGATTGTACATGGGCTCAAACTGCATGATATTCATTTAACTCAAAGAATGGCATCTCGGATAAAGAACAAGACATTTTTTAATGTTTTAAATGATTGCTTATTCATCCTAGGAGTGAAATAATAAAGTAACTGTTTGTAAAGATGCATAGGGGTGGATAATGTCCACTGTCAAAAAAAAAAAAAAAATTCTGCATGTCCTAATTAACTTACTCATACATGCATATGTTTATATGTTATGCATACTTAAGTTAGTAGATGTTATACAATAGATGTGCACTTGTGTTTGGAGCATTTGATTTTGAAGGCATAGCAGTGGAACAGTATTTCAGTTTGCCTTGGTTGCATTAGTCTCCACTACAGAAGCTTGACTTTAACCCTTTCTGTATGGATTTGTTTAACATTAGATGCTATGTAGTCCAATCTCGCCTACATTCTTACCCTTCAGTTCGGAGCCGAACCTCAGCTCTGACTCAGCCATACTCTAGCTCGAAGTCTTCAATTGGCTCATGGCTAAGAGGTATCCCATACTGCAAAGCGTCCATCCCAGATCTCATTTGCCGCTCGTTACGCTCAGACATGGTCTCGCTCTTGGCTGTGGCTAAGTATAATTTTTCTTCTAAATTTAAACAAATTGTTGACCAAAAAGCTATTTTCATAGCTACCTTGTGTGTATTGTTTCTGCTGGTTGTGTGGCCGGTTCCATTGGCCTTGTGCTATCCCATTCACCTCTTGTCTCCACAGGCTAGGCCCGTTTTTCAGTCAGAGGACCTTGGTTTCCCTACTGTCCAGTTGTAGTTTTTCCTTTGTTGGTGTTTTGTTGTTTCTGTGGTGTTAGTCTCTTGTTTCCTGGGCTAGGCCCATTTAAATTAGAGGACCAAGTCCTCCTTGTAGTTGTCCGTGGTCTAGGCCATTCCAGTTAGAGGCTCTAGTTTCCCATGCCCTTCTGTGTTTGTTTTTGGTGCAAGGGTGTTCCTGTATTCCCCTGTGTGGTGTGTGTTTTTCTTGTCAGCATGTCTAAGGATCCCAAAGAACACAGGTCTTTGGGATTTAAAAAGTGTGTAGAATGTAGTAACAAGATGTCATTAACTGATGGGCACTCAGTGTGCGTGTACTGCTTGGGTGCTATTCATCTCCAAGAATCCTACTTGTTCTGCCATGCTTTCAGTCCCCGTGTACTGCAAGAGAGGAAGAACAAGCTTATCTTAAAAAGACTACTGACACCTTCTTTTGAAGAAGACTTGGAGAGGTCTTCTAGTTCTAGATCCTCTCCTTCCCAACTGGGCAAGAAATCAGAGAAAAAAAATCTACAAAAAAGCACTCTCCGGCTCCGTCATTTTTCTCGGAGCCACCAGAGAAAAATCACTAAAAATACTGTTACTTCTTTGGCTCCATTGGCTTCGGTGCTGACAGAAGGCAGTACACCGACTATGTCGACATCGTCTCCCAGCATCTTGGAACCGGTGACAGATATTCTAGTTCGGATCCGGTCTCCAGTTCCTTGGCCGTTTTTTCCATCTCATAGGTCTTCCTATGTAGGGAGATCTAGATCTCTGACCTTATCCTCTAGGTCTTCTTGGACCCTCTCTAATGACTATGTCGATAGAGTGGTGCAGAAACTGCTCCAGTTATTGGTGCTGGCTAAATTGTTTTCGGATCCAGCCCAGTCAGCCCCAGAGCCGATCCCCCCTCCTCTTTGGCTGTTCCTCCTCCGAGCCTTTTTTGGCTTTCAGAGCCAGAGCTGTCAGTTCTGTCGGATGCCATGAGGTCGGTTCCAGTAGCCTCCTCTGGCCTCTCAGCTCCGATCTCCGCTCCGACCCCATCAGCACCATCCACGGGGTCCAAGATTCTTGGTTCACCAGTCGGACCCAAGAGGGAGGTCTCAGATCAATCTTCTTTGGCTCCTAGCCTTCCTCTCGGTGCTTCAGCTCGGGTCAGCTTGCGTCCGACATCAGCTTCGGACCTCATCTCTTCAGCTCCGAGGGCTACTATCTTCCACGGTCAGTCGACCTTTGGAGCCGGGGGGTTCAGCTTTCGAGGTCATGAGGATCATGCTGGCCAGGTCATCAGCTGCATCTTATGGCACCGACACCCTATCCCCTACCAGCACCGATATCTCGGATCATCCTCTATCCATGGATAGTGGGGACCCAAGGCCTCAGGATACCTCCATGAGTGGTCCCCAACTTTCTGAGGTCTCACTGGAGTTTTTGCCTGAGGAGCCCCCCACAAAGAGAGTGGGCAAGAGGAAGCACGTTGACTCCCAAGATGAGTCTCTCACATCTGACACCGACCTCGGGGAGTCAGAAGGGTCCCCCAAGTTGTCTTCTGAAGATATCTCTTTCTCAGATATCTTGGAAATCTTGAGGCAGAGAGGCAACTGGCTCTTCAAATCCCCTCCTGAGGTGGAGTCGGTGTTCCTGAAGGCCTTCGGGTCTCAATCCTCCACCTCTTGGGTTTCTCCCCCATTCGATGAGCTACTGGATCTTGTTTGTCAGAAGGTGTGGGAAACTCCAGACACTGTGGAACCAGTCCCTAGGAGACCCAACAAGTTTTTGTCCGCTCCTCCAGACAAGGATTTTCTTATGAACGGTGTTCCAGTAGATGCCATGGTGGTGGCAGCAGCCACCAAGAAGGAACTTGCTGCAATTTCATCTATTGTCCATCCCCCTAACAAGGTGTCTAAGGCCATGGACAGGTATGGGAAGCATGCGTTTTTCTCAGCGGCCTTTACACTGAGGTCGCTGAACTAATTGTCACATTTTACACGGCTCCAGAGAGAGATCTCCTAAAAGAGCTGGGAGATTCTCTACAGGGTAACGTTTCTGATGCTGTGGTTCAAAAGGTCAATGCTCAGATGTCTACCCTAAATTCCATTACCAACTCCTCCATGAGGCTGATCTCGTATGCAGCCGACAGAGCAAGCAGGGCTGCGGGTTCCGAAGTCTCTCTTAGCAGACACTCCTGGATGCACCTGTGCAACTTCTCAGAGGCTTTTAAGTCTACTTTCACCAAAGACCCTTTTGACGGTTCATCCTTATTTGGAAATTTGGAAGCAAGGTGAAGGACACTCTCACTAGGTGCGAGCAGGAAGGAAAAACCCTGTCTGCCGTGGGAATCCATTTTTCCATGCCCTCTAGAACTTACCCCAAGGGCCAGAAGGGTGAAAAAATGTGGTTCAGAAAGTCGCAGAGGTTTTTTCATGACAGACAGAGTGATTCCCCCTCCAGAGGCAGAAGAGGGGGTGGAAATTCAGGTAGATGCCACCCTAGAGGCAGAGGAGGCCTGCGTAACCAGGGGGATCACAATTCCTTCTGTGGTTCTCCCTACCAGCGCTCCTGAGAGGAGGCCTGACTATGCATCTCTGGAGCCAGCCGGGGGTCGCATTACTTTATACCCAGAAGCCTGGGGAGACATCACCCAAGATGAGTGGGTATTAGAGATAATTTCGAGAGGTTATTATATTCAGCTTCTTTCTTATCCCACTCCAAATAAAAGAATCCCAGAAGTTCCACCCAGTCACAGGGATTCTGCAACTTTAGAATTACAAATGTTGCTGTCAAAGGGGGCCATCCAGCCTGTCCCCGCAGACAAAGTAGGATTAGGGACTTACTCCTGATTCTTTTTGGTGCCGAAAAGAACAGGGGACCTGAGACCCATCTTGGATCTCAGCTGTTTGAACCTTCCTGTAGAGAAGTCCAAGTTCTGCATGGTCACATTACAGTCAATTCTCCCGTTATTAGGGAAAGATGTGTGAATGTACTCCATCAACCTCAAAGATGCTTACTACCATATAAAGATAGACAGGGCATCCAGAAGTCACTTACACTTCCGGCTGGGAGCCAGTCATTTTCAGTTTCGCGCCCTGCCTTTTGGTCTCACCACAGCCGCCAGGGTGTTCACCAAATGCATGGCAGTGGTAACGGCTCACTTGAGACATTAGGGATTCCAAGTGTTTCCGTACCTGGACGACTGGCTCCAGTCTGCCACCACCAGGCATATACTGCTACAGACCAGGGACGCCGCTATTGTGCTGTGCAAAAGTCTGGGAATTACTCTGAATTGGGAAAAGTCTGCCTTGTTACCCTCGCAGTGTGTTACCTTTATCAGTGGTGAATTAGACATGGTGCTCATGAGGGCCTTCCTACCAGAAGGGAGAATTCAGGTTTTACAGCAGCAGGTATACGCTTTGCTACCATTGAAGAAAGTTAAGGCAAAAGTGGTCCTCAAGTTATTAGGGACCATGGCTGCCACGATTATGCTAGTTCCTCTTGTGAGACTACACATGAGGCTTCTTCAGTGGATACTTTTTGCCCAATGGTCTCTACAGCAACTCCTGCTCCTATCTTATTCTGATTACAGACAAGTGCAAGCAGGATCTGCACTGGTGGCTTCAGACCAGCAATCTCAACGTGGGCATGCCTTTCATTCTTCCTCCTCCAGTTGCCACTGCGACCACGGATGCCTTCCAGATCGGGTGGGGGGGCATTATCTCAGCAGGGCAGTCCAAGGCACGTGGCAAGAGCACGAGACCCATTTGCATATCAGTGTCTTGGAGATGAGAGTGGTGCTATTAGCGTTGCAAGCACTTCAGGGCTTTCTTCCTCATGGGACAATTGCAATCCACTCAGACAACATGTCAGTGGTATGGTATCTGAACTCTTTCTAGTGGTGGCAACGCACATACCTGGGAAGTTCAACGTGATTGCCGACAGGCTGAGCAGAGCTATTCTGATGCCTCACAAGTGGTCCCTTAACGAACAAGTGGCGGAGCAGATTTTCCGCAGATGGGGTCAGCCTTGCTGCAACCTATTTGCCAGCCCCCTCAAAGCCAAATGCAGCAGCTACTTCACCCTTATCCCACTGAAGGGGTAGGCACCCAGGGACGCTCTATTTCACGATTGGCCCTCAGGTCTTTTCTATGCCTTCCCGCCAGTCCACCTGATAACGAAGGTTATTCAGAAAGCACAATCCTTGGGAAACAAGATGCTACTGATTGCACCACACTGGCCTCGTCAGATTTGGTTCCCTTTTCTCCACCCTTATCTAATGGACGATCCGTGGATTCTGGACCCAGAGCCAGATCTGCTGACTCATATGTCAGGGCAGTTCCATCCCTCCATTCAGACCCTTAAGTTGACAGCATGGCTCCTCCAATTCCGTCCCTAGTCAGGCTTCATGATTGTTCCCCGGAGGTATTTCATATTCTGTCTTCTCCCCACAAGCCTTCTACTAGGAAGATTTATTCCAGTAAGTGGAAGAGATTCTCTTTTGGGCTCATGAAAGGCAGATTGATCCCTATACAGCTCCCATTTCATCAATTTTAGAATTTCTTTCTCAACTGTTCAGCCAGGGATCAGCTGCGGCAACTATCAAAGTGCAGTTGGCAGCCATTTCTACTTTTCATGTTGCTAATGAACCCAATTTAATGGCGCACAGGCTTTGTAGGGCTTTTCTGAAAGGGACTATGCTACTTCGACCTCCAGTCTTTGATCCTGTAATGCCATGGGAGCTCAATTTTGTGTTACAGTGGCTTACCTCACCTCCTTTGAGCCTGCAGCTACTTGTGACATTAAATTTTTGTCTTGGAAGACAATCTTTGTGATAGCCATCACTTCGGCTAG
The DNA here is from genome assembly GCF_019279795.1 of Protopterus annectens. Classification (NCBI taxonomy): domain Eukaryota; kingdom Metazoa; phylum Chordata; order Ceratodontiformes; family Protopteridae; genus Protopterus; species Protopterus annectens. Next base: position 391,663,431 of record NC_056741.1, on the reverse strand, counting down.
GCAGGGCAGAATTTAAGTTTCATCAGCTAGATGTTCACAGACAATTGCATTTCTATTTACATAGAACTAAAGATATTAGGAAATCAGATCAACTCTTTGTTTCATTCTCAGATAATAGACTTGGGGCTCCAGTTTCTAAAGTAACTCTGTCCAGATGGATTTCTAGTTGCATTTCCTTCATTAATACTTCAAATGGCAAGGAATTACCCTTTAAAGTGAAGGCTCATTCTACATGATCGGTGTCTACCTCTACTACTTTTCAGGCTAGGATGTCTATGCATGATATTTGTGCTGCAGCCACATGGGCATCGCCTCACACCTTTATTAGTCACTACAAATTGGATCTGATATCTAGAGGCAGATCTTCCTTTGGTTCCACAGTGCTCAGGAGTATTTTCCACTGAGCCACCCAAGGTTTAGGTGCTGGGGACGCTGTCCCAAGGGTAAGAATGTAGGTGAGATTGGACTACATAACATCAAGAGGTTATGTACTCACCATAACGTTGGAGGACCTAGAGGTTTAGTCTCTGGTTTCAGTATCCGTTTTTGTTGGGTTGGTTCTTCCTTTCAGCGTGTTTGTGTGTGTGTGTGTGTGTGTGTGTGTGTGTGTGTGTGTGTGTGTGTGTGTGTGTGTGTGTGTGTGTGTGTATGTGAGCTTGCAGCAAACAAGATCTGGGATGGGCGTGTTGCAGTATGGGATACCTCTTAGCCACAAGCCAATTGAAGACTTCGAGCTAGAGTATGGCCGAGTCGGAGCCGAGGTTCAGCTCCGAACCCAAGGTTGGGGACGTGAGGCGAGATGGACTACATACATCGAATGTTATGGTGAGTACATCACTTCTTGTTCTCCTTCAAATCTCCATGGTCCTATGCTGTATGTGAGTAAGACTGACCAGCATATGTGAACTGGTACTATAGCTGAGCTATGATTTTGCCAAGTTTATTTTTTTACTTCAAAATATTTTAACTTTGAAGAAGATTACATTACTAAATGACTGGTATAATGTTGCAGCCATTAAATAGGTGTGATGCATGGACTCTTTTACTCACTCTCACTTAATCTGCAGTTTTTTGAATAACAGCATTTGAATAACAGCAGTTTCAGTAATGAATATTCAGAGACATTTTCAATTCTTTGATTTTCTGTGTCTAAGCTCATACATAATTATACCTGATGATGTCCCTGACTGCTATGTAGCAAATACTATAATTTGCATGTTACAATAAACCTCTTAGCTTCAAAAATGTACACAAGTCCACACAGATGTTAAAATATATGAAGCATTTTTGCTACCTGCAGGAAGCTTCACCACATGATTTAACTTCATACAGTTCCTCTAAACAGTATTTGTGAACATGATGTTAAGATTTAACTCTGATGCTTAGGGTCATATTGTTCACAGTATCCCGTTGTCACAATTTAAAGGCATCATAACCCATGCTGACCTTTTATACAACTGATGGCCTTGCTATGTCTTTGCTGTCTTATTTCAGTTGCACAAATCTGAGCAACCATAATCCCTCCACATTTTCTGGCACTCTTGGCAAGAGACCCCACGCTATGATTACTCATTTTACATGAGAACTGTTTTCTGATAAAAGGGAAACAAGACAACGGATACTCACAGATTCATGGCTAGCTGAAGCCTCTACTTATTTCTTTAAAAAGTATGCTTTCATTTGGCTTTAAATCATGTATTTATTCAATGGCCAGCAATAGATCACTAAGTAAACTGAATTAAAACAGCATACTGCAGAGTGTCAGGATCAAGAGATTTGTAGGAAAGGCAAATAGTTCCACCAGTCTGTTTTCCCTCTGTGATATGCAATCTGATTTGGTAGTGAAATATTTTTCCATAACTGCTAAGCATAAATCTATCCTAGTCATAGTGGGATCTGGAGAGAATGGCTTCCTGATTCTTTTCACTCATGCACCCAGTAGGTTAAAGTTATATTTATATAGGTTTCTTCTCAAAGATTTTCCTATTACATTTCATGGTGGTTTTAATTTTTTTACTCATTTTTATTTTTGACTTGATTTTTATTGTAAAAATATGTAATACTTCTGGAGCTTTTCTCCACAGGTCTCCACTGAAAATGGGCCCCTGACTCAGCTGGACTTACCTGGTTAACAAATGTCAATTAATAAATAAATAAAAATAAATATACGTTGTAAACAGTCATTCATACAGTGCTAAGCAGTAGTTACAACAGTGAGCAGGAGAGCTGAAAAGTCTGTTTTTGCTGGTCAAAGACTCTGGGTCATGAACACCGTCCTTTGGAAATCAGATTCAGGTTTGTGGGATGCAAGATATTTCTCCACAGGGGCAAATGGTCGGGGACACATGAGTTAATTCACGTTACTTAAGACTGAGGTGGAAAGTTTCAAAACCCACATGCCAAAGGATAATGCTGTCCAAGCTGCAAAATCCTTTACTAATGCACTACACGGGCACCTACAAGAATACATGGATCATGCTATCCCAAGCAAAACAAAGACTCACTCCTCCAAGAAAAGGAAACCAGTCTGGTGGACCCCTGCCATAAACAAGCTATACAACAGAAGGAGGAAACTAGTACAAAAAAGAGTAAAACCCCAAGAAGGGAAGATATCCCTGATCAGTATCAGCAAGAAACTATGATCCCTTATAAAATCATCCAAAGCTAGCTTCGAAAGAAAATTTGCCAAGGAATCCAAAGATAGCCACAAGGCATTCTTTAGCTATGTCAAGAATCTAAGTGGCAATTTTCAGATCTGCTTGGAGTTATTGCAGAATGGCACAAAATACACTGAACTGACTGATATCGCCAACATCCTGGCAGACAGATTCAGTGCAAACTTCACCCCCCTCTCACCTTCAAAAGGGCCAATAACCATACCAGAAGAATGTAGTGCTCCTGAAATCACAGGCACTCAGGTTAAAACAGCCCTCTCCAAAGCCAAAAACACAGCATCAATGGGACCGGACAGTGTCCCAGACTGCGTCCTACACGAGCTCAAAGATGAACTAGCCCCTCACCTAAACACACTGTTCAAACTCAGCCTTTCCACAGGCTACGTGCCCAGAGAGTGGCGCACAGCAACAGTTATTCCACTCCACAAAGGTGGAGCCACAACAGACCCCAGGAACTATCGCCCTATAAGCCTGACTAGCTTGGTCTGCAAGGCTTTGGAGTGCATTATCATGGAGCTCATAAACTGAGACATTGGGAACCGCCAAACACTGGACCCTCCCCAGTTCAGCTTTATTAAGGGCAGATCATGCCTCCTAAACCTGGTGGACTTCTTTGAGACAGTTACCAAGGCTATATACGAAGGAAAGGTGGTCCACAAAGCCTACCTAGACCTTGCAAAGGCCTTCAACACCATTCTCCATTAAGGTATTATAGACAAGTTCACCAGCCTGAACATAAACCTCTAAATCATGAGATGGGTTGCCAACTGGCTCACGGACAGAACCCACATGGTAAGAGTTGCGGGAGCTAGGTCTGACTCTAAACTGGTTACAAGTGGCATTCCCCAGGGCTCAGTCCTAGGACCTCTCCTGTTCGGCATTTACTTCTCAGAGGTACAAGCAAGCTACTATGGCTGACCAAGTTCGCAGAAGACTGCAAACTAGGCGCTAGAACTGACTCTCCAGCGGACACAGACATCCTTCAAAAGGGTCTCACTGAAACAGATACCTGGTGTCAAAACAATGGCCTCAAGCTAAATGCCAAAAAGTGCATAGTCCCGTTTGGAAAAAACAAAGTAACCACAAACTACAACATAGGTGGTAGCCCCCTAAATATGGAAGTAATAAGGGATCTGGGGACCAAAGTAGAGTGTAACCTCTCCTTTGATAATCACATTGCCAAAGTAGTTAGAAAATCCTTCTATGTGACCCACCTAATCACAAAAGGGTTTGCATCCAGATGAAAAGAGGTCATTGTGCCCCTCTACGCATCACTCATCAGACCCATCATAGACTACAATGACCCATTTGGGATGTACCTTACAAGACACCTGCAACAGCTGGAAAGACCACAGAATTACCTCACCAAGAGGATCATTGGCCTCAAACAGATGCCCTATGCAGCTCGACTGAAGAAACTCCAAGTGCACTTGGTTGCATACCGCCTACTCAGAGGTGATCTCTGCCTGACATACGAGGCCATGTCCAACCCAGAATTGATGGACATGCTCCACCTAAAGAAAACCATATCCCCTCGAGCCACATGCTTTAGGGATCTAAGCCTCACCGCAACAATAAATAGGATGTGCTGGAGGGATATATTCCTGTCCCAGAGACTTTGCATGTTCTGGAACAAGACTCCAATCTACATTAGGCAGAGTTCCTCGCTAAACCTCTTCAAGAGAAACCTTGACAAGTGGATGGGAAACAGAAAGTTTGCCCTGGGGATCACTTCAATGGCTCTGCTGGACATAGGAACAGGGAACTAATCTAAGGGGGTGGCGAAAGCCAACACATTCCAGCCAGGCTTATAAATGCCTTCGGGCAGATAGCCTAGTACCTACCTATGAACCTATAATTGCAGATCAGTTGCAGAGAGATAAATGGTTTCAGCAAATTCATTATGGACATAACAGAAGCATGCAGCACAATGCTCACATATGGAACAACCATGTGTAGTGGCATTACTAGAGTGTATGTGACCTGTCTGACCTTGATCTTTCATGTTTAACTAATTAGATGGATGCCTAGAACCAGCAGCTGACAGTGTTAATATGATGGCCTTCTCTACATCTCCCTAAACTTGTTAAAATGCTGCAACAACACCAACATTTGCCAAATGTACACAGAAAATCCCTAGAGCAACTGTGTATGGGGTGTGTCACCTAAAACATGTACTAGGGTATTAGTGCGACTTCAGCAATGTACAGGATTTCCTCCATGCTACTGCACATGTTTACTAATTGCAGTTACAAAAGTACACACTGTACACCAAACACAAATTTATCACTTCCTCTAATGCATTAATAAAGGAAGTAACTATCTGATACTGTATCTTCTTTGTAACTGACATGCCCACCGGTATCCTGCTGCCATACTGTCTTTGCTGTCCCTAGGGTCATGTGGACATGATCTGTTTTTCTTTGTGCCACCAGTGAATATGCTGCAACCATGTGTCTCTGCAAATGAACTATAATTCACCCATATGTACTCAACCAACTGGCCCTGTAGGGAAATGTCTTGCAGCTTAAAAGCCCAAATCAAATTAACTAACTGATGTTCCTTGTGTTTCACTGTTGCAGTCCTGAGTATTGGGATTTCCTGCCGTGAAAGCCCCTGGCCAGCCCAATTACCAGAGAAAATTGTTTTTGCCTCCCAGGCTGGCAGATGTCCCTATTGTTGTCAGTACTCTCAGGTATAAAGGGAGTCAGTCTGCATCATCACTTCAGTCTTTTCTTGCCGGTGGAGTCGAAGCAGTATACAAGTGTGGTGGTCGGTCCACACCAGAGGGAAGCTGTAATCGGAAAGATAAGTACCATATTGGAGAACTCTTTTCACTTAACCTATGTCAGATAAAGTTAATAATTCTCTCTGCTGTGGTAAATAAATCCCACACACAGATGTTCATACTCTTAGTGTTACTTGCTTAGGCCCCAACCATGAGATCCCTGACTGTTGTTTTTGTTATAGGGCCAAATTCTTAGCTCATTTTCTAAGACTAGAATAAGTTTAACTGCATCCGATTGCGTCTGCCAGTCGTCCCGATCTTGAACTGCAAAAACGCAAAAAAGAGTAGAAGCATAAGCCTAAGTCATCGGACGACAATCACTCCCCAGCTGACTGCTAGACTGACAATTCCTGAAGAAGGTGAGGTGCCTTCGCAGTCCCCTTCAATATTTGAAACAGCAATTCAGGCCTCTGTCGAGAGAAGTTTGGAGTCCAACATACCATCAGTTCCTTCAACTTCCTATGCTCATGTCTTCAGCTCATTGGTCGGGTCTGAGTTTGCACGGCAGGCCACTACTTCCAATGGGCTCTCACTACCCAGTGACTCTTCAAGGCCTAGGCCTACACCAGTGTATTTACAGTATAGAGAGTCAGGTGCCAGGTGTCGGATGCTCCTAGGCCTAAGGCCAAACCCAACCCAAAGAAAGGCAGTGTGGCAGAGCCTCCACCCAACCCTATGGGCTCCCAGTTTCCAGGATCCCAACAGGATTTGATTAAGCTGGCTGAGGACTTAATTAACACTGTAAGGGTCAGACAGACCACAGGGAAAGCTATCCCAGGAAAAAGGAAAAGGGATGCCTATTCTGATCTTGACCGATAGCCCTTACTTTCTGAGGGAGATTCAGACTTGGAGGAATCTGGCTCAGAGGAAGGATCCTCTTACATCTTTTGAGGATTCATATTCTGAAGAGAACCTTCCCTCGGCTTCACCTCCAGAGGATCGAACTTTTGGGGAGACCCTTCATGCAATGAGGTAGCATTATCAATGAGAAGCACAGGATTACCCCCAGGCCAAGAAGACAGGAAATTCTTCAACCTCCCTGAACATAAACCTTTAGCTATCACTCCCATTTTGGAAGTGACAGATGATGTTTTCTAGGATGCCTCCATGAATTCTAATTCACTCCCCTCTAACCCTAGGAAACCGGACAGATTTTACAGGTTTGCAAGACACCCATAAATACTTGTTTAAGAATCCATCAGCTGTCCAAGAAGTAGTTACTCCAGGGCCTAAAGGGGCTAGGGCTAGTGCCTCCAAGAATTCCCTGCCCACTGACAAGGAGAGTATGGCCTTGGACAGATTCAGAAAAAAGGTATACACGTCCACAACTCTGTCAGTGAGGGACCTCAACTGTCAATTCCATATGATCAAATATCAGCAAACCATCCTGGATCAACTCAACAAAAACTTTTAACCATGGAGGATGAAAAAACTTTTTCAGGAACGTTTGGACTTGAGTTACTCCAGTTTCCAGGTGGCTGAACACTCTCTACAATGTGGCTATGATGCCATGGAGGCATCCTGCAGGGCTGCTGTCACTGGTTCAGTCATTAGAAGACATGCCTTGTTTAGGGAGCAATCTCTCCCTGAACATGTAAAGGCTAACCTTTTGGATGTTCCCCTTAAAGTGCAACCACGTACGTTTAACAGGAACTTTCCAGTTAAGCATTGGTCCTGTCCTACCCAGACAAGGGACAGAACTTCCAGGAAAGAGCATCAACAACAAAGATGAAAGCAACAGATCTCAGAAACACTCAGGCAAGGGAGTCCTAGGTCACAGCTGCCAGCCAGACAGCAATTAAGAATCTCCCCCTCCACTCCATCCTACCCCATCACCACAAAACTAGGAGGAAGACTGACACTTTTACTCCAAAACTGGACCCACATTAATTCAGATCAGTGGGTCCTGAACATCATTGTACATGGTTACAAACTCACTTTCAAAGAGCCTTTAATATACTCAAGTTTCCCAGATGTATCCCCAAATATAAAAACTCCGGCACTCGAACAGATTCAGATTCTGTGTTCACAAGGAGAGGTGGAGCCAAAACCAGAAAGACAAAAATGAAAAGGCTTTTACTCAAGGTTATTCCTAGTCCAAAGAAAAGAAGAGCCTTGGCAACCCATTCTGGACCAGTCCAGCTTAAACCAATTCCTCAGGATACCAAAGTTCAAGATGGTGACACTTCAGAAATTACTGCCCATGATAACTCCACAGGCCTTCATGGACTTTACAGACCTAAGGGACTCCTACTTACACATTTCTATTCAAACATCGTACAGCTTTCTTCACTTCAGAGCAAGCTCCTGTCACTATCAGTTTTCAGCACTGCCCTTTAGGTTGTCTACTGCACCAAGGGTCGGTCATTGCTTACTTCAGAACCAATGGGGTCCAGATTTACCCTTACCTGGACAATTGTTTAATACAAGCTGCAGAGATTCCAAAGATCTGAAGTTCACTCAAGACCTCCTGACTTCTCTGGGATTCACTCTAAACATCAACAAATCCAGCTTGGTCCCATCCAGACAGATAGTCTTCCTGGGGGCATGCTTGGAGTCCTCCCTTCGGAGGGCCTTCCTCCCCCCAGACAACGTCACCCATTTAACAAGTTACTTCCTACAGATAAAAGGAAAATCAAAGCATCACAGCCACAGAGTTCCTCAGAGCACTGGGGTACATGGCAACCTGTGTCCTTCATGATACCCCTAGCCAAGTTCACATGCAGAAGCTGCAGTGGTATTTGAAGAGCATGTGGTGCCAGAGCTGTCAGTGTCAGTCCATGCATGCCCAAATACCCTTGATACCTCGCCTCAAGCAGGAATTCCTTTTGTGGGTACAGGTTTCTACCCAAAATCAAGGCCTACCCTTCAGATTCTCACCCCAGGTCCAAACCCTAACCACAGATGCCTCTGAGACAGCCTGGGGGGCTCATACCACAAACCTCCAAACCAAAGGGTTATGGCCCGCTTAGAACAGAAGGAGGCACATAAATTGGAAGAAACTCATGGCACTATAAAGCGGTTTACTGACTTTCAAGGACAAATGGAACCCAGGGGTCTTAGTGGTTCAAACAGCAATATCACAGTCATGTGGTACATAAACAGGCAGGGAGGCATGCATTTGTACCCCCTGTGCCAGCTAACCATGCAAATATGGGAGACAGCACCTCATGGCACAATACCTGCTGGGTGAAAAAAATACCCTGGCAGATCACCTCAACAGAAACCTGACAGACCCCCACAAATGGCATCTACATCGGAAAATATTCCTCACCATAACACAGCAAGAGGGGAATCCCACAGGTGGACATATTTGACAGCAAGGACAATGCTCACCTGAAGAAGTTTTGCACCAAGGCAAGGCAGACATCTGCTTGGAAAACAGATGCCTTCTCCTTCCCTTGGACACACCTCTTCATTTATGTCTTCCCCCATTACCCCTGTTGCTCTAGCACTTCTGAAGATCAGGGAGGAGGTCCCAAAGGACATACTGATACAGCAGGACTAGCCCAGGCAGCACTGGTTCCCTCCCCTCCTTGAGCAAACCAGTCAAAAGCCCTTCATGTTACTACAGAGGGTGGACACACTCACCCTGAATAAGGGCATAATTGTGCATCCCAACCTTCAGAATCTCAGACTCTCAGCCCAATTTATTTCATAGCATCCTACTGCACCTCCCACGTGAGTCAACAGGTACAAAATATTTTGTATGAGTCTAAAAGGCCTAGTGCCAGAAAATCCTACTTAGCCAAATGGAAATGATTCTCTGCTTGGTGTCAGACATACCACCTTCAGCTTAACACTGCTAACATTACTAATATCCTGGAGTACCTGGTCAATCTAATGGAAAAAGGCCTCTCTTACTCCTCCATCAAGACACATGCCTCAGCCATCTCTACCCACATCCCTAGTCATCTTCCAATCTATTCTCATCCCTTGCTGAAACAATTTCTTAGGGAAATTATTCTCGTTAGGGTCCCCAGGAAGAAACCAACCCCTCCCTGGGACCTCAACTTTCTCCTAGAAAAACTAACCTTACCTCCTTTTGAGCCTGTGGCCAATACCATCTTAAAGTTTCTTAACTGGAAAACAGCCCTAGTACTGGCCATCACTTCGGCCAGGAGGGTCTCAGAATTACAGGCCCTAATGGTAGTGGAGCCTTTCATTATCTTCCATAAAGATAGGGTCTACCTGTGAACTAATCCTTCCTTCATACCTAAGGTGGTTACCAATGTGTCTCTGAGTCAGGCCATTAATCTACTGACCTTCTTTCCCAACCCCCAAAACAGGGAGAAAATATTACTGCACTCCCTGGATGTACATAGGATGCTACTCTTCTACCTGGACAGAACAAAATCTTTCAGGAAAACAGACTAGCTGTTTATTACCTTTGCCCCTAGATTAGAAGGAAAACCAGCTTCTAAACACACTATTTCCAAGTAGATGTCTCATTGCATCTCTTTCTGTTACAGCCACCATGGCAAAAAGGTCATATTCTACTAGGGCCTCAGCTACCTCTACAGCTTTCATTAAAAGGTTTCCCACTAAGGACGTTGTGGAGGCAGCCACCTGGTCTTCTGTGTATACCTTCACTAAGCACTAACACCTGGCAGCCTTTTCCAAGTCCAGAGCAGGGTTTACATCTGTAGTCCTGCAGGGAATCTTTCCTCATCTTAATCTCCTTCCACCCTCTCTAAATCTCTGGGAATCTTCCCAACAGTCAGGACTGCAACAGTGAAACATAAAGAACATAGTACAGTTTTGTACACTTATTATAAATGTAGCTGTTCCATTGTGTTCACTGTTGCAGTCTTCTTTCCCTCCCACCTACCACTCAACCTACTAGGTAGGCTACTGGAGACAACATGGACCGTAAACCCTCCTACCCTGGTTTGGGTCCACACTTCCTTGGTCCACCTAAGGTATACTTGGGGGGGGGGCCCTCCTAGGGGTCAAGAAAATACTGAAATGATGACATAGATTGGCTCCCTTTACACCTGAGCGTACTGACATCTGTAGGGGTGTCAATCAGCCTGGGAGTTGAAAAAAACGTTTCTCTGGTAGTCAAGTCAGCCAAGGGCTTTCACAGCAGGAAATCCCAACAGTCAGGACTGCAACAGTGAATACACTCAAACATCTACATTTATCTTAAGTGTACACAACTGTACTTTAATTCATTGTGGCTCCGTTTGGTAAACCTCAATATACAAACCTATCCCGCAGTACTTTGAAAATATCTGTAAAGTTTGTGGAGATCATTTTCAGAGGATGTCTAACCTATCCTACAACCATTGTTCTACTGTGCTGTACAACTGCACAATTAGTGTGGCTACAGTAATGGAAAAGCCACCATCGATGCCCTAATATTACAACAGTCCTCCACGGAATGTTATCTTACTTTTTTCAACAACTATCACAGCAAATGTGGGGGCCCTTATCATCTGAGTTGTTTTTGTTCACATTTGTTTTACAGTAATCCTGTCACCTGAGCCCTGAAAACTGCACAAAGTACTTATAGTTAAAATGTACAGAATAAATCTAGAATACTGTGACTCTGTCTACAAGATTTCTCTTGAAGAGAGTCAGTGAGCATTATTCATTGGGTGATGACAACACTATCCTTTTAGTAAAACCAGTCAACAGTGGCTGAGATGTGACTTGACTACATCATTCACATTTTTTACAAGCTAGTAATTCTTAGTTACCTTGCAGATTGTATATGCCATAGAAAGCCCAATATGTCTTGGGATTTATCTGTGTTTCAAACTTAGTGAAACAGCACACAAAACAGCAACTAAATAAGAACCAACCTGCTGCACACATCCTGTAACCAAAAGATAGATTTTTATAAACTTTTATTCAGCAATGATTAAGCACTTTCGTTATTTTATTATGTTAAGGACTTTTACTAATGCATATACCATATAATAGTAACATATATAAAAATATTATGCACCATCAATAAATTCTAAAACATATAAAATATGTGACATTCAAAGTTTTGTAAAATATGTAAAACTTTGTAGAGTTTTTTTTTCCTTTTTTAAAAACTGTAACTATATGAGTAAAAAAACTAACAAAATCTTTCTATGACTACTAAGTAAGCTCATGATTCCATAGTTTTAAGCTTGAGAATACCTGCAATAGAGGCATTTTCATTCAAACCCAGGGAGTCATGAATTTAAATATAGCTGCCAATTTAATTCCTTGGTTTCAAGAATGATCTCCAAGGACCTCCCCTGAGATTTGGTGTTACTTTCATTAAAAACCCAAATTTAAATATCAGGTAGCTTTCACAATCAATTTTTATGCTTAAATACTGTATTACTCAAGCTTTCTTTTAAATATCATAGTTATGTTCATATATATGCTTGTTCAATGACCTCTCGGTCTTATCTATGTAGAACGCACCACAGGGGTTGCTAACAGCAATGTATACTACTCCCACTGAAAGACAATTGCTTGGACCAGCCAAATTAATTTTCATTTTCATTTTCAAATTTTGGCAGAAAGGATTTTCAAAAAAATACATTTTACATTTTTTTCCCTTTTTTGTCTACAAATTCAGGGGTCTCACCTACAACTGTGGGAGGTGGGCATAATGCTTAAGGTGTTTACCTTACACACATAAGGTACAGGGTTCAATTCTCACATGGGGTAGCTGGCTAGGCTTACAATGGCTCACAAGGGCAATTAGCCTAGATACAATCTATGAACTATGAATGCAACAAAGGCCAGCAGTTACAAATAATATTTCTAACTTCTTTATTCACTGGGTGATGACAACACTATCCTTTTAGTAAAACCAGTCAACAGTGGCTGTTTTTCTGCCATCAATTTTTGCCTTAAAATAAAGTTAAATCTTACATGCCTTAACCTGACCACCTTGTCTCAAACCTTGTTAAACTTTTTAAGATAATCCCTATCATAAAACATGTCTGCCAGATTATTACATTCAGAGGCAAAAACTGCATTAATTGTAATCCTCCTTGAAATATGGACATATTGCCCCTTTGCCAAAGATCTCTTCTGGAACAGGAGATGGCAACTGTGAAAATTTAAGTATGAGTTTGAGAAGGTGGGTATTCTGTAAATAGTTGATTACAAAAGTATTCATGAATAGTGTATGTGAATGCAAGGTAATTTGTTGTTGTATTAATGTAATCTACAAATTTCTCCAGCCTACAGTGAGAATCTTTCCACGATATAAAGATGTCATCCAGGAATCTTCTGTACATCAACCAACTTGTCTCACACAAGTAATTTAAAAAACAATTAACTTCCCATACCCACATTACAATGTTAGCATAAAGAAGCACACAGAGTCCATTGCTACAACTTGTACCTGCTTATAGTATTCACCTTCGAAATACACAAAGTTATTATCAAGTACATATTCCACAAAATTCATTAACATAGTATACTCTGTTAATGCTACCATAGAACACATTAAAAGACCCTCATAGAAACCCTTGAGGCCCTCATTAAAAGGAATACAACCAAACAAATCAACATCAATGCATACAAATAATGTGTTGTCTACATACATATTTGGAGTGAACTGCCTTAAAACATCCCAACAGACCTTTAAATTGTAAGGTTGCTCATACACAAAGGATTTCAACTTTCAGTCCAGATACATAACTAACAAACAGATATGTCTTTGACTGTCTAGTGGATATGATTAGGCTCAAAGGAGGATCTAATGTATTTTAATAAACCTTAGGTATGCCAAAAATAACAGGGATAGTTGGTATCTCAATGTGTAAAACGTCAAGCTCACTTTGTGATATGTGATCACCCAAAAGAAGCTCATCCACGTATAAATCGATTTTTTTTTGGTGTACCACTTTGAGCGCACCAAGGGAGGCTGGCACATATTTAAAAACATCTAACAATAGTGTATGTATCTTGCTGGAATAATCAATGATATTCATAAGAACCACACCACCTCCATTGTCAGGCTTCATAGTGCTAATGGTTGCATCATTACTCGATTTAAGTTCCTTTCATTTTTCTCCAAATTGTGTTTTAAAAAGTGGGAAGACTGCCCAGGTACATAAATGTCACATCTGCATAATTGTTCAAGCATACCTAATACTGGAGGAGGATTGTTAAGTACTTTTCTTTTTTTTAAGTTATTGTTGTAATTACTTTCTCTATTGTTATAAACAGCAGACAAATTCACTTTTCTAATGAACAGTTTGAGTCCCAATAGACAGTGTACTGTATACACCCTAGTTGCAGGAACATATGTAAGGCCCCTCTTAAATAATCTAAAGTGTGTGTCAGTAATATTTCATTGGAGTAGCTGAATATTCTAAATCTTTGTAAAGAAATGGCTGTAGAATTCATAACTTCAACTTGTCTATCAGGTTCAACTAATACTTCTCGAAGCAAATGTTCAAAATGGAGGAATAATGAGCCTTCAAAGCAATAACCAATAAACAAAAATGAAGTCCAAAGCTGTAAGGAGCACCCCACTGAAATAAAAAGCAATAAAAATGCTTTTTATTTTCCACAGTTTCACACAGAAGACATTAACGTTCACAATGGCACATATGTTTTTGTCTGTAAAAAGACTTCAGACAAAAACGTATGTGCCATTGTGAACGTTAATGTCTTCTGTATGAAACTGTGGAAAATAATGAGCGTTTTTACTGCCTTTCGTTTCAGTGGGGCGCTTCCTAAAGCCTTGGACTTCACTTCTCGAAGCAACCCTTTCTCCGAACCTTTGGGGCCTTGGATCTCTTTCTTTTTTTTGAGGGGGAACTTCACCTGTCCAGGGATCGTGCTCTTCGGTTGTTAGAGCTGTCCAAATTCAGAAGAGGGGGAAAATCCAAAGGGTCATAATCGACAGGACTTTCATGATTAATTAGGCCAAGGCTGGAGGGGGTAACAAGAACAGTTTTACTTCTCATAGGGGCTGTGTTGATATCAGAAGCCCCCTCTAAGTATGCATTTCTACACTTGTAGCGAGGTATAGGGTAAACAGTGCTAGTCTGTTAAGCATTTCCATCCCTTTCCAATTTTTTTATCTTTCTCACTTTGTATGAAACTGTAAGTCCACTGACTTGAAAGACCTATAATAGGTTTCTCAAAGGTGTTTGAATAATAAGTCTGATTTTCTTGCAGAATTAAGGCAGTTAATCTGTGGAAGTGATAAATCCATTCTTTTTGATTCTCCTTTTTAATACTTTGACCAGTTCTAAACAGTACTTACTTAGCAGTTATACTGACATAAAGGGTCTGCCAAAATATTCTCACATTTCTTTTATATGAAATACTGCTCTGCTATTTTGCTGTATTGCCCTTAACAGCAACTTCAAGATACATTTCTTTCATCATTGTTAACTTTATTTCAGCTTTTTCAAGTTCACAACTACTTCAGTTTGGATTGGTTGCAAGTAGACTAATGTATAACCATTAACCATTAACAGCACAACAGTATATAGTTGTTATACTTGGTAACACAACTTGAATAGCTGTGTTCTGCTAAATAGCTTTCTCTATATAAATATTATTTACTAGATAATTATTTGCATAATAAAGTAACATTATTTTAAAATACACATATTGTTTTTTTTCTCATATTATGGCTGCAGAGTCTCACCATTGTAACAAAGTAAAGATCATGCTTTTTATATTGAATTTGAGCTGCTACATCTTGACGCATCTGTTCAGTCACAGTAGATCTTTGTCTTCTCAGTCCTCTCTTTAATACCAATTGCCCTTTAAGGAATTGTATTTGCCTGTTTAATTTGGCTGTGAACAAAGAAAGATGACTGATCCTTTAAGGACCCCTTTCAGTCAGCAGCAATCTGATTACTAATTTTAGGTCATCAAAGGCAGATGGAAGGAGTACTTCCAGCAGTTTCTGAATAAAGAAAATCCCACAGAAGTTGTACTGCTCAAATGGTGTAGTGGTGCATTGCTCTGACTATAGTGAACAGGGTCCTGGGTTCAATGGCAGGGTTGAATATTTACAGCTCAGATGGCTTAGTGGTTAAGTGCTGTGACTTTAAAGTGAATAATGAAGTAGGAAGAAGAACCCTCCCTAAAAGAACAGCACTGAGAAAATGAAGTCAGAGAAAGCAGCAGGCTCACATGAAGTCACAGCCTATATGGACAAGATGTTGGGTTTGTCAGAGGAGAATTAGCTTCTAAGGATATTCATCACAAAAGGCATATCCCAGATGACTAGAGAATATGCACTCTAGTGTCAGTACACAAGAAATAAAGGGACATTCACAACTGTGGACAGTACAGTGGTATCAGTTCCTGTCACATTGCATGAAAGTGATGAGAGGGTGATTGATAAATGAATATTCAGAATAGAAGAAAGTAAGATTGGAGATGAACAATTTTAATTCAGATCAAGATACAGCAAAAACTGACCCTGATCTGGGCAGCCATTCAATGGTTTGAAGTTCTGAAAACTGATAGAATTAGTGCAGGCTATGTGCAAGGACACAGTGACACAATGCACTCACAGAATGATTCCAAGTAGAATTGGGTATACATTAGGGTTTAGTTCTGAGCCCACTGCTGTTCATACTGAAGATGAACTACTTTACAAAACAAGTATGAGGGAGAGACGAGCAAAACTGCTGTATGCAGAGGATGTGGCATTACAAAGCAGACTCTGAACAGGAACTTCAGTAAATGATATAGGAATGGCATGCAAAACCGAAGACACATGCGATAAAGCTGAGTATGGACAAGACATCTGTAATAGCAGCTAATGCAGAAAATCAGAAGATGAAAATTGAGACAGAAAATAGTGAAACAGGTTAACAGCTTCAAGTATTTGAGAGGGGTGGTTAAAATGAAGGGAAGCCTGAATGAGGAGGTCAAAGCTAGAATCAGAGGTGCTCACCCAACTGACAGAAATTATCAGCCATAGTATGTGACAGAAAAATGCCAAAGAGGGTGGCAGAGCCAAGATGGCCAACTGAAGACAGCTAATTTTCAGAGCTCTGTAAATTCATTTCTCAAAAACATGGACATTTTTACTTTTATGCAATAGACTTCCATCAAATATATTAATAATAGTCTAGTTTTCATTACTTCCAACTTTGGTGGAGAAATACTATAATTTTCCTGTCAAATTTATTGAAGACATTCACACTAAGAAAATAAACAGCTCAAAGCATTCACATACTTAAGCTTCCTTGATGAAAGATCTGCAGTTAGTAACATCCACTTTCTAAGAACTGTCTCTTAAAATGGATGATTTTAAAGAAAACCTGGAGACTCTCAGGGAAAATTGCCTTAAACAAACTGATGTTGATAAGGAAATATGTCAGCAAATTCAAACCAATATATACAACATATAAAACTCACTGAATGACACAGATGGAAGAGGAGGAATCTTAAACTGAATTCTTCCTCAAGCAAAATACTTGGCTCCTTAACAAAATTGATGACTTGGGGAATTGTGAAAGAAGATGTAATATCAGAATTGTTGGTTTACCAGAGAAAGCAGAAGGTGAAGACATAATTACTTTTTTAAATTCTCGGATTCTTGAGTTTTTGGGTTTACAAGAAGGACTTTCCTATGGTATTGAAAGGGCTCACACAGCCATAGGTAAACCAGCAGCTTCAACATTTACATCTTCACCAAGATCTATTGCATTAAAATTTCTTTCTCAAATATACAAGGATCTTGTGCTTAAAACTGCCTGGAGGAAACCCCCTCTGAAATATATACAGTATCCAATTAGATTTGACAAGGATTAGTTTTCCAAAGTAATGGATTTAAGAAAGAAAAGCTAGCCCTTTGTAAAATTTCTTAAACAAAATAACATCAGAGCACAAATTACCTTTTCAGCTAAAATAAAAATTAACCTATCTGAGACAAGAATTTTTAACAACCTTGAGGAAGCTGTTTCTTTCATTAAAAATAACATTATCACTAAAACCAAAGATATGGACTGGTCTTCCTACTCTCTGAAAAGATCTTCGAAGAAAAACTCACGGACTGACTTAAAGAAGAAGAAACAAAGGCTTGATCCCACAACTATGAATATCACAAAATCTCTCAAAGCATCAACTTCCAAGTGACTTTTATTTAATTATTTTTTAAATAAAAGTATTACTTTAATCAGCATTCAACATTTATTTAATTTATTAACTAATTTACGAACCATGTGCCAATCCAATATTTTTTGTGAAGAATCGGAAAGCTTCTCATTGCCATCTAATAGTACCAATGTACTTCAACACAGAAATGCTCTTTACAGGTAATCACTTTATGTTTTTTTAATTCCAACTGCTAAGTTAATAAGAGGTTTTCAGATCTACTAAATGGTGATAGTCATGCTATATTCAAATGTTCGTTCATGCTGTAGTTTACGCTTGAGGGATGGTGTTTTCCCTGGGGTCTATATTATTTAGTCAAACGACCAAAATGTTGACTACCTTTTCATCGACACGTGTTGAGCCTGCACTTGAGTGAACGGCCATACCATCAATTTCTTTCCAAAGGAAAGAAAGCAGTTTGCCGTTCTTTTAACTTTGCCCTTTTCCCCACTGTAGTGCGATGTCGGAGTTAGTATATTTAGTTAGGGAGGTGTGGGGGGCACAGGCCACCACTTCATAGTGTTTGTTATATTGTGTCATGCATAGTTGGCCTACCAATTTGTTTCCTTTGGAAAGAAATCGATGATGTGGCTGTTTGCTCAAGTGCAGGTTCGACACATATGTGTCGATGAAAGGGTAACTGACATTTCAGTTGTTCGACTAGATAATATAGACCATCTTTCCTGGTGGGTGGTGTGTAAAGGATGTTTCAACTTGTCTGATGATTTTCAATTTTATTTTGTTTATTGTCTGGATTCAGTAGTACATATTGTGAGATGCTATAGGGTTGAACTTTGGATGCATTTTCTGATTGATTAGTCGAAGGGGTGAGAATCGGCAGTTGTGGCCATTGCAAATTGTTGCTTGGATGTATGCCTTTTTTTTTTCTCCTTTTACCACTGCACTTCAGTTGACCTTTTTTTTTTTTTTACAAAAGGAGACAGAAAACTCACTTCAATAAAGCTAGTACCAAAGTAGTAGAACACAGTACTGAAGCTTTCTTACCTTTCACAAGATTACTCATGAGCTATCACAACCATCAGCTGCCTTTCCTTACTCTGCGATGATTGGGGGAAGTTGTAAGACCTTATTTCAGGGTACACTTACTTGTTGAGAGGTACATGATTGTTTTCCTTTCCTCAGTAATTCAATTTCATTTAGAAAGAAGGGTCGATTGGGAGGGAATGAATTGAGCATCCGATATAATCGCAAGATTAAGGATTACAACAGGAATATTTGTAAGTTCTTAGGAACAAGTTAAAGTTTTTAAAATAAATTCACATAAATCAAAAATAGTTTAACCAGCATAAAGCTTCCTCCCATACACGAATGTACTCTGATGTATAAATATTATATTATTTGAACAGCTGTATGCCTTTTACTACTCTAGCTGGCAGATCAAGAGCTGGCCTTCTCCTTGCATTTCTCTGTACACTGGTGCTACAAACACATACAAGTTTTCTGAATAATGCCCACAGGTTTGTTCATATGCAGGCACAGAACTCAATAAGCAGCTGTACTCACTGCACACATAGGAAACTCTAAGAACCAGTAACTGTGGTTACTGCCCACTCCCCTTACAGCTATCTACTTGTCTGTCTGTCCACCATTCTGTTTGCCTATGCACTAGTGTAGCTGCAGATAATCAGGTAAAATTCATTGGACACCATTGCCTTTAATTCAGAGATGAACAGGGAGTGTTCTTCAGTTTAAGTGATTCACAGACTCAATAATTAAGTGGAGATTATGGAATTAAAATACAATGCTGTGCCATACTGCTCATTTGTTCTACATTAATTTCATCATAATGCTGTACTATCAGTCCAAATCCCTGCATGTGCAAAACACTTTCTGACACTTCAAAATGCAAAATTGATCTAACATTGTGGAAATGTGGAGTTTCTTCGTGGTATGCTCAGATAATGCTCAGATGCACAGAATGTAGATGTGGATTGTTAGGTGTTCAAATTCAGAAGCATACCTCTCAACTGTACAGATTTTCACAGACTGCCCAGATTTTTAAATCATATTTTTAGTCTGTTTCTCATAAAAATTGTGTTTTTTCTGGCAAATCATTGAGGTTTGAAGTCGAAGAATAGTGACAAACATTTGGGTTTCAGACTTCATATCCTTCAGATGATTCATACTAATACAAATTCTGTTGTTCTATCAATTTTCTAAGTTTAGGAGAAATACCTTAAAAGTGTCTCTATTTTTGTGCCTTTGACCCCCCCCCCCTTTATTTATGTCTTTCTCTGAATTTCTTGCTTTAAGATGTTGAGAGGTATGTCCAGAAGTGTCTCAATCATTATATAGGTGGGTTGGTTTAGCATAATGATTGAAGTATTCTCACAGACACAAGGTACAGGATTTGATTCTGACTTCAGGTTATTACTAGATGCACAAATGACACCTATGCTTATGGAAGTATTAGAGATTGTGTTCTCAGGTTGTGTTCTCCACTTTGCAATCAACATATCTGCTTCAAAATAAGATCAATATTGGAATTTTAATCTTATAATGTAATAAATCTTAGATGACTGTTTAGGTCATAGTAAACAAAAGGAAAGTGTATTGTTCAACTTATTGAACGCTGACCTACAGCACTCTTCATGTTTACAGTAAATACCTCAACATATACTACAGAAATCCTAACTTCATCTATTTAAAGATGTGAAATTATATAATATGATGTGATATTAGAAAGAAGTTATTTGGTTCTGAATTTTTCCTTAGTATTATGTCTTCAGTTCCATTTTAAATTCTACAAATTAATTTCTACAACACATTAATCTTATATCTTCATTTGATTGTCTGATATATTCATAGTTCATTGATGTAAATAGAATTTTACTACTTGCATATTAGTAATTTGGTGACAATGATACTTGAGGCAGTGCAACTGTATGAATCTAATGTATATTTCTCTCTTAAATATGTTAAATGATAATAGAATCAATACTCACTCCTGACAAATTTATTTGTAATTTCAAAAAATAGTTAAATATTTAAATACGAATATTAATCTTAATTAATATTAATTTGTTCAAGCAGCATTGGCTGTTAGTATTCCTATTTAATCATATAGTCTTCTGTATTTATTTAGGGTGGCCACGGTGGTGCAGCAGTCAGCGTTGCCGCCTCACAGCAAGAGGTTCTCCGGTTCGATCCTCGGCTGGGGTGCCTTCTGTGCAGAGTCTGGGGGTTTCCTCCAGGTGCTCCAGTTTCCTCCCACATCCCAAAGACATGCTGTAGATGGATTGGATACTCCAGAATTGGCCTTAGGCATGAGTGTGTGCATGTGTGTGCCTTCTGTGGAAGGTTGGGTATCAGGCTAGCAACTCAACACCATAAAACTCCACTGCCAATCATGAGCAGACAAGTGATCTGCTGTGGCGACCCTTAACTGGAAAAAGCCGAAAAAGCCAAAAGAAGAAGAAGTCTTCTGTATTTATTTCAAGCTCTGTAGAGTTTTACTTGGCATAGCATGTTAGTTATGAAGGGTAGTCTAATAGAGCTCAGCTTATCTGTTAGACTAGGAATTTCACTAATTCCATACATGACGTTTTAATTTTATATCTACATTTTTAATTGTTTCATTTACTATTTTTGTTTCTCTTTTTCTTTAGGCCTGAATCAGTATTTTTTAATTCTTTTATAACTAAAACTTTCTGGTTATTTATATTAACTAAAAAGTTAAATATGCACACATTATTTATTGAGCGAATATGCTGGAATTCAGCAATAAGAATTAATTCCAACCTTAAATTTCTTTGTAGATACATGAAAAAATTACACCCACAAGGGCTGATAGCATATAAAACAAGATAGGCACCACAAAGCACAATCCGACTTCCACAGTTGAGCAACGTTCATTTATTGAAACAAAATACATCCACGACTAAGCGCTTTCGCCAGCAATCTGGCTTCATCAGAGTCGTTCATTTCAACATTTCCTTTTCCTTATATTCCATAAAATCAAATCCCATTGGATAAAACTAGATACCACCCACCTAAACAATTAACAACCCTAATTAATGAATTTAAAACTGTATACATCACTATTAATATATAAACTATAACCCCATCAACTACCCTCCATTTTTAAGAATTTTATTGCAACAATTATTACCTTGTTTATTTTATCTATGCATACATTTAACTTATTATAACCCCAAACCATATAAAACATAAATTTTCATCCACTTTAACATATTGCACTATAAATTTTGTCAAGATAAAATCATGATAAAACATATTGTAAATGCAACTTAACATATATCACATCATTCAAAATATGCTTAACTATCATATTTGCTGGGACCTCAATTTCAACATTGGTTTAAGTGAAATATAGTCATTCAAGCCAGGAGGCCTACAAGCATCTAATCTTATCTGCCATTCTGTTTCCAACGCCCCCACTTTATTGACTATATCACCACCTTCACCACAATCTAACACACGCCCTATAACAAAAAATGTAAATTTATTGAAATCCGTGCATTTCATACTGTGTAAATAAAGTGCATTGTGCTTGTCTTTCTTTTTAATGGATCTGATGTGTTCTGCAATCCTGTCACGTAACCTCCTTATGGTCTTACCTACATAATATGCCTCACAGGAGGAACACGTCGCCAAATAAACTAAATTCTTTGTACAACAATTACATTGTCCAGGAAAGGGAATTGTGTATTTGTAAGCATTCACACAGACATAAGTGCTCTCATTAATATATCTGCACCATCTACAAAAGCCACACTTTTTCATGATAGACTTAAGCCTATTCTTGCTCTTTCTTTCCAAAATACCTTTTAAATTTTCTCCCCTACTATAAACAACCACTGGTTCCGAACCCAAAATCTTCTTGATCTCATCACTTAGGGCAAAACTCCATATACCTTTTACTATGTTAGTCATTTCAGGCGTCCTAGGATTGTATTTTAAAATCAATCTTGCCTCCACACCTCTGACTGATCCATCCATTTGTTGTTCTTTCATTGATGCTACCCCAGTGTGCAAAATTGGGGAGTATCTACCACCCCTTTCCCTTAAAACATCCCTTCTGACACTTAGATCGTGGATATCTACTTAAGCTGCTTCTAAGAACATACCTATTAGTTTAAATAACTCTGTTCTAAATGTGATATCATCACTAACCAGTCTCGATGTTCTCACCATTTGCCCTTTAATTACTCCTTTACGATGATGGAAGGGGTGACAACTAGTAAAATGCAGCAGTGAATTAGAATAGTTCTCCTTCCTAAAGATGTTACTTTCAAAACCTCTTACTGTTTTACTAATTGTCAAATCCAAAAAATTAATCCTTTCTTCATGCCATTGATACGTAAATTTCAAAAATTCAGTTGCTGCACCCAAAAAATTCCACAAACTCAACAGCTGATTGTTCATCCCCCTTCCATAAAATCAAAATGTCATCCAGAAATCTGTTGTACATTAATATATTATCAGTGTATTTATCAGATGAAAAAATATGTGTTCTCTCCCATGTTAATAAAACTGCATTTGCAAACACTGGGGCACATCTTGCGCCCATCGCAACACCTGACATTTGTTGGAATAATTCACCTTCAAAAGAAATGAAATTGTTCTTCAGAACCAACTCCATCAAACCAAGTAAAAAGTTGGCTTTTACCCCTTCCATCAAACCACCATCCATCAAGACTTCAAAAAACATTTCTAGTCCTATCCTATGTGGAATGACAGAAAATAAATTAACAACATCAATTGTGAGAAAACCAAAACTTATATTCCCTGTCTCTAGTTTCTTCAGCCTATCAAGACAGTGCCAAGAATCCCTAATAATGTGTACGGCTGAACTGACTAATGGTTTAACTAAAACATCTATGTATGATGCTAAGGTTTCTGTTTTTGATCCCTTTGCCAACACAATAGGCCTAAACTGTAGCCTATCTGCCCCTTTGTGAACCTTTGGGATACCAAACAGAGTAGGTATTCTTGGAAATTTCACATGTAAATAATCATATTCAACCTCATTGATGTTGCCTTGAAATAGTGCATCGTGTAAAAATACATCAATTTTGTAATATGCTCTATTTCAAGGCAACATCAATGAGGTTGAATATGATTATTTACATGTGAAATTTCCAAGAATACCTACTCTGTTTGGTATCCCAAAGGTTCACAAAGGGGCAGATAGGCTACAGTTTAGGCCTATTGCGTCAGCAAAGGGATCAAAAACAGAAACCTTAGCATCATACATAGATGTTTTAGTTAAACCATTAGTCAGTTCAGCCGTAAACATTATTAGGAATTCTTGGCACTGTCTTGATAGGCTGAAGAAACTAGAGACAGGGAATATAAGTTTTGGTTTTCTCACAATTGATGTTGTGAATTTATTTTCTGTCATTCCACATAGGATAGGACTAGAAATGTTTTTTGAAGCCATGATGGATGGTGGTTTGATGGAAGGGGTAAAAGCCAACGTTTTACTTGGTTTGATGGAGTTGGTTCTGAAGAACAATTTCATTTCTTTTGAAGGTGAATTATTTCAACAAATGTCAGGTGCGATGGGCAAGATGTGCCCCAGTGTTTGCAATGCAGTTTTATTAACATGGAGAGAACACATATTTTTTCATCTGATAAATACACTGATAATATATTAATGTACAACAGATTTCTGGATGACATTTTGATTTTATGGAAGGGGGATGAACAATCAGCTGTTGAGTTTGTGGAATTTTTGGGTGCAACAACTGAATTTTTGAAATTTACATATCAATGGCATGAAGAAAGGATTAATGTTTTGGATTTGACAATTAGTAAAACAGTAAGAGGTTTTGAAAGTAACATCTTTAGGAAGGAGAACTATTCTAATTCACTGCTGCATTTCACTAGTTGTCACCCCTTCCATCATCGTAAAGGAGTAATTAAAGGGCAAATGGTGATAACATCGAGACTGGTTAGTGATGATATCACATTTAGAACAGAGTTATTTAAACTAATAGGTATGTTCTTAGATCGTGGATATCCACTTAAGCTGCTTCTAAGTGTCAGAAGGGATGTTTTAAGGGAAAGGGGTGGTAGATACGCCCCAATTTTGCACACTGGGGTAGCATCAATGAAAGAACAACAAATGGATGGATCAGTCAGAGGTGTGGAGGCAAGATTGATTTTAAAATACAATCCTAGGACGCCTGAAATGACTAACATAGTAAAAGGTATATGGAGTTTTGCCCTAAGTGATGAGATCAAGAAGATTTTGGGTTTGGAACCAGTGGTTGTTTATAGTAGGGGAGAAAATTTAAAAGGTATTTTGGAAAGAAAGAGCAAGAATAGGTTTAAGTCTATCATGAAAAAGTGTGGCTTTTGTAGATGGTGCAGATATATTAATGAGAGCACTTATGTCTGTGTGAATGGTTACAAATACACAATTCCTTGTCCTGGACAATGTAATTGTTGTACAAAGAATTTAGTTTATTTGGCGACGTGTTCCTGTGAGGCATATTATGGTAAGACCATAAGGAGGTTACGTGACAGGATTGCAGAACACATCAGATCCATTAAAAAGAAAGACAAGCACAATGCACTTTATTTACACAGTATGAAATGCACGGATTTCAATAAATTTACATTTTTTGTTATAGGGCGTGTGTTAGATTGTGGTGAAGGTGGTGATATAGTCAATAAAGTGGGGGCGTTGGAAACAGAATGGCAGATAAGATTAGATGCCTGTAGGCCTCCTGGCTTGAATGACTATATTTCACTTAAACCAATGTTGAAATTGAGGTCCCAGCAAATATGACAGTTAAGCATATTTTGAATGATGTGATATATGTTAAGTTGCATTTACAATATGTTTTATCATGATTTTATCTTGACAAAATTTATAGTGCAATATGTTAAAGTGGATGAAAATTTATGTTTTATATGGTTTGGGGTTATAATAAGTTAAATGTATGCATAGATAAAATAAACAAGGTAATAATTGTTGCAATAAAATTCTTAAAAATGGAGGGTAGTTGATGGGGTTATAGTTTATATATTAATAGTGATGTATACAGTTTTAAATTTATTAATTAGGGTTGTTAATTGTTTAGGTGGGTGGTATCTAGTTTTATCCAATGGGATTTGATTTTATGGAATATAAGGAAAAGGAAATGTTGAAATGAACGACTCTGATGAAGCCAGATTGCTGGCGAAAGCGCTTAGTCGTGGATGTATTTTGTTTCAATAAATGAACGTTGCTCAACTGTGGAAGTCGGATTGTGCTTTGTGGTGCCTATCTCTTTGTAGATACAAATGGAATTAAAATTATTGCCTTTAAGTACTAATGGGTTAAATAATCTAGGGAAAGATCTAACTTGCTGAGATATCTGATTAATAATATAGTTTTTCTACAAGAAACGTGCTTTAAAACTACTGAAAAAGACATTTAGAATACTGGTAAATTTTTAACACTGGCTCATTCCTCATATAACACCAAGAGAAGGGGGGTTATGATTTTAAGGAAGGAAAATAATATTAAACCTCAAATAATACATAAATATGAAGACCAAGATGGACATCTTCCTTTTGTTATCTTAAAGTTGAATTATATAATCTGGACTCTAGTTGATACTTATTGGTTCCCTGGTATGGGAATAAACATAGCCAAAACATTTTAGATTTAATCAGAAATACTTATAAATGTCATCTAATATTAGGAGGAGACTTTAATTGTATTCTTGACAATTCAGAAACTACTAATAAAAGAATACAAAGGGTTACTTCAACTGCAAATATTCTTAAAAAATAGATCGACTCCATTAATTTAATTCATGCATTCAGGTGAAAGACACTAAATCTTTAAATTATACTCATCAAGATCATAGATTTGGTATCCAAACAACAACTGATAAAATCTTAGTCTCCCATAATCTATATTCTAAAATTTTACAATTTTTCATAATTCCTTGCCCTATGTCTGATCACAACTCACTTATTCTCAAGTTTCAAGCAGCTTTCAGAAGACTTCCCTTTCCAACCAGAATCCCAGTTTATATAACCAAAATCAAAGCATTCAAACCATGGTTTATTTCAGAGCTAAAAATTTCCTTAAAACAAACTTTACAACAGATGTAGACATTGTTATGATTTGGGATGCATTAAAAGCTTACATTTATGGAAAGATACTTACATGATTTAAAAATAAATTCAAAGAATGGACTTTAAAAGTGCAGGATATTGAATATCAACTTTTAGTAGCAAAATCCAATCTTTCCAAAAATAAAACTGATAATAAGAAGAAAATTGAAGAGTCAGATAAGAAATATCTGGATATTTTATCTCATAAATCAAATATGGCCATAGAAAGATTAAAAATTAGTTCCTATTTTTTATCACCCAAACATATGCATAACCTATCAATGAGAGCTAAGATGCATTCTAAGGTTTCTGAGATTGGAGATATTCTTGATGCTTTTAAATACAATTATACAACCCAAAATAACTGTACTGATATGGATGCCAACCTCTCAAGGTTAAATTTAGTCTACCCTAATATTAAGAAAATTTCTGAAGAATAAAAAACAACTCTTCAATTTCAAATTTCACATAAAGAAGTTACTGAGAACATTACAAATTTTAAATAAAACAAAGCACCAGGAATGGATGGTTTAATTACAGAAACTTTTAAACTTTTTTCTTCATCTATTATACCTTTCTTTCATAAAACTTTGATGGAGCTTCATTGACAAGATAAGATTCCCCCCATATTGCAGATATTCGTTAGTTTTGCGTATTCTAAAGAAGAATAAATACCTTCAATTATATAGTTCGTGCAGACCTATTTCTCTTTTAAACAATTATTATAAAATCTTCATGTCTATTTTCGCTGACAGAATAAAGTTACCATTAACCTACATAATCAAAGATGATCAAACTGACTTTGTACATAACAGACAAATACATAATAATATTAGAAGAATATTAACCCTCAGTGAATATTTGAATAAGGAAAATGACAAAGCCTTAATAACTGGTTTAGACATAGAAAAAGATTTTGACTCTCAATTGGGATTATTTATTTAAAGTACTAAATTTATTTGATTTTCCCTCTTCTTTCATCTCTCTAAAAACATTTATAAAAATAATCGATGTTATGTTAAATTAGGACCTTTCACTTCAGAGTCTATTCCTTTATCATTCTAATCCAAAATAATCCAAAGATTAATGGTGTGTGTGTGTGTGTGTGTGTGTATGTGTGTGTGTATATATATATATATATATATATATATATATATATATATATATATATATATATATATATATATACATATATATATACTGCGGTGGTGGTGCTGCGGTATCATTGTCCCTAACTCTGTGTGGCTACATGTGTGAATGGATGTTCCTTCGTTGAAGGTTGTGTGTTAGGCCCGGCAAGCCAGTACGTAAAAATCTACTGCCAATCATTAGCAGACTAGAGTTCCGCTGTGGCGACCCCTAACTGGGAAAAGCTGAAAGACACAAACAAACATATATATATATAGAGAGAGAGGGAGAAAGAGAGAGTGATAAACTGAGGGGCTGCCAGATAAAATTTTGTAAGTAATTATATGTCATTGTAAATATTAATATGATCCACAGGCTTGTTTGACAAATGTAAGAAAACTGTTATTTGCTGAACTTCAAAAATGTAACCACAGTGCACCCTACTGGAAGAAAGCTGATAAGTAAAGAATTTTACAACTGTGTGTGATCTCAAGTTCGGAGACAGGATTTCTGCAGCTGGAAATTCTTTCTATTGTCTTAAGACAGAGATAATTACTAGGTTTCACATGTAAAGTATCTTTTATTGCTGTGGCCTCCTGGCAGGTGCAGATCAGAAAGACATGTTAAATTGTAAATCTCTGTTAGTCTGGGAACTAAATCAGAGAAGTGACAAGAATGATGTAATCTGAGATGACTCAGCAGTAATTTGCATTATCAATTTAAGGACTATCTCAGAAAGAAAGTATTGCATTTTGTATTTTGTTATGAAGATGACAACAACTCACCAGCACTTGCTTTGCTCTGTAAGCAGGATTTTAGTATCTCTCTTAGAGACAGATAAGAATATAGCCAGATAAGTCTGTTTTCTATATTTATGTCAGACTGTCCTACAATGTTGTTTTAAATTATTTCCTGTGATTTCTGAACTCTGTTGTCACTGTGTTGAATCAATGAGTAGTGTCATGTGTTTTTATTATTTATTATGAAATATTTTTAAACCTTTCAACTGTGGCTGTTTTATGTACAGCTAATTTAAGCTCTTACAGTACTTGCATATATTTGGTGATACTGTATAAGCCACTCCTAAATAGCCGTCAAGTCTCAGTCACACTTACCAATTGAATAACAGCAACACTGCACAGTAGAATTGGGCAGACTTTGGTAAGGACTTTTAAAGTAGCTGATAAGAGTAGTTGGTGGCAGTGATTACTACCATATAGTCTGGGCAAAGGAGACATAGCTGGAGAACCTGTGCCAACCTTCCCCAGGAGTGTCTGTGTGTTGCATATAACTCAAATCTCAAAGTGTGTGTGTGTGTGTGTGTGTGTGTGTGTGTGTGTGTGTGTGTGTGTGTGTGTGTGTGTGTGTGTGTGTGTGCCAGCTACTTGGGCAGGTACACTAAACACTGGCTGGACAGAGAGGATACTGGAGGTTCTGGCTTGACTACTCTGCTGAGATCTGAACTCTATAGCTATAGCTTATTGGGGATCTGGAGAGAGAGAATAAAAACAACCCCAGACTGACTGTGATCTCTGTGTGCTCTTAAGGGAAGTTGTACTTTACTGTATGTGTACTTGTTATCCTCCCAATGTGGATGCCACTCACTGGTGCTAGTGGTGAAGATTGAGGATCCATGATTACTGGGCCAGTGCACAGGTGTCATGTGTGTGTGTGTGTGTGTGTGTGTGTGTGTGTGTGTGTGTGTGTGTGTGTGTGTGTATATATATATATATATATATATATATATATATATATATATATATATACACACACAAGTAATGTTATTTGCCAATAAAATTTTACTAACACTTCCTAACTCAAATGTAACTTCATTAGAATTAGAATCTTCAATAAATATTTTTCAATCAATCTCTGGTCTTCAATTTAATAAACAAAAATCAAAATACTACGCAATAAAAAGAAAAAAATACAAATGTATAAAAACAATATTATTGGGAAACAAAATCCATTGACTATCTAGGTATAGTTCTATGTAATACAACTGAGGAAATAATTACAACTAACTATGATAATATTATAAACATAATTAAAAATTATGTAGACATATGGAACAAAGTTTTTATTCCCTTTGAAGACAAGCATCACCTAATAAAAATGACTCTGCTGCCCAAAATCTTATATACAGCCCAAGCTCTTTCAGTACTTCCAGATAAACACTTTATCAAGGATATAAATAAGTTATTATTAAAATGTCTTTGGTTCCCTAAACAGAATAGAATAGCACACATACATCATAGTAGAGCATGGGCCAAGAGAGGGATAAGTTTTCCAGGCATTAAAATTTATATTGGTAGATCATGCCTGCTCAACTTGGTCGACTTCTTTGAGTCAGTCACCAGAGGTGTGGATGAAGGCAAGGTGGTTCATACAGCCTACCTTGATCAGGCCAAAGCCTTTGATACCATTCTCCACTAGAGAATCATAGAAAAACTCACTAAGCTAGGCATCAACCCCTATATCACTAGGTGGGTTGCAAACTGGCTCACAGATAGAACCCACAGTGTGAAAGTAGCTGACTCCAAGTCAGACTGCCGACCAGTCACGAGTGGAGTCCCACAGGGATTGGTCCTGGGTCCTCTCCTGTTAGGTATCTACTTCTCAGAAGTCCAGTCCAACGTGAAGGGACTCTGGCTAACAAAGTTCACAGACTATTGTAAGTTGGGAGCCATTATTAACTCCCCAGGTGATGTTGATCCTATACAAAGGCCTCAGAGACCAACGACGGGTGTCAGAACCATGGCCTTAAGCTCAATGCCAAAAAAATGTGCCATCATCCCCTTTTGGAAAAACCCATTTCCCATGAACTACCACATCGATGGTAGTCCACTGAACACAGAAGGCGTTATAAGAGATCTGGGAACAAAGGTTGACAGCAACCTCTCTTTTGACCACCACACTGCCACTGTGGTCAGAAAGTCCCATGTGGCACATCTCATTACTAAGGGTTTTGCATCCAGAAAGAAAGAGGTCATTGTCTCCCTCTACTCTTCCCTCATTAGGTCAGTTATCAAGTACAATGCCCCATTTGGCATGTACCTCACTAGACACCTGCAACAACTGGAGAGGCCACAAAAGTACCTCACAAAGAGGATCCTAGACCTTAAACACTTGCCCTATATGGACAGACTCAAAAAAACTCCCACTATTCCCTGTCTCATATCGCCTACTTAGAGGCGATCACTGCTTGACTTATAAAGCCATGTCTGACCCAGCTCTGTTAGAAATGCTACATCTAAAGAAATTCCAAACCATCCGCACTACAACATGCTCCAGAGAACTCAACCTCATTACCACAATCAACAGAACGTGCTGGAGGGACAGGTTCATAACCCAGAGACTGCTCATGCTATGAAATAGACTTCCCATACATGTCAAACAGAGCACCTCACTGGCCCTCTTCAACAGAAATCTTGATGACTGGATGGGCAATAGAAAATTCATCCCGGGGATCAGTCCAGTGGCTCTACTCGACAGAGGCACTGGAAACTAAGGTCGGGTGGCACGATGCCAGGGTAATCCTATGGGCTAGGCTTGTAAATGCTCCAGGGCCATTAGCCTAGTACATACATGACAATATGAAATTATGACTTAGGTAGATCCAAATTACTCCCGTATCTGGAAATCTTTGCATTTAACCATTTTACAAAATGAAAATCATATGTCAATGAACCTTTCTCTAGAAGATCATCCTAATAAATGCTGGTACCTTCTGTGTTATAACTTTAAGTACAACATCTCGCAGCCAAAAAAAATTAATCCTATAAATACTATCCTTAATGATTTTAGAAAACTTATTATCACTAATGCTGATATTAAAATCTGGTTTCTAATTCCCTTTAACATTACAAAACAATTCTTTGATAAAAACAATGAAAAATACATTTTTCTCATGGAAATGTAAGAATTTTATTTGCTGGCAACAGTGTATTAAAGATCATAAAGTTGCTGATATTCAACATCATATGAATGACTTTAATTTGACTTCACATGACTGTTTACTATTACAAAGTATATTAAATCACTTCCAAGATATTTGTAAACTACTTAGTAATTCTTTCTTTAAAGACAGACCAAAACTAATAAATAATTAAATTATATACAACAATTCTAATACGAAAAACATTATTTCCAAATTATATAAATACTAATAACGTATAAAACACAACCACAACAAAATTTTGAAATTATATCACAATGGGCAGTTTCTCTTGTTTATCTCAAGAAAACAAAATATCCTATCATCTATAAAACATACTTCCTGGTCACAATACTGGAGCATATCCACTTGAAAATTTTTGCATAGAGCTTAAACTCCTAAGAGGATAGCTAAATTTAGTAAATCTAAAAATATCTCTTGTTGGAGGTGTTCACAAGTATGTATTGCAGATTGGTTACATATATTTTACTATCATCTTATGTTAAAGCAATTTTGGAATGACATAGATGATTTTCTAAACACTTTATTTTTTTTAATCTTGCTTACATAAATTTTAATTTTATTTAATGTTAATGAAAGCTATCCTTTAAGTAAAGATAATCTTTTTTACTGTGGACAGTACTTGCAATTGCCACAAAATGCATCACAAAGAAATGGAATGGAATTCAACTTCTCCTCCACTTACTGAAGACTTCATACTCTTTTTGAAAGCAACTGAGATACAAGAAACAAAAGTCAAAGAATTCAGAATCTATCCTAAGCCTTTTATCAATAATCCCTGGAAAAATGTCACACCTCTTATTGACACTTTACAAATGGTTTCCACTCCTCTTTGATGAAAAAAAATGGAAATTATCTTTGCATTATTTATTTATTAATTGAAACACTGAACATTTTCAAGTTTCTTTTTTTTCTATTGTTTCTCTTCAGGCCTTTGTATATAATATATACAGTTAAGATCATCTAATTTTGTGTTTTTAAAGTTTCAAATAAGTATTATTAATTAACTTACTATTAAAAAAAGGAAATAATAAAAAACTTTGAGTAAAAAAAAAAAAAGTCAAATATGCTGAAAAGCAAAGTATGCAAATCAATGGTGCGACCAGTACTTCTTAAGTGAAACCTGAGTAGTGGAGGCAGAGCAGCTATGGAAGGTAGAGGTGATTTAGATGAAGTGCCTGAGACAGATAGTAGGATCCATACTGTGTGACAAATGAAGAAATTATGACAGTAGAGCAGAAACCAAACTAACTCCAACTGCAGAAGATGATGTGGTAAAGAAGATTTGAGAGAGATAGGAAGAAGGCAAAAGGAAACGAGGGTGTCCAGCCCATAGATGGATGAATTGCATGAGAGAAGACCTGTAAAAGTCAGGCATAACTGTTGAAGAAGACAAGAGAGTGTCACTGAATAAGAGAGTTGATGACAGTTGAAAAGATATCCAAACCTGTGTAAAAAAATAGGAAAAGGGGGTTGATGATAACGATAACCACAGTGGCAAGGCTATATGCATTTTGTGTGTGTGTGTGTGTGTGTGTGTGTGTGTGTGTGTGTGTGTGTGTGTGTGTGTGTGTGTGTGTGTTTGTGTGCACATGTGTGCATCTATTCTACATGTATTTTATATCTATTTATCCATCTATAGATAGATAACTTAGAGAAGGTATGATTCTAAATTGTTCTAGGAATCTTGCACCTTGTGCATTCATGTACCCAATGAACAGACAGACATGAAACATATATGTTAAATCCTTTACTGCCATTCAGGACAATTCATAACACAGGTCTCATTGGTACTTAGTACTTAGTTTTATTAATTAAATGTGAAATACCTAAAATAATTTTAATTGAATAACTATTGACATTATTCATAATTGGTCTCAATGGCACTCACTTTTATACAGCTTATTGCGAACTCTTGAGTATATAGAGTGATGCAAGTCTTTTGTATGAAAGGCTTTCCAGAGTATGGAATTTGCATGTAGCATCCTCTTCACCATCTCTGTCCTGCTATATCCTCTGGAGAAGTGTTCTGCATAAGTTCCTTGGAAAGATGCTTGCTGATACTTTGTCAAGTTCTGCATTAAGGGTGTTGGTGATATCACCTGCGCCTTTGTCTTCTGATGGCACTGTTCTTTTACTTTTGACAATACCTTCCTATGACAGTATAAATGCATCTGTGATTTTGATGGCATCCTTGTCATGGCTGATAATGTGTAGTATCTGTCTGCTGCCTCTGACCCTGTCATCCTTTCTTGCATTAGACAATAATAGGCTACAGAAGTTATGCTACAGTGGCTTATGTGGCAAGTGAGCTAAAGCCTCTTCACTGGGAACTGTCGGTGGACCTGCAGTGATAAAAGAAGTAAAACAAAATAAAGCATCTTGATGGAATCATGTAAGATGACCATCCAAAAAAAAAGAACAAATCAGAATGTAATAGGTGGCATTTATATTTGTTACTCTGGATTTTCAGCACAGTTTCAATGAAAAGTATATTATACCATCTTTGTCTGCTTGCCTTTTCATTGCTTTAACCAGGGCACAGGAGAAGTGCTTGGATCCAGCCATCATCAGTATGGGTGTGCAGCTATAACTATGACATTGTTCCATTTGCGGCAGAAGTTGGTTGGTGTGGACGGCATACTCTCTGAGCATCTTAAAAACTTTCCTGCCTACTAACAATCATGCCACACTACGTGACACAGCACTATTGTGCTTCTTTATGGTAATGGCACAGCTATCCTCATCATCTGTGCAGGTCTGCTTGACACTGTGTAGCTCAGTGAGGAACATTTTGCATATGGCGCAAGATATCTGTGCATTCTGAGGAGTAGTATGAGATGATTTGCTGTCACAGTGTGGATCTATTCTCCCAGTATCTTTGCTGAGGGCAGTATATAAATTATCCCTCTCTACTTTTGTGGCGAAAGTTGTGGCTTTGTGAAGTGGCCATGCCTCCGGTGGTATGCACCTCTGTGAGCCCTCAGCAGTATCTTGTTTTTATCTTTTCTCTGACGTTTTCAGGATGCTTTCCTGAGCACCATTACTTTGAGAAGGATCTCAAAGTCACCACTAAGTTTAGAAACAAATGCTCTGAGCCTGATAAACTGCAGAAATGCCATCATTTTCCAATCATCTCTGCAGTCAGCCTGGTTGAAATGGGCATGCTGAGACAAAGTACAAATTGTCTCATGTTTACTGACAATTGCCTACTAATTAAACCAGCAAGCGTGGTGTGTGAGAGATGTAGTTACAAGATGTTATTGTAGGCAAAGACCTTTCACAAACCCACAACAAATAACAAGCAGGTTGTCAGTACCACTCAGCCCAACACTAAACAAACTACATAAATCTCAGCTCAAGCACATAAACCTACATGCGCTGAATCTCTTAAAAATAACCTTCCTAAAACACAAATGCCTCCTAACTGTACCCTAAGAAACAAATACACTCAGCTACCTCACAAACACATATCACAGGTAGCTCCCACCTGGAAATATACAGCTAATAGTCACACTGACTCAGTCCAAAAGCCCATAAGACAAACCTCCACACAATCCAATATCTGTCAAATGTGACCCCATAGTTCATAGGTTCATAGATTAGTACTAGGCTGACTGTCCTTGTGAGCCATTTTAAGCCTAACCAATCACCCCGTGTGAGAATAAAACGCTGCACCTTGTGTGTGTAAGGTAAACACCTTAACCATTATGCCAACTTTATGAGACACATCAATGTACAACCCATCATTCTCTGCAAACAGAGGGTCATGGTCAGTTGCCTGTCAGGTGCTAGGATTCACCACATCTTGCAACACTCAAGCTCTTGCACATATATGACACAGTTGCAGTACAGGTGGCTGTAAATGACTTGAGATGTACCTCCCTGGACTATATGAAGAGAAACATGATGCAGCTCTTGGAATATTTGCCTGAGACTGGTATGAACTTAGCCATAAGTATTATTCTGCCATCATCAAGAATTGCACCACAATACAAACAAACGATTGATTTAAAAAATCAGCATCAATTCTGGTGTCATTCAAAGTGGGTACAATATATATCAGCCTGGGAAGAGATGGTAGACAGTCCCAGCTGCTTTTGCATATTAGTCAAATCCTGGAACACTCCCATAGTGCCTTTTTAGGCAATGTCTGTCTTCTAAAGCTTGCAACATAAGTAAACAGAATCCGATTAACATTAAGGTATCGCTAGTTAATGCAAGGAGCCTTAACAAAAAAATTCCACTCACCCTGGAAAACATTGATCATCATCACAGAAACCTGGTTCAAAATCACTAAAAGCACTCTATCAGTGCAAGATTTCAATGCCCATCACACATTCAGGCCCACCACATTAGACAGAAGTACTAAAGGCAGTGGTGCCTCTATATTCTTAAAAAAAACAAACACTTAATTTCCCACTAGTTAGACAAGATAATGACATTGAACTCCAATGTGTCCAACTTACTATTAACAAAACCCCTTATCATATCATAGCTAACTATAGGACGCCCCTCTATGTTCCCCTCAGCCCATACTTCCTACCTAACCTGTATGGAGTACATGGGTATTAAGGCAAACACTATTCTTGTAGGAGACTTCAACTACCCTTCCATAAATTGGAAGACTTACACATCCCCAAACATATATGTCCAGAGAATTCTGGACAATATTATTACGAACTCTGTGGACAAGTCAGTCTGCACCTCTAAAATCCTGCATTTACTCCTTACCAATACGTGGCAGCTTTCCTTTCAACCAACTATAACTTCTTTCCTGGTCAAATCAGACAATAAGTCAATCAAATTCACAATAAAACTGAAGCCTGAAGCATCTTCCAACACCTTGGTATTCAGAGATTATGCAAAGGCTAATCTACTAAAACTGAGTGATGACCTGCCTAAATTTAAAAGCCCTTCCATCATGATACTGTTCACATGGAATTCTTCACTACCTAATTTTTATGTGCATGTAAATAGTTGCATAAATATATCTGCCCTTTCAGAATTAAATACAACTTCAAATACAAAAACTATTGTGGAACTCAAATAAAAACAGGCTCTACAATAAAAGAAAAAAATATATATTGTACACAAAATAAAGCTAACTCTCAAGATGCCAAAACAGCTCTGGTTAAGCAAAACAAGGAACTCCAGACCCTGACTGAGTCAACGATACAAGGCAAAAACAGCAACACAGGCTAAGGATAACTAAAAAGCCTTTTTTAATTCTGTTAAAAATGTCAGAATTAATGCTCAGCACTGTGAAGATCTAATAGTAAATGACATCACATACACATAGCCAGTCTACTAGTGGGAAACTTTATCTCAAATGTACCCCCTCTCTTCTCCAGTATTCACAGACCATATACATCTGTGTATGCAACTCCAACGCAAATCTCCGAATAACAACTTATCAAGGTACTATGTAGGGCCAAGGACCCTACATCTATGGGGACAAATAACATACCAGACTGCCTACTAGTCAGTCTGATACACGACTTCTCTGATCCCACACAGACGTTGTTAAATATCGACCTCAAAACAGGCTTCATGCCAAATGAATGGAGGACAACAACAATCATTCCACTGTATAAACATGGGGCTTCAACGGACTCAGGTAATTATAGATTCATAAGCCTGATGAGTCTCATCTGTAAGGCTATGGAAAGGATCATTTTGGAGTTAATATACAAGGATATAGGTAACCTACAGGCTCTTGACCCAACCCAGTTCTTATTAGTCAAGGGCAGGTTCTGCTTACTTAACATGTCCAAATTCTTCGGAAAAGTTATTTAAGCAATGGATGGGGCAAAACAGTGTACACCACATATCTCGACCCCACAAAAGTGTTCAACAGCATTCCACATTTGAGTATCATAGATGAACTCTCTCAGCTAAATGTAAATCCCTATATACTTCATTGGATAGAAACATGTCTCACAAATAAAACCCAGGAAGTTAGGACTAGCAGTTATACCTCCTCTAAAAGACCTGTCACTAGAGACATACCACAGGGTTTAGTCCTTGGGCCACTCCTAGTTGGCATTTACTTCTTGGAGTTTAAAGCTACTGTTAAGTGTTCGTGGCTGAAAAATGTAACAGATGACGGCAAACTTTGTGCCATTATAAACTCCCCAGAGGACACCAAGATCCTCCTCCCAAACAAATAACTGCTGACAAAATCATGGACTATAATGAAATAAGAAGTTTATAATCATATTCTTCTGAAAGCATGAGTTATCTTGTTCTTGGGGATATGCAAACCTTTTTTTTTTTTAATTGTTATAATTAAGTATAAAAAACTAACAAGCTGTAAATCCAAAACTTCTATATTATGAATTGTTAGTTTGTAGTGCTAGACTTTGTTATTGTTGTATGTGGAGCTTTTCTCCCTGGGCCTCTGCTCAAAATGGGTCTGTACTCCAGTCGGACTTTTCCAGTAAAAAAAAAAAAAAAAGTAAAATAATATAAAATAAAATAAACAATGAACAGTTCTTTTATTAGCATGTATTCACTGCTGTAAGGAAGTCATTTTCATTGTGCTGCTTATATCTAAAGGAATTATCTCCAGATCCAGGGATATACTTATTCCACTGTACTTAGCACACTTATTAGGCTGATCACTGAGAATACTTCCCCTTTTGGTATGTACCTGTCCAGCACTTGTCACAGCTGGAATGACCACAATGCTTTCTCATTACAAACATCAAGGATTTAAATCATAAAAATTATGCAGATCATCCCTAAGCCTTGTCCCTCTTCTCAGTGTCATACATATTGCTGAGACGTGACCTCTGCTTTCCATATAGAGCTTCACCAGACCCTCTTCTGGTAGACCTATTATACATCCGCAATTCCAATGGTATTATAATCACCTACTCAAGGGATCTGAATCTCTTTTGTAAAATAAACAGAATATATTGGAAGGATAGGTTTATATCACAGAGAATCCTAATTCTATGGAACCATCATCCATGCAAAGTATGTCTCTTATTATATTTGAATGTAATTTGGATGAATGGATTGGTAACTGCAAATTTTCCCCTGATTTAGCACCAGTGTCGCACATGGACAGGTGAAACATTTATCTTTGTTTGGTTCATAGGTAGATACTAGGCTATTGGCCCAAGGGCCTATGTAAGCCTAGCCAACAAGGTTCCCTGGCTTACGCCATCCAAGAAAGTTATTTTCCTGTGCCACTGTCGAGCAGAGACACAGAAGTGATCCCCGGGATGTATCTCCTACTTCCCATCCACTTATCAAGATTCCTTCTAAAGAGCGCCAATGAAGAACTCGTTTGGCCTCTCTCCCTGAATTATCTGTATGCAACACTAACATGGGAATGCAAGACTAGGTTTCTTAAAATTCTAACAAGTTAATAGTCTATTAAGTATGTATGAACTAATAAACATATCTAGTAACATACAGTGTATAGTTTACAACCAGCAAACTCTGCTTGTTATCCATCATTCTCCTATGAAAATCCATGGTTCCAGAAGTGCTGCAGGAGATAGGTTTATTACTGAACTGCAGAGAAAAGTCACCCTTTTTCCTGTGACTAGTTGTAAAGTCCTTGTCATTTTCCATCTTTTAGGTCTGTAACCATTCTTCATACCAGGTTAGAAACAGCTCACCAGTGCTGAGTAATTCTGGTTCCTGCAGAGTTATATTAGCACACTTTGTGTTGTCTAAGAAAGGAGGATCCTACGTATTTTTCTAAAATATTTGGCTTGAAGCTGGCGACAATACATCCATGCATGTGTAGTCCTTTGCTGTTCTCAGTCTGCAAACTCTGTTATGGGAAGAAGGTTCTAAAATGTGTAGGGGCTGAAAAAAAAAGAGCAATATTTGGTTTCATATGGTTGTATTACATTGTGGAAAGGTTGGTTCTCTGGCCTTTGCATCATCGGGATAGAGGCATCAGAAATACCTGGCTTGATATCAGAGACAAAATCCCCTCTATGGTAGAATGGACAAGTGGACAAGATGGAATCTGCCTGTCTGTGACTAACAGGAGTTCCACAAGGTAAACAGAGGTGCTGTATTTTACTCCCCAAAGGGTTCAAAGGCAGGCATGACTGGGCACAATTACGCTGTCTCCAAAAGAATGGAAATCAAGGTGGAAAACCTGGCCTGTCTTTGTCACAGGGGTTATGGCACTGGACTTTGATCCTGGGGCTAACTGGCCATTGTCTGTACAGTCTGAAATGGTGCAAAGTCCCTTGACCTACACTGCCCATAGCAGTATGGATAGCTTGCCTGGAGCTGAAGGGAGATCCACAAGGTCAGCCAATGTGGTGATTTTGACTCCCCCCCCCCCCCCATGTATGATCTGGCACAATAAAGTAGCCTATTAGAATACAGAGAGTCACAGTGGGAAGCCTGGCATATCCCTGTTGCAGAAGGAGATGGTACTGGTTTTTGATCCCATAGCTGTTGGGCCTCTGTCGTTCAGGTCTGAAATTTTGAGAAGTCCCACAGCCTGCAATAGATTGGAAAATCTGGGATTTGGAAGCCAAAATGACAGGAGATCTGATTAGGGGAGTTTCACTTTGTGTGCTGAGGTGGTGAGTTTCATCCCAAGAAAGGTTCAAAACCAGGTATGATACAAAGTGGTGAGGCAGACTCTACGAAAATGGAGGGTTTGGGTGGAAAACCCTGCTTCCCCTAGCATGGTATGGGTCTCAGGACCTATGGTTCGTATATAGCTACCTGGTGAGTCCAAAATATTGGTCTTCAGTAGACCGGTAAATCTGGAGATTTAAAAATTCAGATGAAAGCAAATCTGCCTGCTTGTGGCTGAAAGGAGTTCGATGAGATCAGCCAAGGTGGTGGATTTGACCACCTAAAGGGTTCAAAAGAAAGCTTTTTCTGACATGGGTAGGCAGCATCCAGGAGAGATTAGGATGGGATGCCTGGCCTGTCACAGAAGTAGATTGCATAGGTCTTCAGTCCCATGGCTGTTGGACTATTTCCCAATAATTATGAAATGCTAAAAGTCCCTCAGCCTGCATTAGACTGATAAATCAGGGATTCTGAAGTCTTGATGACACAGAGAATCTGCCCACCTGAGACCAAGGCTCAGCTGAGGTGGTGTTTGACTCCCTGAATGGGTTATGGACAGCTGTGATATGACATGTTTAGGCAGCCTTTAGAACAAGGGATAGTGAAAGTAGGAAGTTCGGCTTGTCCACCCCACAGGAGGATATGGTAAGGGCCTTTGGGTTCCTCGCTGGTCTGCCTGTGAGATCCAGAATGTTGCAAAAGGCCCTCAGCATGCAGTGAATCAGTGAAATCATAAATTCTGAAGCACAGAAAGAGCAGATCTGCCTGCCTGAAGTTGGAAGGATTTCTAAAACGTAAGACAGGATGGTGGGTTTTACCCTCTAAAGGAATTTATAAGTATGCATGATCCAACAGGGTTACGCAACCTGCAGAGGTTACTGAAATGATGAAGGATGAAGGATGAACCTGCATCTTGGGCAGGTAGCCAGGAGAAATGGGACCATACTGTGGAGCCTGCACTTGTATATGGATAGTGAAACTTTGTTTGCAAGACTTGTGCAATGGTACAATGCCCATTCAAAGAAACAATCCGGTCCCCATACTTGATGTGCATGTACTCATATCCATGGTCACAAGTAAGGAAAGAATAATGCTGCAGGATGCTTCAGCCACTGATGATTGGTTAAGTTACCTGTACAGCATGCATATCACTCTGGTTCTCCTATGTTACAGCCCAAATAAAAGAGTGACAAAGTCACTCTCTGTTACCTGGAAGCCCCTGCATTGCCCTCAGATATTAAATACACTGTGCAAAAATATACATTCATAAATAAAGTTAAAATATACTTGCAGTACTTTATGCTTTAGTTAAAATCATGAATGTACACATACAATATGCGTTAGTTAAAATCAAGAATGTACACATACAATATAACAAAATCATAGTTTGGAATGCATAGCATATTAAAATATACCATTAGTGGAATGCAGTATGCAAGATTTCATGCAACTAACAGCCCAGGAAGGCCACTTTTTAAACTGAATATTGAACAGCAGAAGATACACATTCATAAATATAGTTCAAAATATATTTGCAGTAGTATGCATTTTAGTTAAAATCAAAACAGTGCTATTAAGCACTACTTGCAAGATGTATTTCCTAGATTTATTGCTATTTTTCAAACCTCTTAACCACCTAGATTTTTGCCATATGTTCAGACTTTTGCCTCAAATTTTTGGTCTGTTCATCATAAAATTTTTGGTTTTCTAGCATTTCACTCTCTGGCATTTCACCGAGGACTGAAGTCAGAAAATAATGACAGAAATTTAATTTTCAAACTTCATAAACTTCAGAAAATTTGTGCAAATGCAAAACTAGCAATTCTATCAACTTTCCAAGTTTATAAGAGCAAAATTTAAAAACTGCCCCTGTTTTTGCCCCCTCCACCCCAATTATTTATAGATTTGTTCAGATTTCTTGCACTAAGAGGTTTAGAGGCATGGTTTTACAACCTCTGAATGCAAGTAAATTGATTCAGCACTAGATGGAGCTTTAACACCATTTAAACACATCACCAAGTCCTTATTTTTTGGAAAAACACAAGACATAATACAGAGTTTGCAAGTGTTCTAGCAGATTGTTTGAAACATTCTTAATTATTTTTATTTTATGCTTTGTTGACCAAGTTAGTTCCACTAGGCAACCAGCCTTTTTCATATGTACTGCTTTTAATTAAGACAACAAAATCTCTCTCCCTCTCCTTGTGTGTGTGTGTGTGTCTGTGTGTCTGTGTGTGTGTGTGTGTGTGTGTGTGTGTATCATAACATTGAGTTCCACAGCACCAAGAAACAAAAAAAGTACTCCACAATACCGACACTCAACACAGCGACATTGCAGTTAACGAACTTCCAAATGCTATTAGTGAACACAGTAATACAGCCTGCAACCTTTAATCAGTAAGTGCCTTCTATTTTGTGCACAATATTGAAATCTGACTCTGGAATGCATTTTTCAAACAAAATAACACTGAAGCAGCTGCGAAAGGGACATCTCCTGCCATACCGTACTATCCTGTGGCTCGACATCAGAAATGTGCAACAGAGTGCATAATTAGTTTACATATAAAACACAATAACATACTGCAAATAGCTGCAGTTAATCCATAGCTTGGTCTTAGACAAATGTAGTACTTCATATCAGTGATAGTACACCATATCCACTTCACTTCCGCATATTCTCCCATCCATTACCCAGGTACGTCAAACATCCCATGAATCCACGTAACACCCATGTGTGATCA
This sequence comes from Protopterus annectens, assembly GCF_019279795.1. Lineage (NCBI taxonomy): Eukaryota > Metazoa > Chordata > Ceratodontiformes > Protopteridae > Protopterus > Protopterus annectens. The sequence continues at coordinate 391,620,384 of NC_056741.1, read as the reverse complement.
AAGTAAAATTAACTGACAATCTTCCTTAACCGTGAAATAAAGCACTTCAATTCATTTTTAACAATTTAGCAATTGCAGTGACAAACTGTAATCAGGAATACGACTCCTTATTAGCCAACACCGTGTCAAATTGTTGATACCTTAATATTAGCTTCCACTTTTTTGGTGATGGGGAAATCCTGTAACTAAGTTCATCCACACTGTCTTGCTCCCTGACTAGGGCTGTAATTAACACAGATATGTGTGTACCTCTGCTACCTAAGAGACATTTTAGAGTTTTGTGTACGTGGCAAGAACAAATCACTGAGGTCACAAACATTCCAGAAGGAGACAGGGAATAGTGGTGGAAAACGAACACTTGACGAGGTACATGTATTAAATTTATGCTGTTTACCATACACTTACTGTACCCGTCCGAAAAGTATTTTAACAGTTCCCTCACCTCCACAGAGAATGTTTTCTTGAATAATTGAAATGTAGCATGGTACCTCACATTCCTTAAGAAATGCCAGAGCAGCTAGACTTTTAACCACTAACTGAAATGAGGTATTGCTGTTGTACAGACAGGATAGACTTAAAGCTTGAAATGTTCTTCACAGGTTCTGCCCAAAATAGAACAGACACCGTTTAGATTGTGCACCAGGGACATTTAGCGTCACACTCTTGACTGCAGTCATCTCAAAATTGCACAATACATAATGGACAACACCTGAAATCTATGTTCAGATAACAGGTGGAATATGCAGTGCCATAAGTAATTGTAGGACTTTCTTTGACATCATGGAAAATAACAACAGTATGGTCTTTCTATGACTACCATACTTCACTAATCCATGGACACTGTATAACTTCTTAATGGTCACCTCTATGCTGAAGAAGGTGCCATACATCAGCCATATAGTAACCCGGCTCAAGTAGTGTAAGTTATTGACAGTTGTGAATATGAGCACTGTAGTATCGGTAGCAAAACTGGACATTTGTTTGCTTATGAATGTACCGGTTTTCAGTGGATAGTTATCAAAATCAATAGTTTGTAAAGTTGGCTCCTCATTGCCATCCCTGAAACCCCTTTTCCTCCTCACACATCCTATTTCTTGCAAGAGAGCCTTCCTGTTTGGAATACTAGGCAGTGTTTCTATGGACGCAGATGCTAATGCATCTTCGACCAGTAAGCATGGTGTGTCCCTACTGTATGTAGCCCCTACTTTCAAATCATGATGCACACTATATCTCTCCACTTCCCCGAGGGGCTCCGGGATGGTGGTACAGAATTGATTTCTCTAACCTCTCTTCGTCGGACATAACAGTGGTGATGGCTCACCCTTTACAACTCTGAGTAGCGGTGTATTTACATCCCCAGTAACATCTGGAGTTCCTGCATCTCTCCAAATGGTATAGGTACCCATCGAAAACTAACAGCTCCTTGCTTTTCTGGGATGAGACAGTCCGATATATGTTACCAATGACTCCGGGGGCTTCCTCACAGAGTTCTGCCATCCAGTTGTCGGTACACAGTACACCTTGTTACAGGTGCAGACCTTCATTTATTGTTGTTACAAACGTAAAACATTTACATATGCCATGAACAGCTAAGTAAGAGACACTGTAGTGCTGTATGGGAGGAAATTGACAGTTTAATAGCATGTGAATAGCTAGTAAGAGACATTATAGTGCTGTATGGGCAAATTGACAGTTATGCAATGTCGGTGATATGAATGTTCGAGATTGTGAACTGTTGTTGTTGTGGGCTCGATCTTATGAATGACAGCCATATGGTATTACGGTTAAGTGAAGTAGATACACACACACACACACACACACACATATATATATATATATATATATATATATATGTATCTGTGTGTGTGTGCATAGATATATAGTGTTTGTCAAGTTTTTGAATGTATCCTACCAGCAAATGAAGACCAGTAACAATTTATATTTCTTGTATTCTAAAATAGGCATCAGTAAGGAAATAATAAACCATCAGAAAATACTTTTCATTGTTTTATATTACATCATTTTGTGCTACTAATTTTATATTGACTATACAATTGAATATACAGTGTTTCACAAACTTTTTTAAAGCAAGGCTGCACTGAAAATGAAGACTGAACATTTTAGTACATAATACTCACCATTTTGCCAATGTGACACTTTTTACACAGGTTTTTACTTTTGAATCCAAATGGCATGTTTTTTCCAATATATACATATCTTTCTATCTCTCTAGCTATCTAATCAAAATTATTTTTGGATGAATTTAAAGACTAACGTTTTCTGATTGTAAGTGGAAGTTTATTTCTATAAAACCAATGTCTAAAAACACCCCCAAAAAAGATAAAATAACATAAAACAAATATATCCAGGCTGCAGTCCAAAATGGGTTGATTTCCAGTATGACAAGTTTATTAAGCGCTTTCTGCTATGCACAGCGTAGCCTTCATCAGAATACATTACAAACCGCATACTGCTTCATTAAATAAAAGTCAATGACCAATCACAGACATGAAACAATTAATTAATTAGACAACCACCACTGCACTACTCATTTGCTCTTAGAGCAATATTGTTAATTTATGTTCCACACAAAAACTGTAACCAATTCATCACTAAAAACATGTTCTGTTTAAAAAACCTAAGATGTACACTCAAAAATCATCACTTATTTTAAGTGTATTATTTATTTCTTGTTTATTCTTTCCTGCAAAACTGGGACAATGGAAATGCTTTCATTTAGACCTGGGGGAAACAATGCTGCTGTTCTAAATTGCCATTGTGTTTCTTTTTTCTTTAATACGTTCTTCCAGTCCCGTTCCCCCCCCCCCCCAGATTTAATTTCACCTGCTCTACAATTCCAAATGAAAATTTGATGAAAGAGGGACATACTACAAAATGTTTATATAATGCACTTGTTGTTTTTTTATTTTTAATATTGTTGATGTGCTCATACCTCCTACTTTTAAGTGCCCGCTCCGTTTTTCCTAAATAGAATGCTGTGCAGGAATCGCACACAACTATGTACACAACACCTTTGCTCATACAGTTCCCATTTACAGATACTACCTTACTTTTCATCCTGTTGTCCAAGACTACAGATTTCTCTTTATGTATGCAACAACATTGCTTACACATTCCATGGGGTCTAGTACCCCTGCTATTCACCATTCTGGATTCTATCTTACATTCTAGGAGGCTCTTAATATTGTGCCCTGTCTTGTTGACAAATTTAGGACCCTCTCCCAACTTCTTGTATATTTCTTGATTGGTTTTGAAAATTGTCCAATTCTTGTTGATTATCTCCCTTAATTCCTTAGTTGTGGAATTGTATTCTAGTACACAAGCCCTTTTATATTTATCATTTTCCTTACTCTTTTCCAAGTTGTTGTTTTGTAATCCTACCCCTAATAATGGAAGGTAATCAGTACCCCACTTGCATTGTATTTCTGAAACAATTTCCTCAACTAACTGTTTGGGATACCCTCTCTCTTCAAACATCCACTGTATTTTGCTTAGCTCACCTTCTAAATCATTGTAATGGCAAGTCATTCTTGCAACCCTCACTACCTGTCCCTTCACTATACTTCTTTTTTGTGCAGGAGGGTGATTGCTCCCAAATTGTAAATACGTATTGCAAAATGTTGGGTTTCCTATATATACGTGATCGAAATCCATCAATATCCTTAATAATTTGTACATCCAAATAATTGATACTAGTGAAATCATAGTTGAAAGTAAACTCTAAGAAGCCAGTTGTTTCACTTATATACTTCATGAAGTCAGAAATCTCTTCTTCCGTACCCTTTCATAGGACAAATATGTCATCCAAAAACCTGGAATATAGTTGTATTTTGTCCCAGCAAGGGCTGTTGAATATATGATTAGAGTCCCATCCCAAGAGTACTATATTGACATAGACAGGGGCACATGCTGCCCCCATTGCTACACCTCTGATCTGCTGGTAATATTCTCCCTCAAAGAAAATGAAGTTGTTGTCTAGAATCAAACCCATGATTTCACAGATGAAAATAATCTTACTATGATCTAACTTTGAAAAATGAAATAGTGCTTCTTCGAAGAATTCCAAACCTTGCCTCTTAGGTATCACAGTGAATAAATCTTTCACGTCAGTAGTGAGAAAAATCAAGTTCTCTTGCCATTTCTCTTTTTTTATGTTACCTAGAAATTCCCATGAGTCTTTGACCAAGTGTTCACTGTCATTAATTACGTGTTTAACCCAGAAATCAACTAGTACTGCTAATGGATGAGTTTTAGAATTGTTCTCTGCCACAATAGGTCTAAACCGGTGGTTTGTCAATTTTTTATGTATTTTGGGGATTCCGAAAAAAAAAAATGGGGATTTTTAGGTCCCTTACATATAGAAAATCATATAGTTCTTGTTCTATTCTATTATTTATTAAATATTCCTCTAAATAGGAATTAATATGTGCATAAGAAATGTTAAGTTGATTAGGAGAAACTAAAGCATATGTTTCTTCATCAAATAGTAAATTTTGCATGACATCTGAATAATCTGTAGACCTGAACAACACAACACCCACTCCCTTGTCAGGGGTCATAATCCTAATAGTGTCATCTTTCCTCAGCTCCATTAACAACTTAAATTCTTCCTTACTTAGATTCCATTTCATTTTCTTAGTTTTATTTCTCTCTTGAACCTCATACATTTCTTCCAACACTATTTTTTCAAAAGTATTTATTAATGGATGAAGAGGTAGATTGAACACACTCCCGCTGTAAGGGATGTCCCTATTGTTCATTACATTGTGTATGTTGTCTGAAAACAAAAGATCAAAATTCAGTTTTCTGGTATACAATTTTAATTCTGTAATATTGTCTACCATGTTGGCTCTAGTTTGAGGTACAAATTTAATACCTTTAGAAAACAGTTTAAAATGGGTTTCCATAATAAAGCACTCAAAGGTATGAGGGATGTTGCGAAGCGAGCTTTAACAGACTCTAGAATGAGACTGTCACAAAATGCAAACAATCCACCAATGTTAAGACTCCACAGGTTTATTGTTCCAGAAACAAACTTTGGATAAGCGCTTTCACTATGAATAGCTTCCTCAGATCCTTTTCATAGTAACTAAAACAGGACCATGCATATATATATAGCAGGTGAAACAATTAAACAATTAACATCATTATAATTTAAAGAAAAAGTAATATGTTTAAAAAAGCACATGAATTTATCCTAAACACTTTTAAAAAATTGTTGCATAGAATAATTTATCCCATAAGGGAAGGTTGAACAAGAGATATTGGGTAGGTTTTCCTGCTGTCTCAAAGGAAAGAATGGTGCACTTCACACAAGAACATGGATGGCTCCAGTCAAACATTCTGGTACATGCTTATAAGCCTGGTGAAGGATGCTAGAGATAGCCCCCTATGCTAACTGCTCACCGCGTGGCACCCAGGTATCGTCACTGAACTGAAGGACTCCCTCCTAGTGCGAATGCACAGATCAGTCTCCAACTAATAACTGTAAATCAAGTGTAAACACTCAAAGTGACTCAGGGTAATATATACATCCTAGCTAAAGTTTCTTAGTCTGGAAGCGTTCCGTTGGCAGGAATCAGAGAGTATCTTCTCTAAAAATCAGGCTCTGTTACTATACTGCTAAAATTATGTCCAGCAAAAACAGCAAGCTGAAACTATAGCCGGTTACCTTTAAGACCCAGGAAAACTCCTTGTGGTGTATTCCCTGACGTCAGAGAAGTTACATTACACCCTAGTAGTTTTCCGCCATTATTTTCCTGATCATCGGAAAGTACAGGTACTGTCCTGCCCTCCTGCCCGGCCGCATCTCCTTGCCTCTAGATATGTACTAACCTATTTAAACTAAGAAAACATTGAAATATTGTTATTTCCTGCAATGTATCCAGTGTATTGCTTAGCGTGAGTGTTTGCTTTCCTTTCACGCACATACTGAAGGGTTGAATGTACTGTAGGCGTTGCATAGCGTCGCTTTAATTTCAGACAATTTGTATTTAAAACAGAAAAAAAAAACTTCAGTCTGTTCGTTTTTAGCTAGTTTTCAAGAGTTTGCTTAGCATAATTGTTTATTAGACTACTACGGTAATACTGTAGTGTTTGATTGTACTGTTGGCTTCACACAGTGTCGTATTTATCACAGTCAATGTGTAGATGGACAAGTCTTATTAGCTAGTAGGTATGCATACAAAGTTTACTGTGCTGTTACCTATTGAATGGGGGTGCTTTGTAATTGTTCCACTTAAATGTTGACTACTTTTGTAAAGACTCTAGCAATGTGCAATGTCTGAATCTCATTAGCCTCAGAACACCATATACTGTGATACTAAAGCCACTGTCTCTCTCCCTTATCTCATCATAGATAGCCCCCTATGCTAACTGCTCACCGCGTGGCACCCAGGTATCGTCGCTGAACTGAAGGACTCCCTCCTAGTGCGAATGCACAGACCAGTCTCCAATTAATAACTGTAAATCAAGTGTAATCACCCAAAGTGACTCAGGGTAATATATACATCCTAGCTAAAGTTTCTTAGTCTGGAAGCGTTCTGTTGGCAGGAATCAGACAGTATCTTCTCTAAAAATAAGGCTCTGTTACTATACTGCTAAAATTATGTCCAGCAAAAACAGCAAGCTGAAACTATAGCCGGTTACCTTTAAGACCCAGGAAAACTCCTTGTGGTGTATTCCCTGACGTCAGAGAAGTTACATTACACCCTAGTAGTTTTCCGCCATTATTTTCCTGATTCTCGGAAAGTACAGGTACTGTCCTGCCCTCCTGCCCGGTCACATCTCCTCGCCTCTAGATATGTACTAACCTATTTAAACTAAGAAAACATTGAAATATTGTTATTTCCTGCAATGTATCCAGTGTATTGCTTAGCGTGAGTGTTTGCTTTCCTTTCACGCACATACTGAAGGGTTGAATGTACTGTAGGCGTTGCATAGCGTCGCTTTAATTTCAGACAATTTGTATTTAAAACAGAAAAAAAAACTTCAGTCTGTTCGTTTTTAGCTAGTTTGCAAGAGTTTGCTTAGCATAATTGTTTATTAGACTACTACGGTAATACTGTAGTGTTTGATTGTACTGTTGGCTTCACACAGCGTCGTATTTATCACAGTCAATGTGTAGATGGACAAGTCTTATTAGCTAGTAGGTATGCATACAAAGTTTACTGTGCTGTTACCTATTGAATGGGGGTGCTTTGTAATTGTTCCACTTAAATGTTGACTACTTTTGTAAAGACTCTAGCAATGTGCAATGTCTGAATCTCATTAGCCTCAGAACACCATATACTGTGATACTAAAGCCACTGTCTCTCTCCCTTATCTCATCATAGATAGCCCCCTATGCTAACTGCTCACCGCGTGGCACCCAGGTATCGTCGCTGAACTGAAGGACTCCCTCCTAGTGCGAATGCACAGACCAGTCTCCAATTAATAACTGTAAATCAAGTGTAAACACCCAAAGTGACTCAGGGTAATATATACATCCTAGCTAAAGTTTCTTAGTCTGGAAGCGTTCCGTTGGCAGGAATCAGGCAGTATCTTCTCTAAAAATCAGGCTCTGTTACTATACTGCTAAAATTATGTCCAGCAAAAACAGCAAGCTGAAACTATAGCCGGTTACCTTTAAGACCCAGGAAAACTCCTTGTGGTGTATTCCCTGACGTCAGAGAAGTTACATTAGACCCTAGTAGTTTTCCGCCATTATTTTCCTGATCATTGGCAAGTACAGGTACTGTCCTGCCCTCCTGCCCGGTCGCATCTCCTCGCCTCTAGATATGTACTAACCTATTTAAACTAAGAAAACATTGAAATATTGTTATTTCCTGCAATGTATCCAGTGTATTGCTTAGCGTGAGTGTTTGCTTTCCTTTCACGCACATACTGAAGGGTTGAATGTACTGTAGGCGTTGCATAGCGTCGCTTTAATTTCAGACAATTTGTATTTAAAACAGAAAAAAAAACTTCAGTCTGTTCGTTTTTAGCTAGTTTGCAAGAGTTTGCTTAGCATAATTGTTTATTAGACTACTACGGTAATACTGTAGTGTTTGATTGTACTGTTGGCTTCACACAGCGTCGTATTTATCACAGTCAATGTGTAGATGGACAAGTCTTATTAGCTAGTAGGTATGCATACAAAGTTTACTGTGCTGTTACCTATTGAATGGGGGTGCTTTGTAATTGTTCCACTTAAATGTTGACTACTTTTGTAAAGACTCTAGCAATGTGCAATGTCTGAATCTCATTAGCCTCAGAACACCATATACTGTGATACTAAAGCCACTGTCTCTCTCCCTTATCTCATCATAGATAGCCCCCTATGCTAACTGCTCACCGCGTGGCACCCAGGTATCGTCGCTGAACTGAAGGACTCCCTCCTAGTGCGAATGCACAGACCAGTCTCCAATTAATAACTGTAAATCAAGTGTAAACACCCAAAGTGACTCAGGGTAATATATACATCCTAGCTAAAGTTTCTTAGTCTGGAAGCATTCCGTTGGCAGGAATCAGACAGTATCTTCTCTAAAAATCAGGCTCTGTTACTATACTGCTAAAATTATGTCCAGCAAAAACAGCAAGCTGAAACTATAGCCGGTTACCTTTAAGACCCAGGAAAACTCCTTGTGGTGTATTCCCTGACGTCAGAGAAGTTACATTACACCCTAGTAGTTTTCCGCCATTATTTTCCTGATCATCGGAAAGTACAGGTACTGTCCTGCCCTCCTGCCCGGTCGCATCTCCTCGCCTCTAGATATGTACTAACCTATTTAAACTAAGAAAACATTGAAATATTGTTATTTCCTGCAATGTATCCAGTGTATTGCTTAGCGTGAGTGTTTGCTTTCCTTTCACGCACATACTGAAGGGTTGAATGTACTGTAGGCATTGCATAGCGTCGCTTTAATTTCAGACAATTTGTATTTAAAACAGAAAAAAAAAACTTCAGTCTGTTCGTTTTTAGCTAGTTTTCAAGAGTTTGCTTAGCATAATTGTTTATTAGACTACTACGGTAATACTGTAGTGTTTGATTGTACTGCTGGCTTCACACAGCGTTGTATTTATCACAGTCAATGTGTAGATGGACACGTCTTATTAGCTAGTAGGTATGCATACAAAGTTTACTGTGCTGTTACCTATTGAATGGGGGTGCTTTGTAATTGTTCCACTTAAATGTTGACTACTTTTGTAAAGACTCTAGCAATGTGCAATGTCTGAATCTCATTAGCCTCAGAACACCATATACTGTGATACTAAAGCCACTGTCTCTCTCCCTTATCTCATCATAGATAGCCCCCTATGCTAACTGCTCACCGCGTGGCACCCAGGTATCGTCGCTGAACTGAAGGACTCCCTCCTAGTGCGAATGCACAGACCAGTCTCCAATTAATAACTGTAAATCAAGTGTAAACACCCAAAGTGACTCAGGGTAATATATACATCCTAGCTAAAGTTTCTTAGTCTGGAAGCGTTCCGTTGGCAGGAATCAGACAGTATCTTCTCTAAAAATCAGGCTCTGTTACTATACTGCTAAAATTATGTCCAGCAAAAACGGCAAGCTGAAACTATAGCCGGTTACCTTTAAGACCCAGGAAAACTCCTTGTGGTGTATTCCCCGCTCCGCTCAGGCTCGCTCCGCGCCCCACCCTGCCCCCTTATCTCACCCACCCCCACTACCTCTACATTTATTAGGTCGCCCAGCCCATCCCACTTGCCACCGACCAATCAGAACTGTCCCTCACTCTGACACTTCCCCCTCCCATGTTTCTGACTTTCTATACTACCAAGGCTACTCTCCTTGTCCTCCCACCCACCAACCTCTCTCCATTAACACTCTGTCACTTCCCCCTCCCACATCCTGCCCTCCCATTCTACCAAGGAAATTCTCCTAGTCCTTACACCCACTAGCCTCTCACCATATCATGGATAGAAACTCATATGCTATCCTCCCCTTTATAGTACTACTCCTTATTCCTTATCTTCTAACCAGATATGAAACTCCAGCCCTATCAGGAGCTCACCTCCCCAGGGGTCACACCTCCCTACATTCTTACCATCCCTCCAATCCTATCCCTCCCTCTCTCTACCCTGCTAATAACCCGATCTCCAAGAGAATACATCCTACCCTCTGCCACCCTAAGGCAACCATAACTAAAGCTAATCTTAAATTACTAATTAAACTCCAAAAACTACTAGACCACTTGAAAAAATGTATCACAAAAGATGGTGACATCCACCCCAACCCAGGTCCTAACACTGTCCCAGGCCCTAACTCCTCGAAATCCGCCGGAAGCCCTGCTGGCTCCCTCCTTATGTTCCACCTCAATCTAAGAAGCATTAATAACAAGGTTCACAACTTACATGCAATGCTAGCTACCCATTCCCCTGACATTATGTGTCTATCGGAAACATGGCTCAAACCTAGCACTAAGGATGAAGAAATGATCCCACCTGGGTATAACATCCTTAGGGCCGATCGGACAACTAGAAAGGGTGGGGGAACAACTGTCATGTTCAAGAATTCATTGAATATCATAATGAATCCGCTCCAACCTCCTAAAGTCTCTAACCTAGAACTGATGGCCCTAAAGCTATGCCTAAACAGCCAAAAAAGTATCAATCTTATAGTAATCTATATACCAATATACCACCAGGCAAAAACTTAGAAAACCTAGAACAAACTCTTAGCTGGTTTGCCACCAACTACCCTCAAGAAACCATAGTACTAGGGGACTTCAACATTGACTGGTACCTCTGCTCCGTGCACTCAAATCCTCACCCCATCAACCTACATGGTTTCTCCCAAAATATTCTATCTCCCACTAGAATTGGAAATGCTCAACAAAAAGAGAGTATCATTGACTGTATTCTTACTAACAAGGGTACAAATAACTATACCACAGGGACCCTTCCCAATGACCTTAGTGACCACCTTATTACCTTTATTATAAAACATAAATGTCCACCTACTAACCCCCCCAACCAGACTAGTTAGAAATAGTAAGAAATTTGTCCCAGACCAATTTCTTGCAGACCTCAAATCATGTAATTGGTCCATCCTAAAAACTTTACCCTTAGATGAGAGTGTGTCATACTTTAATGACACATTCCTCAAGATACTCGACTCCCATGCCCCAAAGCGACTAATCAGAACTAAGGAATGAATCGCAACTTGGCTAACAAGAGATACTAAAACCAAAATTAAACTCCGAGACCAGGCCTGGAACAAATGGAGAGCTACTAAATCTCCCCTAGATCGCACCAAGTTCCTACAGCTTAGAAACTCAACAAAAGCAGCCATTACTTCAGATAAAAAACAATATTTCTGTCACCTCCAGGATAAACACCAGCATAACCCTAAAAAATTTTGGGCTGGATTCAATAACCTCCTTCACCCAGGCAAATCTACCACCCCCACCCCTGAGAAACTCATAGGGAAAGATCCAGAAGAAATAGCCAACACCTTTAACTCTTTTTTTACCGAGACCATTCAGTCCCTAGACAGTCAGCTTACCTCTACTCCCTCACCTGTAACTTTAACTAAAGACCCTTCTCAACCCTCCTTTAACTTACAACCAACATCTACCTCCTATATACGTACTCTCTTGAAAATACTCAAACCAACCACCCTAGCGGCTGACCAACTCCCAGCCGAATACTTACAAATAGCATCTGATGTCATAGCATATCCCATTTCAATCTTGATTAACCGAACCATAACTGAAGCTACCATTCCCTCAATTTGGAAAATCTCCTATATCATCCCTCTCCACAAAGGAGGGTCCTCCACGGACACATCCAACTATAGACCCATAGCAATACTGTCTCCACTAGCCAAAATTATGGAACGTTGTGTTCACAAACAACTCATAAGCCACCTTACCCTTAATAGCCTCTTGTCTAACACCCAGCATGGCTTTCGCCCCCATCATAGCACAACCACTGCTCTTCTCTCCTTTGTTGACTCAGTCAATTACAACCGCAATAATAAATTAATATCCTCCGCTCTCTTTCTTGACCTATCGAAAGCTTTCGACATGGTCAATCACCAAAAGCTGCTCCATACCCTGGAAACCCTTCATCTTAGCAACTTAACCATAAGTTGGTTTAATGCTTACCTCTCTGGTAGAAAACAAGCTGTTCAGTGGCAAAACAGGCTATCGGACCTACTCCCCAATAATATTGGTGTTCCCCAGGGCTCTATTCTCGGTCCCCTTCTCCTCTCTGTCTTTATAAATGATCTTCACTCAGTCATTCCCAAAGCCACCTGCATTCAATATGCAGATGACTCCACCCTGATCTGCTCTGACGTCTCTCTCCCCAAACTCCAAGCTACAACCCAAAACTGCTTTACCATAGTCGAAAAATGGTTCTCAGAATTAAAACTTTTACTTAACCCAACCAAAACCAAGTTACTACTATTTTTCCCCACTCTAACTACCTCCCAAGGAAAAGAACCTCCAAATGCCAATAACCCAACCTTCCATGTGTCTTCCACCAATGGCACCATTATAGAACCTGTCTCCCACACCAAACTACTAGGTGTGACCATTGACCACAAGCTTAAATTTGATACGCACGTTAGCCTGACCATTAAGTCGGTAAACAAGAAACTCAGGTCCATGTATAGAATAAAGAACTTCTTAACCCAACACACCAAACTAACTATCGCTCGCACCCACCTCCTCTCCACCCTCCTATATGCCTCCCCGATACTTTCCTTCCTTAACAAGAGAGAGCTCAATAAACTCTCTACAGCCTATAACCATATAGCCAGATTTATAACGGGTTCTGGTCTTTGGTGCAGGCTGGAGAAGTTGTTTGACCGCAACTGAGCTACAAAATATAAGTATCTTTTGATTATTTTAACAGATTACTGTTTTTATAATTTAATATATATAAAGCACTTTGTCTATTCAGAATCTTCAGAAATCTTTATCTGTTTAAAAACTTTCAGAATCTGTAGTGCTTGTTGTCTTAGGCTATTGTATAAACTGAAACATTTACTCTGTGTAATTATCTCTTGGCTAGTGGGGGCTGGTTCTTTTGTGTTCTTGTAAAAAAAAAAAAAAAAAAAAAGTTGTTGTTCTGGTCTTTGGTGCAGGCTGGAGAAGTTGTTTGACCAACTGAGCTACAAAATATAAGTATCTTTTGATTATTTTAACAGATTACTGTTTTTATAATTTAATATATATAAAGCACTTTGTCTATTCAGAATCTTCAGAAATCTTTATCTGTTTAAAACTTTCAGAATCTGTAGTGCTTGTTGTCTTAGGCTATTGTATAAACTGAAACATTTACTCTGTGTAATTATCTCTTGGCTAGTGGGGGCTGGTTCTTTTGTGTTCTTGTAAAAAAAAAAAAAAAAAAAAAGTTGTTGTTCTGGTCTTTGGTGCAGGCTGGAGAAGTTGTTTGACCGCAACTGAGCTACAAAATATAAGTATCTTTTGATTATTTTAACAGATTACTGTTTTTATAATTTAATATATATATAAAGCACTTTGTCTATTCAGAATCTTCAGAAATCTTTATCTGTTTAAAAACTTTCAGAATCTGTAGTGCTTGTTGTCTTAGGCTATTTTGTCCCACCCTCGCTCCCTGTTGGTGTCTTGCTCTTATATACTTGGTGGCTTTGCAGTTGCCCGCCCCTACTGTGACACACCTCCCAGTCTAGTGTCATTAGCTCATTCTTCTTAATACAGAGAGAACATCTGATAAGGCCTTCTGTTCCTCCTTTTTACCTTTTCAAAAAGTAAAACAAAACTTTTTTTTTCTTTTTCGCCTGAACCTTCTTGTGTTCTGACTGTCCTTCTCAAACATATTGGAAATATACAGTATATTTCAGAGCATTTGTTATAACTGTATTTGCTATAACTGATTTAAGTATTTTTTTCTGGCTTTTTGAATATTTACTGCTTAGCGACTGCATCTTAGCCTGTTTATACAGCTCTGCATTCTATTTAAACTGTTTTGTGTTGATTAACTGTTTTGCACTCTTAAAAGTTATTTGTTGCTTAATTTTACCTGTAGGCTAACACACTCAAGTGTGCTAGCCACTTAAAAGCATTTATAGCATTTACTGTCTGTTTTTTTCCTTGTCTCTGTAAAAAAAAAAAAAAAAAAAAAAAAAATCTCTTGTTTTCCCACCTTACTGAACTAGAGTAGTCCAGTTTCAGAGTTGCTGATCCCTGGGCTTTGCTTTTAGTTCCTGTTACTGATCCATTGCCTTATTAGGAAGGAGGGAAGTTTCTTTGCTTACCAGTGGGAGTGGGAAGCACTGAGCAGCCTTTTTGTCCGAATTGGTGAAGTTTCAGCCAGAAACTAGTAGTCTATTGGTCGTTTTGGGCCAATTCCTAGCTCCTTTCAGCCCCCTGCTATAAAACACGCGTTTTCCAGCTTGTAACAACTCTGCACAGATCCTCGTGGTGGCCTGCAGAGTGATCCAAGCAGCAGAGAGCTAAAAGAGTGACTTTCTACCAGATATAAGTATCTTTTGTGGCTTTCCCACTGTTATTAAGCTAGCGACTGCATTTCGCCTGTTTTACTGCTACTTTAAGTGATTTCTGCATTTTACACTGTTTATTGCACTTTAAGTTACTAATTGTTGCAAATTGTTTCTGTAGGCTACACACTAAAGTGCGCTAGCCGATTTACAGCATTTATAGCATTTACTGTCTGTTTTTTCCTTATCTCTGTAATAAAACAAAAATCTCTTGTTTTCCCACTTTACTGAACTAGAGTAGTCCAGTTTCAGAGTTGCTGATCCCTGGGCTTTGTTTTTAGTTCCTGTTACTGATCCATTGCCTTATTAGGAAGGAGGGAAGTTTCTTTGCTTACCAGTGGGAGTGGGAAGCACTGAGCGGGCTTTTTGTGCGATGTGGTGAAGTGTCAGCCAGAAGCTAGTAGTCCATTGGTCGCTTTTGGGCCAATTCCTAGCTCCCTTCAGCCCCTGCTATAAAACACGCTAAACTGTACTGCTGATCTAACCAGCATATCCTATAACTGAAAAGTTCATCTCTACTTGATTCCCAAGTAGACTATTCTCTATCTGTAAAGCCTAGCACTTACTCCTACAGTACTTGCAAATTGATAAAGCACTCTTATTATAGATAGTACCCCACCAGCCTAAAACCCACTTCCCCCGGAGTCCTTTGAAAGTTCTTTATCTACTACTTCTAGTATGTCAAGGGATCAGTTGCTAGTGTCCTCTCCAGCTCAACTGGTGAACCTGGGAATATTGAGGCAATGTTACAATTGCCTCATGTACACAGACAATCCTCTCCTTCTCCCACAAAACACAAATACATGCGAGAGATGCAACTATACGGCCAAACTGGAGGCTGAGCTCTCTCAACATAGGACTGGCAAGACCAGACAGGAGGAGAAGGTAACCACACACAATACATACCCAGTCACACATGGTACCATCACAACTTCAAATCATACACATACTCACACAAAGACATACTCGGAGGCTCTGATCAAAAATTTACCAAAACAGCAGAGGCCACCAAAGCAGACACCCAAACAACTACCACCTCACGACCCAACACATGCAACACATAGACCACACAGTCAGAGTGTCAAACAGTCACAGCCCTTAAGGCCAAACAAAATGCCAGACACACTTGTCATTGGTGATTCCATAGTCAGACACACTGACGTCCCGCTCACCAGACTGAGTAAGGAGAAGGTCACAGTAAGCTGCCTGTCGGGCGCTAGAATCCGCCACATAATGCAAGCACTCAGGTCTCTCAACAGCAGGTACAAGTACGACTCAGTCATTGTCCACGCTGGTGTCAACGACCTGAGACGTACCTCCTTGGACTACATGAAAAGGGACGTCGAGGAGCTCTCTGATTATGTAGCCCAGGCAGGTATGACCCTGACCTTGAGCAGTATCCTACCTTCACCTAGAATGATGCCACAATACAGTGATAAGATGATCAGCTTTAATAATTGGCTTAAATTCTGGTGTCATTCAAAGGGGATCCAATGTCTGTCTGCCTGGGATGACATGCTGGACAAGCCACGCTGCTTCGCAAGGGACGGCTTGCACCTGTCACCCTGGGCTTCCGGATATTGGCAAAGGCTCTTGCCACCCCATAGTGCCTTTTTAGGCAAGGCTCAAATTCTAAACCTACCACCCTAGAACACCAAAAAGGAAAAAACTAAGGGTAATGCTGCTCAATGCCAGAAGTCTCAATCTCAAGATGCACGCACTCGAGGCCCTTCTCAATATGGAGAACATCGATGTCTGTGCTGTGACAGAAACCTGGTTCAAGGCTCCTGAGAGCACCCCAGCACTAACAGGTTTCACCTCATATCATGCTCGCCCCAAAATCCGGACAACACCAAGAAAGGAGGGGGGGTGTCCATATTCATAAAGGACACCCACACCTCAAGGTTGGTGGCAACGCACGATGCATCAGAGACCATCCAGGTGCAATTAACCATAGGCAAGACTGCTCTGCAATTTGTAGCATGTTACAGGCCACCCTCTCAAACTCAGGAACCTCACATGGCCTTCCTGAAAACATTGGAGGGGATAAATGTATCTCCAAACACCATCATACTAGGTGACTTCAACTACCCTAATATAGACTGGGAACACTACTCAAGCCCGAACACTCTAACCCAAAGATTCCTGGAGTTCATAAACTCAAATGCCATGGAACAACTAGCCACCATCCCCACAAGAGGTGAACACATACTTGATCTCATCATCACGAACATGGGATCAAAATGTTCAACACCGGAAGTATACCCCTCACTGGTGAGATCAGATCATAAACTAATCTCGCTGGAGGTCCTCATCCCGCCCCACCTGAAACAAAAAGACCACAGTGAAAAACTTCTCAAAAGCCGATTTCACACTTCTAAAAACTAGTGTGGTCTCCTTTAAGGCCCCTGAGCCAGTGGTAAACATTACTCAAACCGCTGAATCACTTACAAATGCCTTCTACCAGCACCTACAGGACTGCATGGATCAGGCAATCCCAAACAAAACTAAGACTCTCTGTACCAAAGGCAAGCGTCCAGTCTGGTGGACCCCAGCCATAAACAAGCTCTACAACAAAAGGAGGAAGCTACTACAAGATAGAGCAAAATCCTTGAAAGGTAAGACACCTTTGATCATTATAAGTAAAAAACTAAGAGCTCTCATAAAATCATCAAAGGCAAATTTTGAGAGAAAAATCGCCAAGGACTCTAAAGACAATCATAAGGCCTTCTTTAGCTATGTTAGAAACCTAGGAGGAAACTCCCAGATATGCTCAGAATTAGTTCAAAATGATGTGAAAATTACTGAACCTACACACATTGCTAACATACTGGCTGACAGGTTCAGTGCAAACTTCTCCCCTCCCCAAAAGGAGAAATATCTATTCCAGAGGATTGTAGGCCCCCAAACATCTCCAACGCCCAGGTGAGAACTGCCCTCACTAAGGCAAAAACACAGCATCCATGGGACCGGATGGTGTCCCCGGCTGTGTGCTTCATGAACTCAACGAGGAATTAAACCCACAGTTAGGACAGCTGTTTAATCTTAGCCTCACCTCAGGATACGCACTCCAAGGAGTGGCGCCGGCGACTGTGGTCCCACTTCATAAGGGCGGTGCCTCCACAGACCCTGGAAATTACCGCCCCATTAGCTTGACAAGCCTTATCTGCAAAGCCATGGAGAGGATCATAATGGAACTCATAAATAAAGACATAGGGAACTTGCAGACTTTGGATCAAACCCAGTTTGGCTTTGTCAAAGGCAGATCCTGCCTCTTAAACTTGGTTGACTTTTTCGAGACAGTCACCAAGGCCATTGATGAGGGAAAGGCAGTCCATACAGCCTACCTCGACCTGGCAAAGGCCTTCGACACAATACCCCACTCAGGTATCATCGAAAAACTCATCAGCTTGAATGTAAACCCATACATCACAAGATGGGTTGCAAACTGGCTAAGCGACAGAACCCACAGGGTCAGAGTTGCTGGAGCCATGTCAGACTCAAAGCCTGTCACAAGTGGTGTCCCACAGGGCTCAGTCCTGGGTCCACTCTTGTTCGGCATCTACTTTTCTGAAGTACAAGCAAACACAGGAGGGTTATGGCTGACAAAGTTTGCAGATGACTGCAAACTGGGCCATAGTCGAAAACACATCTGACACAGATATCCTCCAGAAGGGCCTCACAGAAACGGATAACTGGTGCCAGAGCCATGGCCTGAAGTTAAACGCCAAAAATGCATAGTCATACCCTTCGGGAAAAACAAGGTTACCCTAGCTACCATATAGGTGACAATCCACTGAGCACAGAAAAAGTCATCAGGGATCTGGGGACCCAAGTTGACAGTAGTCTTTCGCTTGACACTCATGTTGCTAAAGTAGTTAGGAAAACCTTCTATATCGCCCACCTGATCATGAAGGGATTCACATCTAGATCAAGGGAGGTCATCGTCCCCTGTACTCATCACTCATTAGACCTATGATTGAGTACAATGCCCGTTCGAATGTATCTGACCAGACACCTGATGCAGCTTGAAAGGCCCCAAAAGTTCCTCACCAAAAGGATAAAGGGTCTCAAAAATATGTCTTATGCTGCCCGACTGAAAGAACTCCAGCTTTATTCAGTCTCATACCGCTTGCTCAGAGGTGACCTGTGCCTGACATATAAGGCCATGTCAAACCCAGATTTGATGAATATGCTTCACCTCAAAAATCTAGATCCCTCAGAACCACAAGGGCGGAGACTTAAACTTTGACACGGTTATAAATAGAACGTGCTGGAGGGACAGATTCATCACCCAGAGACTCCCTATGCTGTGGAACAAAATCCCAGTACATGTGAGGCAGAGCACCTCGCTGGCCTTGTTCAAGAGGAATCTTGACCAATGGATGGGAGATCGCAGATATACCCCAGGGATTACTTCAGTGTCACTGCTTGACAGAGGCACAGAAAAATGATAGGCATAGTTTTTATTCAAACTAAAGGGGTGGCGAAAGCCACATAACTATGGGCTAGGCTTATAAATGCCCTTGGGCAGATAGCCTAGTATGAACCTATGAACCTATGAATGCCTTATCGAACCCACCACTGCCTAAACCTAAGGACACTTGAATGGTTAGAATTGCCCAATATTCTCAAACTCAATCAACTCACTGAGGCATTTAAAATAATCAACCAACCAGACAAAACCCCCTCACTGAGTAGAATACTTACCCCCTACTCCAACCTTACGTGCCTCAGATCATCTAAAAGTCTCCAGGTACAGACCATCAAATCTAACAACTCGGGAGGTGAAGCTCTCTATGCCAATTCCATTGGAAAACCCTGGAATTCCCTCCCAAACAACCTAAGACTCATGACCTCTCTTAATCAATTCAAAAATCACCTCAAAGAATTCCTTAAGTCCCACTGGCTATGCCCCTGTTCTAAACCAGACTAACATCAAAAGTCCAGGACCACCTAAGTGTCTACCCAACCCAGAGTGATCTTTCTCCCCTTAAGGTTTCACAATGTAACCATGTTAGACTATCTACATAAGTTTTGTACCTGTTTTAAACAGTATATACAGTCAATTGTTTTTTTTATATTATTATGTTAATAACATTTACTTATGCTTGTATATTATATGTACCTTCTTTTCTTCTGGAGCTTTTCTCCCCGGGCCTCTACTGAAAAAGGACATGTATCCAGCTAGACTAGCCCGGTCAACAAATGTAAAATAAATAAATAAATAAATTATCTAGCAAACTTGATAAAAACTATACTTATAAAATAATATATATGTATAGTAGCTATACAAAAATATGTTAAAACAATTATACTCAATAGGTGCAATGTATAAATATACATATCTAAGCATTTCATATATGCATGCAATCTTATATATATTGTGCATACAAACTTATATATTATGTATAAGGCATAAGAGTCATTTCACATTCCTCCGCTGTCTTAATTTGGGTTTTATGGACGCTATTTCATTAAGCCCAGACCCTTTATCAGCTCTTAACAGAACTATCCATTCACTTTCCTTACTTTCTGTGAGGGTCTTGATATCTCCACCCCTATTACTGGGAATCACAACCTCAAGGATTCTAAACAAAAAACTGTGCGATTCCCCAAATAATGTAATATGCTTAGCCAATGCATTGTGGCTCGATCTTTTCCTAATGTGATATAAATGCTCACGTATCCTGTCTCTGAAGGTACGATTCGTCTTACCCACATACAAAGACAGGCATACCTGGCATACTGCTAAATACACCACATTGATGCTCATACAATCAGCATCTGCACTGGTTCTAAATGTAGTTTTTAAATCAGCGTGAAAAAAAGTTGTATTGGTGTCAATGGAAGAACAAAAATTACAATGGCCACAAGGCTTGGTATATCCATCTCTCTTGGCCCCCATTTCAAATTTGGTGGAACATAGTATTCTCTTCAAATTCTTCTTATTCCTGAATAAAAATGTGGTCTATCACCCACTATCTCTTTCAGGTCACTATCAACCTGCAGAATATCCCAATGCTTTGTGACAATTCCCCTTATCTCTAGATAATCCGAAGAGAAGGGTGTTGTGAATTTAATGTATCTATCAAAGTTATTCTCTTTGCTTATCCCATTAGCACTATGGGGTCCAAAGTAGGGTGTATCTATAGATGAATGTAATACATTGGCTTCTGCCAAGTGTACCATTACTTCATTTGTATTATATCCTCTATCTATCATCCTTCCCTTTAGGTCATCCATTTCTGACATAAAACCTTCATCAGTGGGATTCAACCTGGATGCTCTGATTGCTTGACCTTTCATAACATTCTTAAAAACAAAAGGTGGGTGCATGCTCGATCTCAGGAGTAAAGAATTGCTATAACAAGCTTTGCGGTATACACCAGTATTTATGAATCCATTGGGCAGTCTCTCAACAAATATATCTAAGAATTCTATTTTATGAGTAGAAAATTGCATTGTAAATTTGAAGCAATTTGTCAAATTATTCATAACAAGAAACATTGACTCTAGTTCATCTATGGTCCCATTCCAAAGAATAAACAAATCATCGACAAAGCGTCAGTAAAAAACAACATGCTCTCTAAATAGAGTCTCAGAAAAGAGAACATGTTTTCCCAATGGGCTAGAACCATATTGGTGTAGCTGTTGGCACAAGGCGTGCCCATTGCTACGCCATCCAGCTGTCTATATGTGACATCTTTGAACATAAACAAGTCATCCAGCTGTCTATATGGGACATCTTTGAACATAAACAAGTTATTCTCCAACACAAGTTCTAAGAAATGAACTATAAGGTCTATGGATACTATGGTGTAATCACTATGTTCTTTCAAATAATCAGTTATATAAGCAAGTCCTAAGTTGTTGGGAATAACTGTAAATAATGATTGTACATCAAAGTTGGCAAATAAAAATGTATCAGTGCTATCAAATTGCTTGATGTTCTCATATAACTCAACTAGAAACTGTCTTTTTATGTGGGTAAGACGAATCGTACCTTCAGAGAAAAGATCAAGCCACAATGCATTGGCTAAGCATATTACATTATTTGGGGAATCGCACAGTTTTTTGTTTAGAATCCTTGAGGTTGTGATTCCCAGTAATAGGGGTGGAGATATCAGGACCCTCACAGAAAGTAAGGAAAGTGAATGGATAGTTCTGTTAGGAGCTGATAAAGGGTCTGGGCTTAATGAAATAGTGTCCATAAAACCCAAATTAAGACAGCGAAGGAATGTGCAATGACTCTTATGCCTTATACATAATATATAAGTTTGTATGCACAATATATATATAAGATTGCATGCATATATGAAATGCTTAGATATGTATATTTATACATTGCACCTATTGAGTATAATTATTTTAACATATTTTTGTATAGCTACTATACATATATATTATTTTATAAGTATAGTTTTTATCAAGTTTGCTAGATAAATTATTCTGTGCAACAATTTTTTAAAAGTGTTTAGGATAAATTCATGTGCTTTTTTAAACATATTACTTTTTCTTTAAATTATAATGATGTTAATTGTTTAATTGTTTCACCTGCTATATATATGCATGGTCCTGTTTTAGTTACTATGAAAAGGATCTGAGGAAGCTATTCGTAGTGAAAGCGCTTATCCAAAGTTTGTTTCTGGAACAATAAACCTGTGGAGTCTCAACATTGGTGGATTGTTTGCATTTTGTGACAGTCTCATTCTAGAGTCTGTTAAAGCTCGCTTCGCAACATCCCTCATACCTTTGAGTGCTTTATTTATTACTTTCTGGGACAGTTGCGTTTACCAGATTTAACGGTGGTATACCTTTATTTTGGGTTTCCATAATAGTTTGCTCTGTATAATTGTAGATGGTAAAACCATTCATTGTATTCACTATGGGCTGTCCAACTACTGTTGATATTGAACCATTTTCTAATACTTGTTTTTCCTCCTGAATATGTGTTAATACTGGTAATGTCCCCCCACCTTCATCTGTCCCCTTGCTGTTCTTCGTGAGCGGTGAAGTACTGGAAAATCCTGATCACAAGTGTCTCCATAGTCTCCACCCTGCATGTATTCTTCCTCATATCCCTGTGTTTCTCTAATTGTCAATTTTTTGTTACTGTTATAGTGAGAATTTACTGAATGCATAATATTTTCTATTGGGTAAACCCTCTTTTCTTTATATTGTTGACTATCTCTTTCTAATTTTCTTTTTTTCTTAGAAAATAAATTGTTAATTCTTCTGTCCATCCTATCAAACACCTCAAAATACAACTCTATGTATTGTGGAAATAAATCTTTTGAGATATTCTGGTCAAGTTGTTCTACTTCTTTGAATATGCTTTCTCTCTGTTGCTCATAGAAAAATACAGTTTTTTTTTACAATGTTAATACCCGCTTCATCAAAAATGTTATAAAATTCATCCAAAATAGAATCATTATATTTGATCCCAAACGGAAACTTGTACATATGTAAACCCTGTGGAACAATCTGTAACCTTAAACATTCATTCAAATAAGCAATGTCGACTTCACAAGATTTTAATTTGAACCGTCTTTTTTCAAAAAAAATATCATGTCTTTCAGAGAAGAAAAACTTTTAGTTTTGTCACTATTTAACTCCAAAACTTTATGTTGTTCCACAACAGCTTGCCCAGTTTCTGAAAACACGTATCTCCTGTTTATAAGTGAAGTATAACGTTCCTTCCTTGAATCATTATGTGCCCTTCTCACTGAAGGATCGTTTTGTCCACTGCCAGAAAAACCATTCAAATTGTCACAATGATTGTCCATGGAGTTAGTGTTCTCAGTACTGTCCATTAATTGCCCACTAGTACCCGGTCTTTCCCCTGAAAGTCTAAACAAACTGTTGAATGGCTGCATAACCCTTCTAGAATCATTATGTCCCCCACAAACTGCTTGACTCGTTCCCGGTTTACTGGGGACATTATGAATGTTTAAATTAACTGTACCTGGGTTTAGAGCTGCACTTTCATTCCTAGATGTAGTCGGAAAACTTTCCTGCATCTGTAGTTTGTTTTGAGTAGAAACAGTCCCGTCAGAAAGATGTCTTCTCTTAGGTATGGCTGAACATTTTAGTACATAATACTCACCATTTTGCCAATGTGACACTTTTTACACAGGTTTTAACTTTTGAATCCAAGTCTTATGTTTTTTCCAATATATACATATCTTTCTATCTCTCTAGCTAACTAATCAAAATTATTTTTGGATGAATTTAAAGACTAACTTTTTCTGATTGTAAGTGGAAGTTTATTTCTATACTCTTATAATCTTGGAAGGAACTGTGTAATACATGTACCATTTTTTATTAATCATATTTACACTTATTAGGTTTCCAGACCTTAGGGTAGATTCATAAAGGTCAGTAACATGACTGCAGTGTAATAAATAATGCAGCCAGACTGGGACAGACCTGGCAGGGGAAAATATACATAACAAAGCCATGCTGTGATGCCCGTGCACTGGCCCAGTAATCAAGGAGCCTCAATCCTCACCACTAGCACCAGTGAGGGACATGCACATTGGAAGGAAGACAAGTACACACACAGTAAAGTACAATTTCCCTTAAGAGCGGACAGAGATTGCAGTCAGTCTGGGGCTGGTCTCTCCCTCTTTCTCCAGATCCCCAATAAGACTCCTCACTGACACAGCTATAGGGTTCCGATCTCAGCCAAGTGGTCAAGCCAAAACATCCACCACCCTCTCTGTCCAACCAGTGCTTCATGTCACTGCCCAAGTAATTCACACACACACACACACACACACACACACACACACACACACACACACACACACACACACATGCACACCTTGAGATTTGATTTATTTATAAACATGCAGACACTCCTGGGGAAGGCTGGCACAGGTTTACTAGCTATGCCCCCTTCTACTCAGACTATAAGGTAGTAATCACTGCCACCAACCACCCTTACTTATCAGCTATTATAAGGCCCTTACAAAGGGTGACCAATTCTACTGTGCAGTGTTACTATTATCCAAATGGTAAGTGTGACCAAACCTTTTAAGGCTATTCAGAAGTGGCCTATACAGTGTCATCAAATACATATGCAAGTACTCTAGGAGCTTAAATATCTCCAAACAAACCAGCCACAATTATAAGGTTTAAATATATTTAATAATAAATAATAAAAGAAAAAGACAATACTCAATAACTCAGCACAGTGACAACAGAGTCGAGAATCACAGGAAATATTGTAAAACAAAATTGCAGGACAGTGTCCCATAAATACAGAAAACATCTAAACTAATATTACTATTTTCCTATCTATCTCTAAGTGAGATTACTGTAATCTAGTACTTACTATTAGCAAGGCAGAAGTGCTGATGAGAGGATGTTTCCAGAGTCCAAAGACAAATACAAAATGCACAGTCTTTGAGAGAGTTCCCAAATTAATATTAAAACATCACTGCTGGGTCAGCTGGATGACATCACTCTTGTCACCTGCCTTCAGTTCCCAGGCTAACAGAAACTTAAAATTTGGCACCTCTGTGTCAAAAATACTTATCTATCAGAAATTTGCCTACAACTGGAAGTCAGAAAACAGTTAAACACTTGAAGTCAGAAAACAGTTAAACACTTTTACATTTGAAACCTGTAATTATTTCTGTTTTCGGACAATAACTTCTAGCTGTAGACATTCTGTCTTCTAGTTGCCTTGAAACTGAGATAACCACAATCGTTAAACAATTCACTTATTTTCTTAGAGTTTGCAAGTTAACTCTGTTTTGTTCCAGTAGGGTACACTGTGGTTACATTCTTGAAGCTCAGTCCAGAACATATAGTTCAACACACACTTCTGCACCAGAAGTTTAATATCCACATAACATATAGTTTTTTTACATTTGTAAGACAAGCATACAAATCATATTAATATTCACAAATGACATAGAATTATTTACAAAATTCATGCTAGCTGGACTGGCAGCCTCACACGTGCAATCATGAAAACAACAGTTACCCCACAAATGGGTACACCAAACTAAGCAGGTGAGGTGTCTCAGGCCTATCAGCATGTATGGCTTTACAGAAGGACAATGGGAGGTGAAAAGTGGCATAGGGTGAAGGAAATATAGCAATTTTGTGTGAAGAACAGCTGCCTGTTTTATTATTAGAGAAGACATGTAGAGAGAAAAGAACATGGGGCGGTTCTGGGATGGCAGCAGAGGCAGAAACATAAACATATAAAATAGACAATTACTGACAGGGGGACTGCTGATACAAAAGGATGTGCCACAAAGGAGATAGGAAGACAGATAAACAGTAGATAAATGGTGATGGGAAGGGCTGAACAACAAACAGGGGAGGATGAATGAGGCACAAGGAAGGGGACAGGTGAATGAGAAACACCAGTCAAGCTGCCCCAGTGTCAAACTCCCACAAGTCAGTCACCTCAATGCCTAACATCATGTGGGGGCCCTTTCACTTGCACCCAAAAGTCAGGGACGTGAAGCTATACAACTCTGCCAATCACATGAGTATGTACCAATCTGTGTCTCAAGCTCCTGAGCCACCTCTTTCCTAACCAGACTCTGCAACTGCCACCAGGAGACCTGAGGGAATCCCCCAAGTGTCACTTCCTTAAGAGAAGCCTATGCCACCCAACCACAAAACAGCACCATAAGTCAC
This sequence comes from Protopterus annectens, assembly GCF_019279795.1. NCBI lineage: Eukaryota > Metazoa > Chordata > Ceratodontiformes > Protopteridae > Protopterus > Protopterus annectens. The sequence continues at coordinate 391,594,196 of NC_056741.1, read as the reverse complement.
TAGCGATCTCTTCAGGTAACTTTCCATATGGTGGACCTTCATCATCCTGCAGACAAGCTAATCTTAGCAATGATGGGGAACCAGCAGTCTGTGGTGAGGTCTGGGCAGGGCATGGTGGCTGCTTCTGTACCACAGCGTGCTCCACCGCTAAAATTCCAGAATACATTAACATTTTATTTTTTTATTTATTTTACATTTGTTGACCGGGATAGTCCGACTGGATGCATGTCCATTTTCAGTGGAGGCTCGGGGAGAAAAGCTCCAAGGGTAAACAGATACAGCATTACATAATACCAGCATTACATATTACAAACAGACTATTTACAGAGATTACATAAGTAAGCAAGTTAAACAAGTTCCACAGGTTACAGTTAATCCTGAGCACAAGTCAGGATTAAATTAAATTACACAGTAAACTGGTTAACAGATTTTTACACATTCTAGAGAGAGTTAGCCAGGCTTGATACATTGACATAGCCAGTTACGTGACAAATGTTGTTTGAATCTAGTTTTAAATTGACCTAAGGTGGAAAGTAAGGTAATATCAGCTGGAAGAGAGTTCCAGGATCTACTTACAGAGTTTGCAAAGAGAGAATCACCGGCTGTGTTATTAATTTTGCTAGTCTGAATTAGTAGTTTGTTAGAGGATCAAAGCGGTCTAGGATTGTTATAGGGGGTGATAATATTTTTAAGTGCAGGAGTATTGTCTGGATTATAGAGGATTGTATAGGCCATAATCAGTTGGTTATACTGGATTAGGCTGGGTAGTTCAAGCCAACCAAGCTGATTTAGATTGATGCAATGATGTGTCCTAAAAGGCAGCCCAGTGGCAAACCTGGCAATGTGGTTGTAGCAAATTGAGAGTTTGTTAAGGACAGTCTTGTTCAAATTCAAGAGTAGAGGGGATGCATACAGAAGGGTTGAAAGAAGGTGAGAGTGAGCTATGGCAATTTTAGCTGGAGGGGTTAGGAAGGCTTTTATTCTGTAAAGTGACCCTAGTTTTTATTGATGGTTTTGATAGTTTGGTTAACATGTAGATCAAATTTGAGATTATTGTCTATGATGACACCTAATAGTTTTGTAGATGGGTCAGGGGAGATTATTGTGCCATCATTTGATTTTATGGTAAAGGTGAAAGCGGTAGACCTACGTGTTGGTGAAAATAACAGCATTTCAGTTTTTTTGGGATTTAGGATCAGACGATGTTCAGAAAGCCAGTTTTCTATTGTATTAAAGGTGGTCTGGGTAGCTGACCATAACTCTACTGGAGATGTGGCTGAGCAAATCAGAGTAGAGTCATCAGCATATTGGATACAACTGACTTTTGGGATGACAGTATAAAGGTCGTTAATGAAGATGGAGAACAGCAAGGGCCCTAGTATAGAGCCTTGTGGTACTCCGAGGGTGTTAGGTAGAAGGTTAGAGAGTTTGTTCTGCCAGAGGAAAGCCTGCTGTCAACCATTCAGGTAGGATTGAAACCATTGGAGGGCTCCAGTATCTAGACAGAATGTTTGCAGGGTGTGGATTAAAAGTTGGTGATCAAGCATATCGAATGCCTTGGAAAGATCCAAAAAGAGGGCTGAGGATATATAATTATTGTTGCGATTATGGTTTATGGTGTTAGTAAAAGCTAGGAGGGCTGAAGTAGTGCTGTGATGAGGACGGAAGCCATGCTGAGTGTCTGCCATAAGGCGATTTTGGATTAGGTGGTGCATGAGTTGTCTATGAATACATTTTTCCATAATCTTTGCAAGTGGAGAGAGTATAGCTATTGGCCTATAATTGGAGAATTCAGTAGAGCTGCTAGAACAGCATTTAACATAAATGGAAAGAAACGAAGAGCTTATAATAATTATAAGAAGGAGACATGGAGAAAGACAACAGGACAAAAACAACGTTGGTCAACATGATGCAGGTGACTTTTGTATGACAAGCCCTTGAAAGAGAAAAGTCAGTTAGCTGAGCAATATGCCATAAACACATAAGATTTTTTATAATGGCAAGAGTGGAGAACAATGTTGGGGAGTATGACCAGCTGTGGCTCTGTCATTCAAAGGTAAAATATTGGCATAGCTTCAGGATGGCAACAAGTGTGTGTGTGTGCAATAGACAATGAAGCAAGAAAGAAATGAGCAAACTGTACAGATGACCCAGGAAGCAAACAGAACACCTGCAGAACACTTGTAAATAGGGCATCTGTAAAAGGACAAAGGTCAAAAACAATACATTGTTGCAATTTCTGTATTTAATTGTGCAAGTGCACTTAGTGGTGTTGCACAGTGGTTAGCAGGATTCGTCAGCAGCTGTAGCCATCAAACACTTGCAGACAGGACTCAGAGAGCCAATAATTGAAAATGGATACATTATATTAATTCTGTTGGGCACTGCACAAACTGGCTAAATGGCAGTTAACACAGAGACCTGAAGAATGATTAGGAAATTTCATGTAAGTCACCCTGTGTCAGCAGGTGTAAATGTAGGGCTGGAGTACAGATGGTCCTGGTACACCCTAGTACGGGGTGTGCAACCTATTTTTACTGTTGTGACAGTGAAGTTTACAGCAATGAACAGAACATTAGACAATGTTATTTCAACATTCTTGTAGCAACAGGTATAACTGCAGGACTGCCATAAACATGGTTCTGGGTTCTAATACAGGATATTCCAGACATTTTACTGTTGTTCCACTTCCCATTACACTCACTCTCATTTATAACACTTCAGATAGTAGAGCTGATATGAATTATATGTATGAGGGATGAGACACCATTATTTTGTTTTCAGGTGTATGACAGAGGGTATACTGTCTACTATATTTCTGTAAGTATAATTCTGCTATCTGGACTTGCATGATCTTCACAATTAACTAAGACACATACACAACTGGATCTATATCCAATAACCTTGTCAGGTCACACACATATACATGTGTAAAAACTCAAAAGGTAACCTGTATTTACATATAATTCTTGACTATGCCTGAGTAGCACTTCTTCTGTGGCAAAGATGGAAAATCAGTGCTGTGGAAGAAAATGTTTTCTCCCTTATGCCTAAGTTTGAATCCCACACTAGAAAAGTAAATTTTCCTCAAGTGTATAAAGACAAAAATAAAATGTCAAGCAATTACATTTATGGCCCCAATGCATGTCTGCAAACTTAATTCACCTAACAGTTACCTTCCAATTTATATTTCCAGGATACATCAGTACACACCCCTCAAACTAAGGCCAAGTGTCAGATTAACTTTTCAGTTTCAATTATTTAATTCATCCCTGCTTGGCACTGCTGCTGTCCACTTAACATTGCGCAAATGTGGTTGGCATCACTGTTTGGGATTGTATATTACTAGTAAACATGATAACTGGATCTGACAGGAAAGCATCATTTTCCATTGCTCCAGTTCAGCTGGTAGACATGGCTAGAACTGGAGAGGAAGGTGCACACTTTATGGTACAGAGGTGGAGTGTCCAGAAGTCCAGGATATCTATTAGACTCCTGGTAAAGCACCACACCCAAAGGCTTCTGCAGGGAGAGTATTCTGGGTCCCATCCAATCTGAGGCATGTAATAGTTTTGGCCCAGGCTGTATCCAGTGCCACTGGTATCCCATGTTGTGGAGAGCAATGTGGGCATCATTTTAATGACTTACATAGGAGGAAAAAGTGATACTCTAAACTGTTGGTCACACAGGAATTTGAGACTGCGGCCATCCCACAGCTGTGTAAGTATGACAATAAGAGTACTTGCAAGACTTAGAAAGCTAAATATAGGCAAGCCTGGTATGCATAATGCTCACTGTTCTTTTCTGTTCTTTCCCCAGCTCCCACCAAACATGAGTTCAATCGACAGGCTCATGTTGCTCGACCGGAGAGACTGAAGGAAGCAAGTGCTATGTATGCTGCAGAAAAGAAGTGTTATTGCAACATTAAATGTTAAAGATACCTTTTTTTTGTTTTTTTATAGAGTTGTATCAAATTGAGCATGCATATCCCAACTGTAAAAGCAAGTATGCATGCATTAGTCTGTAGAACAAACCAACTGTAGGAGTCAAATATTGCACTGTAGTCAGAGGTTGTGGGTTCAAATACCTCAATTCACAACTGTACAATACTGTCATTTCTTCAAAAATATTTACATTAAATTAAAAAACTCTATATCAGTGGCACAAATGCTCTGCTGTAAACTGTAATCTGTATAATTGGAATGCATATATACAATATATGCACATTTCAAGGGTTAATTTCAGCAATCTGTAGTATTGTGTGTATCTGTTAGGACGTATACTTAAATCTAATAATTCAGATGAAAGAGCTGTACAATTGTATTAATGCATTGTATGTCACATGTGATGGAACTAATTTTATCTCTTTTTTTCTCTCACCTCAACCCTTAACTCTCTTTTCTATTATGTGTCGTCAAAATGTCTCCATGTCATAGATGTGAACCATATCACTAAATGCTACACAGCGCAATGAGGTAAGCCAGCCCCACTGAATCAGCCTGGCAGCTCCAGCATCAATGCCCAGCATGTCTGGGAGTCAACCTAGCAGCACTGCCTCTGCTGATCCTGCACCACTTGTGTCCTCTGGAAGTACTGTCCCGGAAGCTGGTGCAGTGATACCTTCCAGGAGCAATGGCAGAGGTGGTGATTTCATCACCCACAGGGAGTTGCCAGGGTTGTGCGTAGAGTCGTGCAGCACACCACTGGTGTATACCTATGTCGGATGGACAGGCTTCTCTCCCTCATGGTCCGTAGGAGGAGGAGGAGGAGGAGACATCAAGCACTCCAGCCACCAGTGAAATAAGGGGACAGTGATGACAGACCAGTGGGTGATGGCTCGATTCTCACTGTCTCCAAGCTTGATGGCCATGAGCCTGCATTTTCCCCTCCCTCACCCCAATCATGGTGTGTCCTCCAAACTTTTGGGTCCATCACTGTCCCTGTCTCTTGTTTTGCTTGTCTTGTATGTTTGCATTTGCTTTTTCACCTATCCAACTTACTAAATTAAAAAAAATGGGCACCTGTCCCACAAAAAAAAAAAAAAAAAAAAAAAAAGATAAAAAGAAAAAGAAATCGTCCCACAAATAGCTCTCCATTTTGCATTCATGTGTTCTTGACACACTCGATTCAGACTAATTAGCTATACAACATGACTGCGTTGTTCTCACCCCTCTTTATAGAGGTGACAGTCCAAATTCAGTTAATATTCTGCACATATTTTCAGTTTACACTGTTAAAGAAATGGATAGCTATGGTTCTTTTCTACCTCCCTCCTGCACATTCCTCCATTGGTTTTCCTTTGTTTTTCCATCTGCTTGCTCCCAATTTCACCATTTTCTTATCTACTCCAGTTTAACACATTTAATCTGGTCACAAAACAGAATCACACACAACACACATAACAGAAAAATCAATGGATCCCTTCACTTTTTGGGCTCTATGTGCGGAGTTTCACATCCTTCACCAATGCGCAGAGATGGCGAGCGGTGGTACAATGCTGCATTTATGTCAGTGCATTGCCACTTAACCTCTATGCCAACAAACAGCAACACATGTACTATAAAGAATTGCATTATCACTGTTTAAAAGTCTTTATAAGTATCATCTGGTCTCAAAAAGAAATGTGTTAAAGCATTTATACCTGCTGCCACAGATTCAGTTAAGCAGCAAGTGTGTTTTGTAGACTCAATACTGTCAGACTTTTCGCAATGTGTCTCACTTTTGTGCACTGCTTAACTACACGTAAACATGGAAAGTACTGAAAGTGTGTATCTCGCATGTGCAACACATGTCCATAGCGCAGCGAGCAGTGGGTTTACATTAATGGTTGCCAAAGTAAATTATTTTGTATTATTGCTGTTTACGGTCTATTTCCTTTCTATGACATGAAATTACATGTGGAAACATAAAAGACTGAAGGCCCTATCTAACACTATGTCACATATTTACAATGCAGCCATGTGCTGCCTACCTGAAACATTGCAACCCTGGTGTCTCAGCACCTTTTCCACACAGATTCTTACATTTATTTCACTGAATTGCACTTCCTAATGCTTATAGTTGTGGTATACAGCTAATCTACAACATTTTGCATTGTTATAAAGCTTTTATTACTGTTTCACTGCATTTTTTTGTACTGTTTTATACTGTTTTAACTGGATTTTCACTGCTAGATAGTGTTTCATTACTGTAATTGCATTTTTACTGAATTCCTTAACTGTAAACTGCTTTTTCATACTGAGTTGTATTTTCTGTTTGTGAATGCTCTATCTGTGCTTTTCTGTGCATTTTTTGTCAGGTTTCTGTATTCTAATCAGGTAGCATAGTCTGGATAGAAGCCTGCTGTTACCCAGGCCTGGTTGTTTTGCTTGTCGAGTTTCCTGTGATTCTGGCAGCCATTTTCTGCTAGTAGTGACTTGTCTTCTTTGTTAGTGAGAGTAACATGGTTGCCTGACCTTCTCTAGCATGACTGATTGGTTGAAAGAGCAGAGGCTAGCAGGACTGGGTAGTAATTTGAGCTTCAAGGTTCTTTCATCTTTTCTGTTATTTAAACCATGTGTTTGCAGGGTGTTGCATTTGTTTTCTCATAGCTCACTGCTGCTGCGCTGTTTTTAACCCATTGCAAGGTATCTCAGTTGCATTTTTTTCCTTACCAGCACTCGTGTGTAACTGATGCCCTCCCTTGCAACTACTGTGATTTTATCCAACCCTACTCACACCTATATGTACTCTATTCTGATAGTACCTACTCTACCATCATTTACCTCTCTTCCACAGATTCTGACAACCATGGATGGACAATTTCCTGTGGTTTCTACTGCTAGTCTTGTTGATATGGGCATCCTGAGACAGTATAGCAACTGCCTCATGTACACGGACAACCCTCTTCTTCTAAAACCTAGGAACACAATATGTGAGCGATGCAATTACATTAAGAACCTAGAATCCTTGTTGCCTCAATCACAAGCCAGTACATCTGGCACTGAGAAGGTAGTCTGCACAAACACCATGCCTCTAACTCCACCCACACCTGTACAGTACATTCCTACATATGTGGAGGTTCTCAACAAAAACATACCTAAACAAAAGAGATCGAGACAAAAGCACACACGCACATCTCAACCCACCGCCCCTCAGCACCACACGTAGTACACACACTTGTGTCTCACAGCCTCTAAGACCCAGCTACAAACCCAGCATACTAATCATCGGAGACTCTATCGTGAGACACACAGATGTACTTCTCACCAGGATAGACAAGGGGAAAGTCATGGTAAGCTGCTTGTCAGGTGCTAGAATCTGCCATATCACTTACACACTCAAGTCTCTCAACAACAAGTACTGTTATGACTCTGTCATAGATCATGACTTCAGACGTACCTCTCTGGACTATATGTAGACAGACATGATTGAGCTTGTTAAATATATGTCCCAGACAGATATGTCCCTAGCCTTAACCAGCATCCTATCATCACCCAGAATGATGGCTCAGTACAAACAGAAAATGATTGACTAACAATTGGCTTAATTTCTGGTGTCATTCCAAGCGGATCCAGTACCTAACAGCCTGGGAAGACATGATTGACAGACCACGATGCTTTGCCAGAGATAGCCCTCAACTGTGTCCCCTAGGCTTCAGGCTTCTGGCAAAGGCTCTTGCCTCCCCCACAGTACCTTTTTAAGGCAAAGTCATGAGGACAAAATTACCAATGTGAAAAATTCTTCTAAACAAAATGTAAAGGTCATGCTCCTAAATGCTAGGGTCTTAACATGAAACTGCATTCAATGCAAGCATTCCTCGCCCTGGAAGATAATAACATTTGTGCAGTCACTAAAACTTGGGTCAAAGCTGCAGAGAGCACCCCAGCCTTAGCAGGTTACTTCTCCTACCATACTTTCACCCCAAACAGAGGGCTACAAAGCCAAAGGAGGTGGGATTTCAATATTTATCAAAGACATACACACCTCCAGGCTGGTCAAATAGTATGACACACAGGAGATACTCCAGGTCAGTTAACTGTTGACAAAACACCTATTCAAATCATAGCTAGCTACAGACCCTCAACCATAACTCAGGAGGTCCACTCCACCTATTTGGACTTACTTGAATCCATCAAGATTCAACCCTCTACCCTGATCCTGGGTGCCTATCTACCCAACCATAGAGTGGAAGACCTACTTAAGCTCAAACACAAATACCCAAAGATTCCTCAACTTCATCAATGCCAATGCATTGGATCAGCTGGTTGACACCCCCACAAGAGGGGAAATATCCTGGACCTGGTACTACCCAACATGAGCAGCCACTGTAGAACCCCTATGTCATCCTCCTTGGTAAGATCTAACCATAAAGCAATGAATTTCAGAGTCACCATCTCACTGACCCTCCCCCCCCCCTTGCCAGGGGACGAACAAAAAAATGCTTCCAAACCTGACTACAACCTCCTAAGAGCAGGTATATGCAGCTTCACAGCCACCATCCCTTCAGCTGAATCAAACACTAATGTCCAAGCCTACACCAAAAAAACTGTATGAGCACCTATATAGCCGCAGGGACTCAGCAATACCTGACAGGACCAAATCATCTTCCTCAAGGAAGAGTAAACCTGTCTAGTTGACAGCAGCAATAAACAGACTCTATAATTAAAGGAAAAAAATTGCTGTCCAGGACCAAGAAAGAGCAGGTGTTAAGTTGGAAGCAATCTCTCCTTTGTGTGAACAAACAAATAAGGTCACAGGTGAAATCCTCTAAGGCTAATTTTGAGTCCAAATTGGCCATACCCACTAATGACAATCACAAGGCCTTCTTCGCATATGTCTGCAATCGCAAAGGTAACTCCCAAATTTGCTCTGAATTGGTGGTCAAGAATACCACATACACAAACACCTTAGATATAGCCAACGTACTGGTAGACATGTTCAATGAAAACTTCACCCCCTGTCCTCCATCAGTAAACCAGGACATCCCCAGCACCAGCCCCCTCCCCTCATCACCAGGGAGCAGGTAATTAATGCCCTTTCAAAGGCAAAAAATACAGTCTCCATGGGACCCAACAACATCCCTGGCTGTGTCCTACATGAACTCAGGCAAGAGTTCTCAGCACCACTATGCCCCCTATTCAACCAAAGTGTGTGCACTGGCTTCATCCCAGCAGAATGAAAGACAGCCACTGTCATCCCTCTGCACAAAGGTGGAGCATCCACCAACCCAGGCAATTATAGGCCAATCAGCCTAACTAGCCTGATCTCCAAGGTCATGGAACACATTATCATGGACCTTACAACCAAGGGCATTGGCAACCTACAGACACTTGATCCCACACAGTTTGGTTTTGTCAAAGGGAGATCATGCCTGTTAAAAACTTGGTCACCTTCTTCGAAACAGTCACCAAAACCATGGATGATGGATAGACAGTCCACACAGCCTACCTTCACCTAGCCAAAGCCTTTGACACTATTCCCCACTCGAGCATAATAGAAAAACTCTCCCAGCTAGACATCAACCCTTATATTACCAGATAGGTAGCTAACTGGCTCACTGCTAGAACACACTCAGTCAAAATAGGGGAAGCCACCTCAGTAGTAGACCTGTTACAAGTGGCGTACCCCAAGGATCGGTCTTGGGGCCTCTACTATTTGGGATATACTTTTCTGAGGTGCAAACCAAATCCCGTGGTCTGTGGCTAACAAAGTTTGCAGATGATTGCAAGTTGGGCACTGTCATAAATTCCCCTAGTGATGTGAACATCCTCCAAGAGGATCTTAACCAAACTAATGACCGGTGCAAGAAGCATGGCCTCAAACTGAATGCCAAGAAATGCATCATTATCCCCTTTGGGGAAAATGGTGTCCCCACTAATTATCAAATTAATAACAATGTACTAATCACACAGTCAGTCGTGATGGACTTGGGGACCCAGGTTGATAGCAACCTGACTTTTGACCACCATGTTTCCACCATTGTACAGAAAACTTTCTACATGGCCCACTTCACAAGTAAGGGTATTTCATCCAGGAAAAAGGAGGTCATAACATCCGTGTACTCCTACCCTATCAGACCCATTATCGAGTACAATGTCACCATCACCATGTATCTTGCCAAGCACATGCAGCAGTTGGAGAGACCACAGAGATTCCTGACCAGGAAAATCCAGGGTCTCAAACACCAATCCTATACAGATATGCTAAAAGCCCTGTCCCTCTACTCAGTCCTGTACAGACTGCTCAGAGGTAACCTGTGTCTGGCATACAAGGCCGTCTCAGACTCAGCCTTGATGGAGTTGTTGTATATCCGTAAGATAAACTCTACTCGCACAACCTGCATGCATGGTCTCAACCTGGTCTGTGACATTAATAGAACTTGTTGGTGGGATTGATTTGTGTCCCAACGACTCCCCCATCTGTGTAATAGACTTCCTCTCCATGTCAAGCAGAGTACCTCACTAGCCCTCTTTAAAAGGAACCTGGACGACTTGATGGGAACCAGAAAAAAATAACCCTGGGATCCCACCTGTGTCCCTGCTGGAATGGGAAACAGGTGCTGACTTTGTGGGAGCATAGGTGAAATTCTTGGCTAGGCTTATAAGGGCCTCTTGTCCAATAGCCTAGTATCGTCCTATGAACATATATCACCTACACTACTGAAATTAATATCAAATGTGTGATATGCAATGCACATCAGTCTGGTAACATGCAGAACTAGAACTATTGACCCATACGCCTAAAAAGCCTTATCTGCAAGGCTAAGGTAGGAATCAGCATGGACCTTATCCACAGGGATATAGGTGACCTTCAACACACTTGACCTGATCCATTTTGGTTTTGTCAAGGATAGAGCTTGCTTATTAAACCTAGTGGACTTCTTTGATACTGACCCAAAAGACCTGAATGAGGGATAACAGGACATACCACCTATGTTGAGTTATCGAAGGCCCATGACACTCTCCCCCATTCAGGTATTATAGAGAAAATCTCCCATCTCAGGATTAACCCATACATTACTAGATAGATAGCCAAATAGCTCATCGACAGAAAACACAGTGTCAAAGTTCGGGACTGCACCTCCATCACTAAACCACTTACCAGTGGAATACCACAGGGATCTGTGCTGGGCCCTCAACTGTTTGGAAACTATTTCTCTGAAGTGCAGCCAAAGGTAGAGGGCCTGTGGTTTACCAAGTTTGCAGATGACTGTCAATTGGACACAGTCATATAGAGCCCCCAGTTATGTTAACATATCACAGAAGGGACTGACATAGACAAATAATTGGTGCCAAACTCACGGACTGAACCGTACAGCAAAAAAATGCCTTATTGTCCCCTTTGGCAATGAAGTACCCCTGCTAATTATGATATACACAGCAGCCCTCTAAGCTCAAACCCAGTGTTGTAAGACTTTAGAACACATGTTGAAAATAATCTACTCAGTATGTGTCCATAGTGGTGAGACACACATTCTACATTGTGCACTTCATAAATAAAACCATCACATCCATCACATCCAAGACCAGGGAGGTCACAGCTCTGCTGTACTCTACCCTTATCAGACCACTATTTGAGTACAATGCTCCCTTCTGTCTGTATCTCAACAGACGCCTGCAGCAACTGGAAAAAATACAGAGGTTTGTGACCAGGAGAATCCAGAGCCTCCAAAACATGATGTACATGGAAAGACTGAAAGACCTGTCGCTGGACTCAGTATCATGTAGGCTGCTGAGAGATGACCTATGCCTGGCCTACAGAGCAGTCTCCAACACTGCCATACTGGAAATGCTGGACATCTGCAAATCAAATAAAACAAGAATAGCTTACTCCAAGGATCTCAACCTAGCCTGTGACATAAACAGAACATGCTGGGGAGACATATATATCTCACAGGGATTGCCACTTTCCTGTAATAGGCTCCACTACATGTGAAGCAGTGTTCCTCAGCGACCCTATTCAAGCGCAACCTTGACAACTGGATAGGTGAATGTAAATTCACCCTTGGGGGGCACTTATGTCCCTCATGGACAGGGCCATTCAGAGCTGATCAGAAAATTGCTCTAACAAAAACTAACTATGCTCAATATGGGTACTTGTGTTTTTACACAGCTAGGCTTGTAAATGCCCTAGGGTCATTAGGATAGTAACCTCCTATTAACCTATGAAGCTATGAACCTATGCAGGCCTCTCAATGTCTTCTCTACAACATGCTGTCATCCACTATAAGTTGATTTGCACTCTTACAAAAGTCAGACTTGTGCTGTGGTAATTGCGTAAAGTACTGAGTTCTGTAGTCTGCGTACTTAGACAGCTGGAAGTTCTGCTCTCACTGCAGTCAACTATGTGAGTGCCTAGTCAGAAGAGCAGAAGTGTGTATCCTACAGTTACTGTCCAACCCCATGCATTAACAGTATTTTGATACTTGTGTATGCGTATACAACCATTTCAGGAAGACCTCCCAACATCTCTCCAACGTGCCCTGCCAATGTCATCTGCTAAAAGTTGATCTGCAATCTTGTAAAAATAAGACCTGTACCATGGCGCTTGAGTAAAGTACTGAGTTCTATATCTGTGTACCTAGACAGAAAGGGATTCTGTACTCATTGCAGTCAACTGCGTGTGTGTGTGTGTGTGTGTCTGTCTAGCCAGAATAGCAGAAGTGGGTATCCTACAGTTACTGTTCCAATCTCATAGATTGACAGTATTTTGATACTTGCACATACCTACTCATTAATTTTATCCAAGCCTCCTAACATCATCTCTCCAGCACGCCCTGCTGATGTCATCCACTACAAGTTGATCTGCAGCTTTGTAAAAGTCAGATGTGTGCTATGGTGATTGCATAAAGTACTGAGTTCTATAATCTGTGTACTTAGATAGGTAGGGGTTCTAATCTCACTGCAGTCAACTGTGTGTGTTTGCGTTGTGCCCTTACTTGACATTAGAGAGAGCCTTTTACAGCAGAATGCGGGACACAATTATTACCATATTCTTCTTAACAGACAATGCTGATGTCATCGGCTATATCTGATCTGTGGATATGCACTATTCCTACCAGGGCAGGGTCAGAGACTGGCCTGGAGGCCAGGCAGAAGTTACCTCATGCTATACAACAGAGATTACAGTGACATGGCTTTCAGTCTATCCACATACATCATGACATGGTTTGTACGCCCTGTGTTTTCTTACTGAGAAACCCCTGTGGTCAATCCAGCTGCTACATGTATCTGGTGAGGTACATGCAAAATAGAGCATTATACACTATTAGTGTCCTGATGAGGTTCGAGTGCAGTGCTGTCATACAATCCTAAGATCTGAATATGATGGCATCACTTATGTGCACAACACAGGCCAGTACCAATACCAGTGTGGACACTTGGTGGTTGAAGTTCAGATTGCTATCTACATGTGTGGCCAGTGCTTGCATTACTGGGTTTTAGCATAGCAGGACTGTTGTCAATGCTGTAATTAGAATGGAATTCTACTTTTCAGAAGGGTAAAAGAAAGACACATTTCTGCATTTATTTGTAAATCTTGTGGCTTTGTCAACAAGCATTTGTCTGTGTTATCCCCCCCCCCGTAGTATGTTATCATCATTGGTGGATTCAATGATTGCACCCAATATGCAAGAATCAGCAAACCGGGTAAGCCAAAGGCCATATACTTTAGCCTGAACTGTCAAGAAATTGAGTCCAAACAGAAAAGAGCCAAGCACAGATCCCTGGAGTACGCTAATGATGACAGCTCTTCTGCTACAGCTTGATTCACCAACTTTCACATTATGTGTTCTGTTGGTGAACCAATTGGTTACCCATCTATTTAACCCCAAGCTGGGAGAGTTTCTCAATGCTACCTGAGTGGGGGATTGTGTCAAAACCCTAGGCCTAATCAAGATAGGCAGTATGCACTGTCTTACCTTCATGCAGACCTATCACACAGAATCAATGGGCTGTGGCAACATCACAGATTGCTTATGGCATGATCAGCACATACACCTTCCTGATACGGTTGAATACACACTTCAATACACCCTCCACACAGGCTATGTTCCTGTAGAAGGGTGTACATACACATGCATCCATTTGAGTTGGGGGACAGTAGGCCCACATGTCATCATGGACATTTTGTAAATGGATACTAGTAATATCCCACCTGTGTGCAAAAGACCTGTGTGAGTTGTTAATGCTTCATCATGTCTGTTACATCTGACAGATGTCTTCAAAGAGGTCATCAAGGGCATGCACAGCGACACTATCTTCCTGTTGAACTTGACTAGGCCAAGGCATTTGACACACTGAGATATTCAATCAACACTATCAGATGTGGCCATAAACAGCTATATCACCAAGTGGGTTGACCAGTGGATCACATACGTGGCATCTAATTATGATGAAATGTGTGAAGTGACCTGTATCGCAGATCCAGTGATCAGGTCTGTACCTCAGGGCTGTCTGCTAAGCCCTTTCCTGTCCATTATTTAAATACATATCCTGTGTCCAAAACGCTGCCTGGAGGACTACAGATTGTGGGCAATCATTGACTCCAACTGTGACATTAGTATAATACAGACAGTATCAACACACACCAAATATTGCTGCCACAGCCTTGACAACACATGCAATGACAAGAAAACATGAGGGGATTTGTTACATCAGGAAACCAAACACACAACCCAAGAATAATGTGGCCATCATGCCCTATAATCAGACTAATTAGTATGTTACCTGTGTCCTGTGGTAGATGGTAAGTGGAACATCTACCAGCATGTGGTCACAGTGCTGCCTACTCCCTTGTATGTAACATAAGTACTGAGTATGTGAAGGACATCCACATCAGAGGCCATAATACCTCCACAGTTCTCAGCCTTCATCACACCAATAATTGAGTATAATGCACCCTTCTTCATGTAAATCCCTACACATCTTCCACTGATGTGTAAGCGAAGTGTACCACCTTTATCACAATGAGCTGTCACACAGCTTATTGGCCATACCTAAGTATTCTTTTTGTGGCATAAACATTACTGTCTGATGGTGTGGAACCCGCATCAAGTTGTTATAACAGATGCATGTGTGATACCTGTTCTAGTGATGCACACAGTACATACGTAGGTGCTTGACAACATCAACGGATGGATAACATTCGTGACAGTGTGGATTGTGCCATGCAATGCACACCAGTCAACTAGTCTGTACTGCTCATAATGTCGCATACAGGTATAACAATGCCCCTACTAATACCTCCAGCAGATGTTACAGTGCCAGGGCAGTGTGTGTAATTGCCCTCATCGACTGTGGGTGGATCATAATAGTTGTACAAGTGTGTTTGTGCAGAATCATCTCTGATCACTCTAAATCATGTATGTTATGTCAGAGGCATGGGATTACTGGAGGTATTATTCTGATATTGTACATGATTGTGGTTGCTTCTTTTAATGTTGTCCATGAGCCTTTACCTGTGTCCCACTTCCTAGAGACCTCTGCTGAGATTACACTCATATTCAGGCAAATCAGTTTGCACAGTTTCACAATATGTACCATACCCCAATTATATGTCAGATCTCTGATAGATGCCCTCTGCATTATTCATGTAAGGATGATTCTCACACAGGCTTCCTCCCCATTGTTATGTCACCTTGTGTGACAGTCACATAATACACATTTTCACTGTGCAATCCCTACTGCACCATACTGATATGTGATTGGTGTTGTGGATATACATTATTTCCACCAGTCTTCCATTGGCATGCCCTCATCTGCTGTGCAGTAGGTTGTTTCACCTGTCCTATTTCCCTGTGTTCATTCCTACAAATCATCTGTGTCCATATTCAATACACATAGTTCCCCCGAGTGTTTATTTTACATGGCAGCCCATGTACCCTTACAGATAATTTACACAGCTTCAGTACAGAATACCAGGAATGGGATTTCACAATAGTCTGCACTGCAGATACACTGTCCTATACTGTGTCTGTACCATATACTTGACATTCATTCCTCTCAACTGTCCAGAGTTTCACAGAATGTCCAGATGTGTTCCTTATCAAATTTGTGGCTTTCTGCCATATCATTGGGATGATCTCAGGACTGAAGTTACTCAACAATTATAAACATCTGAGTTTTAGACTTCAAATCCTTCTGAACATGCATCTTAACACAACCCCCTAGTTATTCTAGCATATTTATACAGGACAAGTATGTCAAATATGTCCCTATTTCTAGGTGATTGTCATAGACTGGTACTAGGCTATCGGCCCTAGGGCCTATACAAGCCTAGCCATAACAATTCCCTGGATATTTCTTCCCACAATATTTACTTCACTGGACCCCGGTCTAGCATTATGTTGGCATTTTTCCAGATGGCTTGCACTATGAGATTGAGAGCTATCTGTGAAGCACTGGTGATCAGTGTGGCATTCCGTGCAAAACCACAGACCTTCCGTGCTCTGATACAAACAGGAGTGCTATCCACATTCACTTACATGATTTCCTGGCCGGCAACACTGTTGCCAGTCACAAAACCTCACTTATTTACAGTTAAATGCTGTGCACGGCATGAATATGCAATAAGTGCTGATGCTCACCGCACATCACTACACACATATGTAAACTCCATGTAAGCTTTGCTCAAAGCCTACACAGAGTTTATTGAATCCTGGAGTATATCTGTATTTTAAGTTTGAATTTCCAGTGTAAAACATTTCTCTTAGAAAAGTAGGCTTATTCAATGCTATTAAAGTATTAATAATTATATAACATTTATAAAACTGCCATACAGTTATAGTACATTGTGTTTGCCAGTTCCTAATAAGGTTTATTTTTGTAACTGAAAAGTAATTTTTGATTTGATATATATATATATATATATATATATATATATATATATATATATATATATATATATATATATATATATATGTGTGTGTGTGTGTGTGTGTGTGTGTGTGTATGTATATATATATATATATATATATATATATATATATATATATATATATATATATATATATGTGTGTGTGTGTGTGTGTGTGTGTGTGTGTGCCCATATTTATGTGGCAGGAGTATCAAAACACAAGCTAAAAATTCCTATAAAATATATAGAAACAAGACATTTATGAGCACATATTGCAGCTGCAGTCAAAGTTTTAATGCTGGTATTTTTTTGTATCTGAATTCAGGTTTACAGTGTAACTGTCCTGAATTTTTATTAATAAAAGTGTCAGTTTTAAGCCCATTACCATATATATCCCATATGTCACCATGAAGTCTCTGCTTTGATAGTGGTTTGATTTAAATTAATAAAGCAGCCTCAAGAAAGTTATTTTTATATATTTGGTATGAACTATTGTTTAATCCTTCACAATGCTGTGTAGCATGTTGAAAACATTAGCATTGTCCATCTGTGTCACATATGTTCTTTTTTTTTTTGTTGTTGTCATGGAAGAATCCTGTGCTCTAAGTCTGTTTTCGGTCATCCAACTTGGACACAATGAATGTAAGCATGAAAGAAACACAAAGTATATAAATAAATGGTGATTTATAATGTTAGTAATAATACAGGTCTTTCGAATTTTCAACACTACCATTGTTTTGTGGCACAGATGTGTTTTTGCTGTACAAATTATGATTTAATATTCCAATAGCTAATTTATAGAACCAATTTAAAATTACCTTAAATTCAGAAGTAATGCATCATTGTTATCATTTTATAAAGCAAGGAGATAACATGACTGTACTGGAACATATGCGTACAACAATACAAAGAACATTTTCTACAGTTTTGTCAAACCTTCACCTGAATTTGTATTATCATTCATAAAAAGTTCTTAAAATGTAAAAGAACATGTCTTAAATGTAAATAACTAAAACTACAAAATATTCAAGACACACCTATATCAAAATATAAACATGCTTCCCTCTTCCGAAACATTCTCCTCCTTGCTTCAGTTCATCATTATTTTAAAATATCTGAGGAATTGCCACAAGTGAGAGAACCAACGAGATTCCTAGATGGTTAAAGAGAGAGAACAATGGTGCCCAAAATATTCCATAGTTAGGAGATGAAACAGTCCTGCTCTGTTCAGTAGTTGCTCCATCTGAAGAGGTGCTTTTACAGGTACTGATTATACGATCATCAATTTGCACAACTTTGCCAAAATCCAAAGCTACTCCCTGAAATGTAAAATAAATAAATAAATAAATAAATAAATAATAATAATAATAATAATAATAATAACAGTATAGCTAACATTATTCTGGAAATGTCATCAATAAACCTTCCAATCCATGTTGCAACAAAAATGCTAGTGTATAATTTTTTTTCTTAATATGTCAATAAGAAAGCAGTACTGCAATCAAATGTGATTTAATTTTGAGCAATGTTGTTTTTGGTTGCTAAAATCACCCATGTTTGCTTTAACACAGTACATTCAAAGACTGTTCTAGACTAACTAGATAAATACTTCTTTTGCATACATCAGTTATAATTTGTGGCATATCGTCTGTGCCTGTCATATTACAGTGCGTTTAAAGTCACCACTTGGTTTGTATTAGGTACATCAATGCACAAGCTTTGGAGATATCCCAAAGACTATATTAATGCATCAGTTAGCACACATCACGTAATTTTTTTTATGATTTCGGACTGTTTTCTAAGCTGCAGTACAATATCTCATGCAACAGGAGCTCTCAGACCTTGATCCCCTACCAAACATCCTTTCATCAATACATCAGTTTGCTAAACCATCTATGCAGGTGAGGGTCACAGTAGCAATAAGTTTAGCAAAGGAAGTCAGACCTCCCATGATCTCCAACAATGGTCCTCAGCTCATCTCACAGGACCTCCAGGCATTCTCAAACAAGCTGAGAGATATTATTTTTTCTACTATGTCCTGGGTCTGCCTTCGAGCCTCAACCTAGCAGGCCATGTTTGGTATCTCTCCCAAAGGAACTGTTCAGAGGTCATCCAACTAAAGAATTCAAACCACCTCTAATAAATCCTCTCAACTAAAGTGTTCAAACCACCTCTAATAAATTATTTTAATCCAGAAGAGAAGTGACTGTATTCCAATATGCTCCAGAATTCCTGAACTCTTTACTTTGTTACAAATAGTGAGCCTAGCAGCCACCTGAAGAAACCTTGTTTGCTTCTTGCACCTATGGGTTCATCCTTTCAGTGACTACACAAAGCTCGTGGCTGTAGAAGACAGTTGCACAGCCTGACCAAGTAAATTATCATAACCCAATATGCTGTAGCCACTATCTAGTCAACTTCCTAATCCACTTTATCCTCACCCACAAACAAGAACATAAAACATTTAAACTCCTCTATTTGGCGTACCTGTTCTCTTGTCACCTCCAGAGAACAATCAACTCTTTTCTAGGACAAAACTATGACTTGTGATATGGAGGTGCTGAATTTCATGACAATGACTCCAAAATTAACAGGAAATCCCTCCAGTGCATGCTAGAGAGTGCAGTCACTTGATTCCAAGAGGTCAGCTTTATTTATAAAGAGCAATGGTACTGTCCTCACATCTCCAAACTGGACATCCTGTAAACTTCAATCACGTGATAGCCTCTAAACTTCAGCAACACTTCTATATCCTGTCTATGAAAATATCAGGGACAGGAAGGAAGACATGACACACTTTTGCTGGAGTCCTAAGCTTACCTCAAATCTATCTGACTTAACTACAGAAACTGGATACAGCACTCACTCAGTAATTACAGGGACTCAATAGTACACAACAGCATCCATGGAACCTTCTGCCTACTGTAGCACCCCCCAGTGGGTACACAGCCATATGGCTCCTCTAGGTACACAAAACATACATAGGTGAACTCCTGTAACCCCTTCATTATTCATAGAAAGAATGCTTGTTGCACAGACGGCACAGAATATGTGCTGCTTCTCTTGAATGAGTGGCTCTTTTTCAGCAACTTAGTGTAGGATTTCCTATGTGGGAGCCCGTCAAAGGTTCATGACCTTCTCATGGAAGACAGATTTATATTCTTCTGTAATCTTTAGAACTATGTTGGCTGCAGCAGTTTTCTCCAGGTATGGTCACTCTTTGCAAACTGGTCTATGGGTAAAAAAAAAAAAAAACCCGTAAAATAGAAAAATGACAATCATGATGGTTCCTTCAAAATTTGAAAGAACATCGCTAAGAACATGGATACTTGGACAAACCCTGGAGCCAGACATAGCGGTGGTGGTGGTGTTTTCAGTGCCTGGCTCATAGTAGAGTGAACCAAGTATGATGTCCAGGGTCAACCCAAAAAAGTTGTATTGAGGTAGCACGTGGGTTCATTAACATTTTTGTTGTTTGTAGGTAAAGCTGTCCATTTCACTTTAAATGACTACAAGATGAAGGCTGGAGTAAGGTACTTTGCCAGTTACATGAGCACTAACAGCACATCTTACTATATGGCAGACTCAACCAATGCAATGAAAAGTGGTTTTTGGGATGCAGGAATGAGACCTTGTGATGGATATTGAGAATACCAGACAGGTAAACTTGTCTTTGTCTCTGCATACACAGTACTAGTTCTGGAACCAGACTTCTTAATCAGCGCTAGGCCCCAACCCCCAGTTACTGCCCATCATCTTTTTCTCTCCCACTTTGGGAGTGCCCCTTTGGACAGGCCATAGGCGAATGCGGAGATTCTGGGAAGACCACTGGCAGGATGCTCTAGAGACTTGGTAACGGCAAGCAGACAGTCAACTTAATGTGGCTACAAGTTGTAGACAGTTTCAGCATGTATAACAAACAGGTGTTTAAAGTGTTTGTTCTTTTTTGGAGATTACAGAAGAAGTCCCTACTCCATTTCATTTTATTTCTTTATTTGTTTACTGGTTAAATGAACCGATTTACAGAACCATTTTAGCCACAGCCTAGGCTAGAAGACATGTAAATGATGCAGTACACAGCAACATTAAATAAGATATGAAAATGCATTAACAGCACACCGTCTACTGACACTGTAGTTCTGCAGGGAAACTTCAATGTTTATGAGAGGAATGATGAGGATACTTGAAATGGTATGAATCGGACTGAAAGGCTTATGCCATCTGAACCCCAGTGGTGAATTCTTATTGGACGTCTGCATTAGTCGCAAACTGTCTGACATCGTATCTGAATACAAGATTGTTCATCAGCGTTCTGGACCTCAGTGGTGAATTCTTATTGGACTTCTGCATTAGTCGCAAACTGTCTGATATCGTATCTGAATACAAGATTGTTCATCAGCGTTCTGGACCTCAGTGGTGAATTCTTATTGGACGTCTGCATTAGTCACAAACTGTCTGACATCATATCTGAATACAAGATTGTTCATCAGCGTTCTGGACCTCAGTGGTGAATTCTTATTGGATGTCTGCATTAGTCGCAAACTGTCTGACATCATATCTGAATACAAGATTGTTCATCAGCATTCAGGACTGTTATTAATTGCAAGAGGAGCTCCAATAGTGATAGAAGAGAGAAAAAAGATAATAATGGAAGATACATAGTACTAAGGGGCTACTGGCAAGGGAGGAGGTTTACACTGACACGCATTTACATTCCACCTAAAACTGTTGTAAGAGCTTAAGAAAATCCTGGGAGAAAAATCAGCTTTCAGCAAGGAATATTTCTTATAGGTGGAGACTGGAATTTGGTTTGCAACAGTGAACATGTGTCTGAGGGGCCTAGAAGGGAAAATATAAAAAAGGAGGCTAGATTTTTGAAGAAATTTATGAAAATGTTTGGCGTGGAAGATGTGAATTCAGTACTAGAAGTCTGGAGTGAAATTACATATTATTCACTGAGATACCAGCACCAGGCTAGGGTAGATAGATTTTATCTCTCACAGGAGCAGGTGCATTTAATTGAAGGTCTTGAAGCGCACCCAATAACTATTTCAGATCATACACCAATAATAACTAAAATAAAAACGTAAGGTAATGAAATAAAAAAATGAGACACTGGTGCTTTCCCGCCACTGGCTGAAAGGAGAGGAATTTAAGGAATGGGTTTTGGGATTAATTCAGTAGCTACTAGAGAAGATAGAATTTTCTTCTGAAAAAATATAGCTAGGGACTGGGATAAAATTAAAGTGGAGTTTAAGACTAGGGTGGAAATAAAAGAAAGGGAGATATAGTTAAGAAGTAACAAGAATTATTAAGAGGGACTGACAAATGTTAAAGTATTGCAAAATAGGGGGGAATCTCTCAGAACAAGGAAAGGAGCGACTGCAGAATGCTAAACAGAAAATAAGGGATCACCTCAATAATATGCACGAGCTTAGAAAGATTGTTGTTAAGCAACTGTTTTTTGATAATAATTCTACAGCACAAAAGCTTTTACCACAATGACTCAGGCAACAGAAAGTGAAAAGGGCTGTCACCAAGCTTACAGAGCCTATTACAAGGAAGATAACAAGAGATCCTGTAGAAGTATTAGAAATATTTCGGAAATTTTATAAAAGTTTGTATAACGCAGGGAAATATGGAAATCAAGAAAAGGTACAAATGGAAATGTTTATGGAAAAATTAAATATGCCAAGGTTAGAAGTAGATGAAGCTCAATTACTAACAGGATAGGAAGAGATGAGATAAAAATGGCTATATATAACCAATCTACAGGAAGCTCTCCAGGAAGAGTTGGTATTCCTGTGGAAGTTTGGAAGCTAGGAGGGAAAAAACTGATAAAGATCTGGAAGGTTTTGTTTAACAGTATTTTAAGAGGAGGAGAAGTACTGGAAGAAGGCAGTGGTAACAGTAATACCTAAAGAGGGTAAAGATCCATCAGATCCAGCTTCATACAGCCTAATTTCAATACTAAACCATAATTATAAAGTGTTTATGTCTATAATGGCTAAAAGAATGGCAAAAGTGATACCAAAATTGATAGATATGGATCAGTGTGTTTTTTGGAGGGGAGGCACACATTTGACAAAATTATCAGAAAACTGATGATCCAGAGGGAAGCAGAGTATAAGAAAATACCACATTTATTGGTGGGTCTTGATGCAGAGAAAGAATTTGACAGAGTAGACTGGGACTTCATGAGCAGGGCAATGGAAGCATTTGCTTTCCCTGATACAATTATAAGGTTGATTAGAAGTATAAATGAGGGATCTGAGGTGAAAATTATAGTGGCTGGGATCCTCTCTGATAACTTCTGCTTGAGTAGAGGAAGCAGGCAGGGTTGTCTGCTTTCCCCTTTGTTGTTTGCATTATATTTAGAACGACTGACAAAGAAAATAAGGGACTCAGAAATTCAAGGATATAATTGGTATGGTAGTCAGGAAAATCTGGCTCTATTTGCAGATGGCTGTGGTCCTATATTCAGTGGATAGTAAGTAAAAGAAAACACAACAATCTCAATCCTCATTTTCCAAAAAGCTTTAATGCCTTCTAACTCAGGCTGGTTTTGGTCTGTATTTTGTCTGTATTTCATCTGGGCAGTCTTTATCAAGACTCCAGGAACACCCAGATTTCAGCTCTAAGGATCCATTTAGAGCACCCAGAACTGGCACCACTAAGCATGCATAACAGCCTGGGATATACAGTCTTTCTAAAGACTCTTTTAGCTATAGTCTTTTTAAAGAATAATCCAAACTACAGATAAGAACCATGGGGCCTAAGTTTCATTAGCCCAGGATCCAGACAAAAGGGCACTCAAAGGCATCCTAGCCTAACCCACACCTGCAAGTAGGGGACTCCAGTCACCAAGGCTCCTTTTTACTCGCCAGGTGATTCATTGCAGTTACCACAAAACACATATAGATTTGGAATACAAAAACAGTACTGATAAGGTATTCTTTTAATTGAATTTATATTCTGCAATAGATTACACGAAGGTTATCTTGTGTCCCCTGTGAGTCTTTAAATTTAGACTAACATTAAGTAATAGAAATTATATCTACTTAAAAATGTCATCAAATATGGCCAAATAAAAAGAATGTAACCAATCAGTTATTAATTAAATATTTTATTAAATCGTCATGTATTTGGTTGATGAAGAAATACTCTGGTTTTCTTTAATAAGGAATTTTAAATCACAGTGATAATAAAACAAATCAGCACTGAATATATCTTATTTGACTGAAAAATATTTTGATAAGGTTCAAAAAGACAGTGCTTTAGAATCAAATGCACAAGGGTTGGATAAGTTGTTCGCAAGAATATTTATAATACATCATCTGAAGAGAATATAAATTGCTTTTTGAAGACATAACATCCACACAATAAATGATCAAATTAAAATTAACAAATCTAAATGATAACAAAGACCCTGCAATTGATGGCATCATACCAGAACTTTTCAAATGATTACCTCAAAACAATTAATATTGCATAATGTATAGAATAATATGAATTTGACCTAACCAATGTTACCTTCTTGGGTGTATTCAACTGAAGTCCTAATATAAAAAAGACATAAATCCAATAAAATATAATTTGTACAGAACAATGTCTCTGTTAATCACTGACCATATTTCAAGCTAGTTTGGATACAGAAAAGGTGCTTCATTCTTTGGCCTGAAAAGCGTTATTTAAAACATTAGCAGAATTTTGTTTTGATTTATAATTTACATATATTACTACACATTTATATCACAGTTTCATAATTTATATTAAAATAATCTCATGTCTTTCACTGGGAATTAATATTAATAAGAGTGCAAAACAAGGCTGCCCTTTATCTACTTCATTGGTAGTGAAAACTGTGGCAAATGTCATCAGACAAAATAATAATATTCAACACTACAAAACAAGCATTTACAAGGAAATTAAATTATTTTAAATTGAGGATGACTTAATATTAACTGTGCTACATATTTAAGATTGCATGGAACATTTAGACAGTGCATTAAAAGTTTTTGGTAAAATGTAAGATATGAAGCTTTGTATTTTATTAATCTGATTATCACATGTATTCAAAAAGTAGTTAATGCAACATGCCTGAAATCTAAAGGTGATATTGTTAACTATAAACACAAATCTGAAGTAAATCTTCTAATAAAGAGGTATGAAAACAATTATGAAAAGTGCTTAATTTAAATTAAATATTACACATAGGACAATCATCTTTCTCGTAATAGATTGCTTAAGAATTTAATTAAGCGTTTCTTGGGATAACTGTTTTGTGTGTATGCATGATGCAGTTTGTCTTCTGTTTTATGTTTTCCCTTTTCTGTTTTTTTTTTATATCTACAAGTTGAGATATAGTTATTAGATTCATAATTGATTATAAATTGATTACTCTTCCACATACGAATACAAATGATCACTTGTTAATTTAATCTTGAATTTTGTACTTAGTATAAATTTTAAATTGTAACTGCTTGAAAATTAATAAACTAAAGCAAAAACTATTATTCAAAGTTTATCAAGCAGATTTCCACCTGGGTGAGTCACACACACTAGGAGCTCATCAATACTTATTATTTATTTGAGCACTCATGCTTTTAGTCTATGTTTTATAATTAAAATAAAATCAGTCGTCTTGCTGTCTGTGACATTAGAAGCACAACAGAAGAAAGAGACACTAATAAATGGTTGTCAGCAAACCCATGGCAGGGATCTAATCAAATAAAGTAGTTCCAAGTCAGTGGAATTGATGAGAAATGCATCCTTTTCAGCACCTACTTCACAACCGGAACACGAGTAACTGATGGATGCCAAGAACTATGCTGCAATGTTACTAGTATCTTGCAACAGTAGCTGTGTAATCATGGGCTTCCCATGACAGGATGGATTAGCTAGACAGCAGCATGGCACAGGCCAAATATGCCTCTAGTAAAGTGACTTACCCTTATCTGGCAGCAGAATAATTTTCACATATCAGCTTTCAAGACAAGATAGCCTCACAAAATATAGTTTCCTCTTATTAGGACAGTTCCTCAAATCAGAAAGGAAGCTTCATCCATGGTTTATGTGATAACAGAAATTCTTACTATATGCCTGCTTGTTCAAGGTTCTTATTAACTAATATCCAGGCTGCTGGAAGGTAAGTTGTTTTAGAATGTGGGCATGTGTTCTTCTGGTAGAATGTGGACAGACACACTGAGATATCCTTTGATTATTCAACTTGTTGAGAAGAAGGGTAAAAAGTGACTCAGTAACTGTAAAATGACTAGACAGTTATTCCCACTTCAGTATCCAAGAACACAGTTTGGTGCTTCAACAGCTACAAACAGTTTTGGTCCTCTGCTCTCTTGTGAATATCAATGAATTTATGGTTCTTCCTGTAAACTGTTTCCCATATCCTCATACTCCAGAATTTATTAAGCAAGGTATTCAAGTTAGCAGACAGTCTTTCAAAATGATAGATATAATGGACTACATTGCTACTGGGTTCAATTAAACCCACTTCCATTTGTCATTTTATTTTTCATCACAAATTTTTGCACTGGCAGAATAATGAAACTTAGGTGATCTGTTTCAGACACAATATCGGTCAAAGAAGGATGTTGATTTAATTGCTGAATAGGCATAGTTACTGTTCAGCCATCAGACCTGGTGCATCGGTAGGCAAAGATCAGTGTGTTTTGTGACATTCAGCACTAGCTGAAAACAGTGGTTCTTTACCAGAAACTGTTGACTTCTCAGACGTTTCTTTTATCCATGTTAAGCTTAAGTCTAATTCACTGAACTCTGTGCTATAAATGGAACCAGAAGTTATCCACTAGAATTCTTCTTAGCAACTCTTACAGATTAAAGAGCTTCACAATTTCAAAAATGTATCTCTCTGCCTCAGCCACAGAAATGCAAGATGGCTCATAGTAAAATAAAAATCCCACTTCAAAGTTATCTAACTCCCGAAACTTCCACTATATGCAACAGTTGCATAAGATCTAGTCATAGGTGACTCTATAGTCAGGCACACTGATGTTCCACTCACCAGGCTAAACAAGGAGAAAGTTACTGTCAGCTGCCTGTCAGGTGCCAGGATATGCCACGTAACGCATGCACTCGGGTCACTCCACAACAAGTACAAATATGACTCTGTCATTGTCCATGTTGGTATGAATGACCTGACACCTCCCTCGACTACATGAAAAGAGACGTAAACGAGCTCACCGATTTGGTAGCCAAGGCAGGTATGACCCTCGCCCTGAGTGGCATCCTGCCATCACCCAGAATGATACCACAGTACAAGGACAAAATGATTGACTTCAACAATTAGCTAAGCTTCTGGTATCATACTAAGGGGATCCAGTATCTGTCTGCCTGGGATGACATGATCGACAGACCACGATACTTTGCAGACATGGCCTGCACCTGTCAGCCTTGGGATTCAGGATACTGGCTAAGGCTCTTGCCACCCCTATAGTGCCTTTTTTTAGGCAAGGTTCAAATGACAAATTCACCACCGTAACAGGTACCAAGCAAGCAAAATCTGAAGGTAATGCTACTTAATGCTAGAAGTCTAAACCTCAAAATGCACTTACTCGAGGCACTCCTTAAAATTGAGAACATCAACATCTGTGCAGTGTCAGAGAACTGGTTCAAGGCTGCAGAGCACCCCTGCATTACCAGGCTATAATTCATACCACACCTTTTGGCCACCTAACCTGGACCAAAACACTAAAGGCAGAGGCGTGTCCATATTTATTAAGGATACCCACACCTTAAGGCTAGTTGCTCAGCATAATGCATCCGAGATTATCCCAGTGCACCTAACTCTGGGCAAGACCACAATCCAAATTGTAGCTTGCTACAAATCCCCCACCATGCCCCAGGATTCCCAGTCCTCATTTCTAGATACACTGGAAAATATTAGGGTACAACCCAACACCCTAATAATGGGTGATTTCAACTACCCCACCATTAACTGGGAAAACTACTCATGTACCAACTCTTTTGCTCAAAGTTTTCTGGAATTCATAAATTCCAATGCCTTGGATCAGCTTATCCACACCCCCATCAGGGGCAGCAATATCCTAGACCTGGTCATTACCAACATGGGTGACCGGTGTTCCACACCAAAGGTCAATTCCTCATTGGTCATATCCGACCACAAGCTAATCACCCTAGACATCTACATCCCATCCCCACCCCTCATTAGGGAAACTACCATAAAAAATTTCTCCAAAGCCAACTTCATGCTTCTTAAGACAGAAGTGGCAAACTTCACGGCACCCATGCAGATGGACAATAGAGGTACGACTGCTGAATCCTACACAATTGCACTTTATAAGCATTACACAAGTGCATGGATCGTGCTATCCCTAATAGAACTAAGATGCTATCCTCCAAAAAAATGAAGCCAATCTGGTGGTCATCTGCCATAAACAAACTCTACAACAGAAGAAAGAAACTGTTGCAAAAAAGAGTAAAATCCCATGATTAGAGGAACTCCCTGGTGAGCCTCAGTAAGAAGCTGAGATCCCTCATAAAATCCTCCAAAGCTAGTTACGAAAACAAAACTGCCACTGATTCTAAAGACAACCACAAAGCATTCTATAGCTATGTCAAGAATCTCAATGGCAACACTCAGATCTGCTCTGAGTTACAGCACAATGGCACTAAATATACAGAACCAACTGATATTGCCAACATCCTGGCAGATAGGTTCAGTGATAACTTTACCCCCCCTCCTCACCGCCTAAAGGGCCCATATCTATACCAGAAGAATGCAAAGTTCCTATAATCATGGCTGCACAGGTAAAAACCACACTCTCCAAAGCCAAAAACACAGCATCCATGGGACTTGACAACATCCCAGGCTGCGTTCTACATGAACTACAGAGCGAACTGGCACCCCATCTAAGTACTATGTTCAGTCATAGCCTCACCTCAGGCTTTGTGCCCATTGAATTGCGCACAGCAACAGTTATCCCACTCCACAAAGGTGGAGCCACCACGGACCCCGGGAACTACCGCCCCATTAGCCTGACGAGCCTGGTCTGCAAGGCCATGGAATGAATCATCATGGAACTTATAAATAAAGACATTGGTAATCTCCAAACTCTGGACCCCACCCAGTTCGGGTTTGTAAAAGCAGATCGTGTCTCTTAAACCTGATAGACGTCTTTGAAGCAGTCACCAAAGCCGTAGACGAGGGCAAGGTGGTTCGCACAGCCTATCTAGATCTTGCCAAGGCTTTCGACACCACACCCCACTCTGGAATTAGAGATAAACTCACTAAACTAGGTATAAATCCCTATGTCCCAAGATGGGTTGCCAACTGGCTCACTGACAGAACCCAGACTGTTAAAGTAGCAGACTCCAAATCTGACTACAGACCAGTGACAAGCGGAGTACCACTGGGTTCAGTCCTGGGTCCTCTCCTGTTTGGTATCTACTACTTCTCTGAAGTACAGGCTAACACAGAAGTCTTTGGCTAATGAAGTTCGCAGATGACTGCAAACTAGGAGTAATAATTGAAACTCCTAACGATGTGGACATCCTACAAAAGGGCCTCACTGAGACATATGCCTGGTGTCAAAGCCATGGCCTCAAGCTCAATGCCAAAAAGTGCATTGTTATCCCCTTTGGTAAAAACTCTGTACCCATGAACTACCACATAGGCGGTAGTAAACTTAACGCCGAAAGTGTGAAAAGAAACCTTGGGACACAGGTGGACAGTAGTCTCTCCTTTGATAATCATATCGCCACAGTAGTCAGGAAATCATTCCACGTGGCACACCTCATCACTAGATGTTTCTCATCCAGGAAAAAAAGAGGTCAATTGTTCCCCTTTACTCATCACTCATTAGACCCATTATAGAGTACAATGCCCCTTTTGGTATGTACCTCACAAGACATTTATAACAACTGGAAAGACCGGAGAAATACCTCACAAAGAGGATTACCGGCCTCAAACAGATGCCCTGTGCAGACCGTCTCAAAAACTCCAGCTTTACTCTGTTGCATATCGCCTACTCAGAGGCGACCTCTGCCTAACATACAAAGCTATGTCAAACCCAGAGCTGTTGAACATGCTCCACTTAAAGAAATCCCAATCCCTTCGAGCTACACACTCTAGGGACCTAAACCTTGTCACCACAATAAACAGAACATGCTGGAGGGATAGATTCCTGTCCCAGAGACTTCCCATACTCTGGAACAAACTACCTATCTATATCAAACAAAGATCCTCATTAGCACTCTTCAAGAAAAATCTTGATGATTGGATGGGAAATAGGACGTTCACCCCGGGGATCACCTCGTGGCTCTGCTTGACAGTGGCACAGGAAAATCATTTTCTTGGTTGGTGAAAGGCAGGGTACCTTCTTGGCTGGGCTTATATAGGCCCTAGGGCCAATAGTCTAGTACCTCCCTATGAACCTATAAATCCTGCCAACTTAAATTTAGTCAGCCTGGAATAACTAACCTACAGAGACCTAGGTCTCATATCAGAGCTGAACGTTCACATCTTCTCTTCTACAGTCCTGACCATGCTGGATTCCTGCATCACACCATTTGGCTCTGTATTAATGAGAAACCTTTTAGGTCATCTTGCTTTATAAACCATGGTGAAAGTTAACATAGTAAATACAGACAACACACGCATGGCTCTTCTTTTCCCTTGTTATCATATTGCGCTGATAACCTATTTGCTTTACTTACAGACAATGCTCCTTAAGTAATGTGGCACTGAATTATATTGTTATAGTGAAGGGCTTTGTATGAACTTTGCTGCATAAATTTCAGTATGACAGCACTGAAGTCAGTAACTATAAATTCTGGAAATCATCTTACTCACTATGCATACTGCACTGCTAATGGAATTTGTATACTATGTGACTAAAGGTGATAAATAAAAGCTACCAAATCACATCTGTAATAATTAGACAACACAGATGTAAATCCCATATATTTACGACCTTCAGTCATTGTGAAGTTTTGAATGCTGCACATCAGATGCTTTCATGATTGTTAGTCATTGTTTTGTAGACTCCCTACTGGAACTCAAAAACACATAACTGTGAGTCTCAGAATTACAAAAAAAAAAAATAAACAGCAAAACAAAAGATAACACAAATGTTGACAAATTTCTGCTCTCCTTTAAAATTATTTTTAAAGAGGAATAAGTCCCCTTGCACCCCCAGTGAGGGGCTGACCCCCACCCTCCCACATTCACTCCCTGCTTCTTATGTATACTCTAACTCTGAGATCTTCATACCTCTGAAAAGTGGGAATATACCCTGACGCACAGCTGTTTTGGTCTTTACATGTAAGTCCCCATTGCTATTCTGGAATTCCTGCTTACAAATCTGCGATTTTAAAACCGCCACCATTTCTGTCTTGTTTTGTCTTGTACTTGGATCACAGCTGAAGAGTGCCCATTAGGAATCAGACCGCTTACCTGGTTATAAAAATCGGACCACTAACCTGGTTATAAAACGTAATAAATAAATAAGTTATATCAAATGTCACAGGGGAGGAGACTGTGGGTGTCCATCTTTTTGCTTTCTTACAAGGACAAAGAAAGAAAGAAAGAAAGAAAGACTGCTGTCTGCACGTGAGTGCCATAAAACAGACCTTACACAGTAATCTCAAGATCTAAGGTTAGCAGTCGTCTGAAAAGAGATCAACTGACTACCATGTTCTTTATACAAAACATTAAAGACAAGAGATATGGACTCAAAGTGGCTTTGAAAGAGTAGGTAAAAAAGCAAGCTGGGTACTTTAGGGGAATCAATCTGAAAGTCCGGTGACAATGAAGGCAAGCTTGCTGAAGTCATACAGCCGGACTGATTATGGCATGTTTTCAACCATCTGAGTTTGACTATAACAGAAAGAACCTTTACCTTTTATCAACTCTCTGGTGGGGCTCCTGTATTAATATATTTATACAACAAAAGAAGAAGAAAATAATGAAAACATTTAAGAAACCCCCATCTCCTTACCTCAAGACCACAAACAAAACACTCCAGCAAGGAACCTTTCTTCAGTTATGTCAGAAAAGTAAGGAACAACATTCAGCAGTGGACTGAACTCACACATAACAATATCATTTATTCCTATCCCACTGTTGCATCCACTAGCCCTAAAAATGTAGTCTCCTTTAATCACACTTCGAATCCCTGCCTAGTGGTAAAAATGTTTCCATGGCACCAGATAACATGCCAAGTTACATTCTTATCAGTGTCAAGTATGCCCAATCTGAGTCTTTGCTGAAACTGCCCATCCTCAACCTATTCCATGATACATGCAGAACAACCACTGTAAGTCCACTAAACAAGGGTCACCCTGCTATAAACCCACACAATTATACAGCTATTAGCCTCATCAGCCATATATGCAAAGCCATGGAACAAATCATATCAGAACTCATTTATGTAGACAATTAGCTAATTTAGACCCCGCTGAGTCTGGCTTTGTGAAGGGCAGGTCCTGTCTCCTGAATTTGGTAAGCTTCTATGAAAGGTTACAGAGGCTGTGCACAGAGGTCACTCTGTGCACACTGCCTTAGCTTGACCTGCCCAAGGCTTTTGACACTATCCCCTATGCTGGTATTACTGAAAAAAAAACATTAAGACAAAGTTTAAACAAACTTAACTGACACAAAAGCGAAAAACAAACTTAAGGTAAACAACTGCATCATCTACTGGATTGCAAATTGGCTGCCCAACAGATCCCGAGTAGTGAAAGTTGCTGATACCGTCTCTGAAGGTAAAACTGTAACTAGTGCAAGGTTATAATGCCTTCCACACATTTAGACCAGCTATTACACATAGGGACAAAAGGTACAGGTGTCTGAATTTAGGCTGGTCAAACAGGACAATGCACTTGAGCTTCTTCCCATTCAAATCACCATAGGCAAAATCAAATACCATTTCCTTGCAAGCTACTGGTCCCCCTCTGTGAATCAGGAAACCCATAGCATGTATTTAGACTTATTAGACATGATCACTATCCAACCCAATACCATATTCATGGGCTACTTTAATTACCCCACTATTAACTGGGAATCATACACAACACCAAACGTACAGGCACATAGATTCCTGGATTTTGTAAACATAAACTCCCTGGACCAGACTGTCAATACACCAACAGGTGGTGGAACCATACTGGATCTGGTCCTCACTAATATGAGAGAGTGCTACACACCCCCTAGTATAATGTCTTCTCTGGTAAGGTCAAACCACAAACCTGGAAACCCAGCTAGCCTTGGAATATTCTGAATATTCAGGAACTTTCTACTATTAAGTTACCCTGGCAAAATTTCAGGCCCCCCAAAACCCTAAGAACACTGCTGCCTAAGGAGAACTGTTCATAAGAACCCTTTACAAGCATGTTAATAACTGCATAGAGTCAGCTGTACCCACCAAGAAGAAGTACAGAACTAACTCAAAAAACAAGCCACACTGGTGGAATCTCAATGCCAACAGGCTGCAAAACAGAAGGAAGATGCTCATGGCAAAAATTAGGAGATGCTGCACCCACTAGGATAAAAGCACTCTCATCAAACAAAACAAACAACTCAGAGAGTAAATAAAGTCTACCAAAGCCATATTTTAGGTAAATTTTGGCCTCCCAGGGCAAGGACAACCACAAGGCATTCTTTAGCTATGTCCACAACCTCAAAGGCAATCCAGAATTGTGTGCAGAGTTCATTGTAAATGCAGCCACCTAAACTGAGCCAGAAGATATAGCAAACCTACTGGCCATCAAATTCAGCTCAAGATTTACCCATGTCTCTCTATCAACCTTCTCTCAGGAACTTCTATCAAGTATAACTTCCCCTGCTATTACCAGGAAAAAGGTCCTTAATACTCTCTCTGAGGCCAAGAACACTGCAACAATGAACACAAACAATATCCTAGATTGCCTTTTAAATAGCACAAAACATGATCTATCAAACCCTCTGGAATTGTTATTTAACTGTAGCCTCCAAATGGGCTTCATGCCTCATCAAATGGGAACAGCAACAGTGATCCCTTTGCACAAAGTGGGCGATATACAGACCCTGGAAACTACAGACCCTTAAGTGTCACCAGTCTCATATGCAAAGCCATGGAAAGAATTATGGGCATGATCAGTAATGACATAGGAAACCTGCAGACTCTGGACCCAGTCCAATTTAGTTTCATCAAGGCCAGGTCATGCCTACTCAACCTGGTAGACTTCTTTGAGAAGGTCAACAAAGCAATGGATGAGGGCAAAATGGTTCACACTGCATATCTTGACCTGGCCAAGGCATTTGATGCAATTACCCACTCAGGCATTGTTGACAAACTTAAAGAGGTTTAAGGTACTTTTTAAGCCTCATCATGCATCCCAAATTATATTGATATTTGATCTCTCTCAATAAGTATTTTCTAGAACTGTAAGGTGATAACTTCATTTTTAAAGGCTTAAGCCACGCCCACTGGGAGTTAAAGGCACACACTCAAAAGAGCTGTACCAGATGGAATGAGTTAACTGATTGCATCTCACATATCTCATTATGATGAAATGAATCGAACCCCCCAAAGAATGAAAGGCATTGCAACCCCTCAAAGCTTCTTAACCATCTGTGATTTTGATGAATGTCCCAGATTTTGCCACATCAGTCATTTATGCCAGATATTACAATTTCACACTTCCTACTTTTTAGACAATGTGTACTGATGGAATGCCTGATGTATTGCCAAGAAGTTATGAGACACACACACACACACACACACACACACACACACACACACACACACACGTTGCTTTTTTCTTTATTTACTTTATGCTTGCTAAATGGCAAAGCTGTGTTTAACAAGTGTAAAAACAAAATATAGCCTGGAAACAGTATTATGTGCATATAATATGCATGAGATGTGCAGAAGATTCCAAGGGAATCAATTTATGAACACTGAGAAAAGTAACAGCCTCAGATAGAAACCTGGGGAACCCGTTTAGGTAGTTTGCCTATTTCGGTGAGTGGATTATTACTTAAAACCAAAAAAGTATGTTTTAGATGGAAATTGCAAAATCAATCAATAATATGAATGTGCAACTGTCCGGAGGCCCCATTTAAAGTCCAAAAATATTGCACCTATAACATTATCTATGTCCATATTAGTAAAAACACCGTTAGTAAGACAATAGAGATGGCAGTGAGACTCCTACGATATTTGGGTCTAAAGCCAAAATGTTGTCATGTATAGGAACAATTAATTTACAGATTGAAGAAAAGGCTGTGGTGGGAGCAGTACGGTTAAAGAAAGATAATGAATCATTCTGCTGAAGTCTGTCTAGCAGCTTTGTTTTAAAGGACTCTGCAATAAAAGTTAATGGCATGTTTCTAGGTGTAATAAAAGTTAATGACATGGTTCTAGGTGGGTTTTCTAACTTTGAGAAACTGATATAACTGCTGAGGGTATGACTGTTTATAGAATTTGCTGATACTTGCATTTTTTGTATTCTTTTCAGGGGTGTAAGACGAATGGAACAAGATAATATTGTTGACAATGTATCTTGCACTAGTGGGACCAAGGATGTTGGAGGGATGTTTTTGGTGTCTGACTTCAATCTGCCATACCCTCCAAGTGTGATTTCAATAAGCAACTAGTTAAGGGCAATGTCTGATAGAACACTACTTCTATATAGTAATATCTAGTAAAGATGAGCCGAGCTGTTAACCAGAGTTCGACCTCTGCTGTCTGTGTTATCAGGTGTATTACCTGCAAATGAATGGTATGAATGAGAATGTGTGAAGGAAATCAGAAATTAATTTTTAGCCAAGACTCAACTGTTGTGTCTTTCGGCTTTTCCCGGTTAGGGGTCGCCACAGCGGAACTCCAGTTCGCTAATGATTGGTAGTTGATTTTTACGTGTTGAGTTGCCAGCCTTAACGCACAACCTTCAAAGAAGGTACGCCCATTCATGGATGTCTCCACGCAGAAGACGCTCTAGCTGAGAGTCAAACCGGTCAGCGTCTTACTGTGAGGCGACAACGCTACCGCAGCACCACCACGGATCTTAGCCAAGACTCAGTAATGGTCAGTATTTTAGAAAGATATATATGTTTAGCCATGGGTCATTTTGTGCCCATTTATTAATGATGCTATACACATTCATTTTTGCAACAGTCTGAGTTTTACTGCTGTTTCTGTTATGATGTTTTGTTACATAGGCCCAGGATTTAAATTTCAGTGTATTAAATGTTATATGACTACCAGACAAATGTTTCTGTATGTATGCAAGTTGCCTCACTGTTAGCTAAATGGAAAAGAATCTCAAGAATGAATAGCTCTTAATTAAATCCATTCAGTTATTCATTTTTTGTTATGCTTTTTTCTTGCTCAAAGTTGCAGGGAAGCTGAAGTGTATCTGTGGACCTAAAGGCCTAAGGCAAAGAACTAGTTCATTTATATTTTATCAGCAAGACAGAAATTAAGTCCTAAGTAGTCATGTGAGTTTGGCTATTTAATTACTGTTCATTATCACTGTATTCTATGCAAGTACTGTGGGAAACAAGATAGTAAAAATGCATCATGGTGAAACAAGGGAAAGGAATATTCTGAAAGGCTAATCTGTTTTCCGGAGGCAAGCAGCTGTCCATCCATTCACTCTCAATATCCACTTTATTTAGTTCAGGATTGTGAGGATCTCTGAAGTTAGGGTTGGGGGTTGTCATAATGGTTAAGGTGTTTACCTCTCAGACAAAGGGTACAGTGTTTGAGTCTAAGCTTTGAAGGGGAAACTGGCTAGGCTTAAGATGGCATGCAATGGCAGCTAGCCTAGTACTTACCTATGAACTTATAAAGCCAGTCCATGCAAGTAATGTGCATAAGTAGGCAAATCACTTCAGAATGGGATTGTAGCCCATTGTAGGACATCAACATACTGAAACGTACACCACACATGCACTTAGAGAGAGTTTGGGGTCTTTCCACTCCACATACCTGCAGTTCTTTTAGATGGAGAAAGAACTTTGAGAGACAAGCAAAAGTCTATAAAAACAAAGTGAGACGATGTAAACTCTGCACAGAAGACACCTCAGCTATAAACCAAACCAGAAGGTCAAGCATTGTGAGGCAGCAATGCAAACAACCGCACCACTATGTCACACTTCTCCCAGAGCCACAGTTTTTGATATTCTGACATATTACAGAGCAGTGATGTATCACATAGTAGCATATTAAGAAGCACCTATTTTATGCTTACATTCCAGTGTGCACTGACTTCCTAAATCATTCTTTATTGCACATTGTTCTCTGTTCTGGAAGCTCACTGCTAAGGACAAATCATGCTACAGAGACACAACTTAGAGTAATGGGTGCAGCACAGAAAAACAGACTTTAAAAGTGAGTGGTTCTAGGAAACACTTAAGGAAATTTGTTAAGATTATAAAAAGAACGTAAGTTACATTTTCAGCTATGATGAAGATAGAGTGGATCCCTTCCTTGGTTGCATTTTCAACTTTGTTGCCTTTCCATTCATCCCATTCTACAGAATTTGCCCAAGGGTACACTGACTGCAATCTGTAAAAAGGAAAGAGACAGGAAGGAGTATGAGAAATGAAGTTAGCAGACTGTGAACATTGGTAATTATGTTTTCCCCATAATGTGATGCGTTAAACCCATAATGTGGCTAATATAACTTTTTTATATTGTATTTCAATTTTTTTCAACTTTAGAACCAATCACAAAAGAGATATATACAGGTATAATAATATTTGACTTTACTAAAATATAAGAATTTTTTGTGCAACAGCTACAAAGAAGGCAGTGAATTTTAATCGTTTGTTAAATTTCTGCAACTGTTACTGAACTTGAAATCATATTTATTTATTTATATTACAACTCTTAAACCTAAGCATTCACAGATTAAAACAATAATGACAATGGGTGATTAAAACTGCCTATACAGTCATATAAAATAGAGCAGTAATACATTTAAAAATGTAAAGATTTTAGAAAAAAAAAATATCTGAGCCCAAACCAAAAGTTCAGAGTTATAAAACTGACATGAA
Organism: Protopterus annectens; assembly: GCF_019279795.1. Classification (NCBI taxonomy): domain Eukaryota; kingdom Metazoa; phylum Chordata; order Ceratodontiformes; family Protopteridae; genus Protopterus; species Protopterus annectens. The sequence goes on along the minus strand of NC_056741.1, from coordinate 391,556,314 downwards.
TATACCTGCAAGGCTCACAGTAGACCCTCCTAAAAAGATGCAACTTCAGGGACATTCCAAAGGATAGTTCCAGCTCATATGAATGAATCAAAGAAATTAACTGGCTCTAAAGAAGTTGGCCAATGTATAAAAATGAAATCATGCTAGATGTCTCAACTCTAGCATTTGGAACAGCTTGCACGACTGGTTCTGATAACCTAAACTGTCTACTAGGGATAACATATATCAGTATCTGTTCTAGGTAAGTAGGACCCAGACTCTGCAGTGCCCAGCTGGTGATGTTAAAGCTCTGCCTACAAATGGCAACCAGCACAGATCCTATAGCACGGGTGTAATATGGCATGTTGTTGGCATGCCAGTCTTCTGTATATGTTGCAGATTAACCAAATTACAGTCTGAAATTCCAAGGCAGATAGCAGTGCAGTAATCAAGACAGGGCAGTGTCAGAGTATTTATCGTTGTACCAAAGTCTGATGCTAGTAAACAGCACTTGATCTGGGCAATATTCTTCAGACAGAAATAAGACTAGTTAATGGAATCCAACATCTCATCATGAAGTGCCATTCTATTATAAACCACAATAACCAGGAAAAGAACACTGCAAACAATGTCTAACAGATCCTCCCATAGGAATTCAATAACAAGAGTGGTGGAACATGTCATGGACAGACCAAAGAATAATCCAACATTACCACGGTCTTGCCTGATTTGGTTTTCTAAGGGCTTTCATCCAATCAAAGATGGAATCCAAGCAGTCTTCCAGAAATGTATATTTCTAATTTGCAATAGATGGACTAGGTGGTAAGAACTAACAAAATTAACATTCGAATCTCATAATGAATTCCCCACATTACCTCTTTATCTCACGTCTTCATTTTGAGCGTGTAGGTGAACTGCCTATGAAAAGACCATTGCAGTCACAATTTTATTGAAATATCACAAACATATACTTTCAGAGTGTAATATAAAAATGCAATATGATTAAATATGAAAGCAAGATATACACAAACTAGTGAAATGACATCTAAACTGCTTACTAGTTACCATCACTAATATGTCAACTTATTTTTTTTTTAATTTCTCCAAATCTTTTGGATTTCCAGTACCATGAGGGGAATGGACCTCATTCCTAAGTCACAGAACAATTAAAAGATCATGAAATTATTATTGTTAAGGAGTCAGGTGCGAAGAGCATTTTTGGCTGGCATCAGAGTTACATGTATCGGTAACATATCTAAATACGATTTAGATTCTTTTTTATAAGACCCCTTGCTCCTACTACTATTGGAATAGTCTGGGTATCTTTCGTCCACATTGCTCTCATTTCTGCCTCTAAATCCTGATATTTTATGACTTTGTCTCTCTCTGTATGCAAGACACTGCAGTCACTGGGTGTAGTGATTTCAATAATCAATGCTATTTTTGTCTTCTTTTCATGGATCACCATATCAGTTTTTGGGCTTATATTATATGAATGAATGTTCATAATTTCAAATGCTCTAAAAAGCAAAAATGCTGGACCTCGAAGTGCTTCTTGTGGGATCACAGTACAGTGAAGGTCGGAATATATGCCCTTTCCTCACTGTAGTGCATTCTCAGAGTTGGTATATATATTTCGTGGGGGTGTGGGGGGGTGCAGCCCCCACAATAACAAGTTAGCGGTCTAGCATTTTTGATGTTTAGAGCATTCAGTATTATGAACATCTTTCATATAATACAGACCCTGTTTTTCTCACATCTATCTTTTGAACTGTTGGTAATGGGTGATCCCATGTGATGTATACGTCACCATTTTCTATGGTGCTTTGTGGTTCATGTTTCCAGTGTTTTTCAGCTACTTCAACATTGTAATGTTTGCACAATCCCCAGTGCAACAGTCTTGCCACATTATTATGCCTTTCAGTATAAAGTCCTTCTGCCATTAATATGTCACAAACAACAAGCTGTGCAACTATTTCCATTTCTGTTTTACAAAACCTACATTTGTCTGTTTCCCCCACATGTTCAATGGACTTTGTAAACCAATGTGTATGTAGTCCACTATCTTGGGTTGCCAATATTAACTTTTCATCCTTTGGTTTAAATTTGCCTCTCCTTAACCATTCCTGCATTCGATCCTGATCAACATGAGACTGTCCCAGGAGTTTTCTATACTTGTAACTTTACTTATGCATTTTCCACATTTCTTGCTTTTTCTCATCTGATCCTTCACCTTATAGTTTTTCTTTTTTTGACACATTCTGTTGCTGCCTGATTTTTATCTTCTTCTGGTTTTATTTCCATTCCCGCATGATGCTGATATGCTTCTGCTAGACTAAGAAGGGAAATCATCTTAGATTTATTCTCCTCATGTTTCAAAACTTTCACTACGTTTGGGTCTTGCGAGGTCAGCAGATATGTATGCAGTCCCACAACTGCAGATCTATACATGTAATCAATTTCAAGAAGGCCCATACCTCCTTCAGAACGAGAAATATATAATCTTGGTATGCACTGATTTTAATAAACCATCTGATGAGCATTTTTCATCCTTCTTGTTTTCCCGTCTAATCTATCCAAAACCTTTGGGGCCAGTCAGTCACCCTAAAACTGTAAGTTAGGACAGGAAGAGCAAACTGGTTTATAGCTTGAACTTTGTTCCTAGATGTCAACACTGTTTTCAGGATTAAAGTCTTCTAAAATATTCCTTGCTGAGTTTTATTTGCATTAGTTCAAGTTTTATTGCTGACTCTTCATCAATTCCCAATAATTTATATACTCCCTCTTGCTCTAGTTCTTTTATAACACATTCTTGTCCCAAACTTATGTTTTCTTGATGCTGCAGCTTTCCTGCTTTAAATGTTGCTTTTACACATCTATCAAGACCAAATGATATTCTTATATCATCTGAAAAAGTTTTGACTACTTGCAGTTGTGCTTTCAGTTCCTCATCTGATGAGCTATACAGTTTTAAATAATTAAAAAAGAGAAGATGAGAAATCTTTACACTTTTTTGCTTTCTGGGAGCCAAATTATAGCCATGAACTAATCTGTTAAGCAGACAGCTTAATGGGTTAAGGGCAAGACAAAAGAGCAGGGGTGACAAAGATTCACCCTGGAATATCCCACTTTGGATTTTTATCCTTGGAATAATAATTTGTCCTTTATCATGGCTTAACTGCAAAGAGGTTTTCCACTGTTTCATGGTCACTGTGATTTGTAGTTTAACAGTGTAAGATGCATCATATACATTTTGAGCACTCTTTTATACATGAATGTGGGATTCTGTCAAATGCCTTTTTGTAGTCTATCCATGCCATACTTAGATTATTTCCCTTATTACAGTTCTCCACTATGACTTTATTTAACAACAAAGTATCCTTTATTCCATATGACTTTTCTATTACCCTTTTGTTCAATTGCCATAATTGAGTTTTCTTTTAACTCTGTTGGCATCAATTCCAATGTACAGTTTATATGTCGTTGGAAGGCATGTTATTGGTATATAGTTTTTAAGGTAGCTTGCGAGTTCACTCTTAAGCAGGAGCATTGTTTTTCCTGTTGTTAGCCAGGCTGGTGTCTGTTTGGGGTGCGCATATAAATAGTTCTTACTCATGGTTAAATAAGATGTTAATATTTAGCCAAAAGTTAGGTATTGCATCTGGATCTGGGGTTTTCCAATTAGAGGCTTTTCTCAACTTTGTTTCAATCTCTCAGGCCGTTGCTTCATCCCATTTCATATCCTGTACATTTGAACTTCTTATTCTTTCTTTTACTTCTTCTGTCCATTCAGCATCCTTGCTATGTGCCACTGGATCTTCATAAATATATCTCCAAAATGTATCTATTTCTTCATTTTTGGTGGTCTTTCAATTTCTTTTACCTTGTTTCCCAATTCTCTATAAAACTTTTTTGAGTTATCAATAAATTGCTAATTTTGTACTTTTCCTTTATATTTATCTGTGTATCTTCTAAGTTGTTCTGCCTGTGCTGATAATTTTAATTTATTATTTGTGTTACTGCATGATAAATCCTGATCCATTATAATACTGCTCATTGCTTTTATCACGTCTATCTTTGTCATTATCTTTGTTGATCTATTACCTCTTCTATACTCTTCTAACAGTGACAATTCTTAATTGCTTTATAATTTCCTCTGTTCGATACATCTATGATGGTATTTGATTTCTCTTCATCCTTTCCATTACTAGCCTGTGTTCTTGTGGTAGGACTTCATCTTTTAATAATTTGGCTGCATAGTAATGTATCCTATTTACTTCTGTTATGTCACATGAATCTTGATGGACAGACCTAATTACTGTGTTTGTTTGTTTTGTCCGACTTCTAACTTTTTGGGTTTTATTTTGTTTTTTGAGACTTCTAACTTTTTGGGTTTTATTGACCTTCTGCAGTCTATTTCTTTCATTGATCTTAACATGTCTACCCATCTCTATTAAACTAAGCAACTCTTCTCTTAGAACATTTTCTTCTATGCTGAAGGCACACTGTTTGTCTGCCATTTCCTCCAGGTATTCTATAGAAAGTTCCAGAGCTTCTTCCTGTGCCATGTTCTCTTCAATTTCACCCTGTGTCATCTGTTGCTCTTTCATATGGGAAATCACTGGCCTATCACTCCCCAACATTGACTGTGTCAGAGTTGCCACAGTTTCCTGTTCTTTCCCTTGCTGTATAGCTCCAACTGAACCCTTGTACTGCTTTCCTGTCAGAGGCTCCAAATTATCTTCATATGTCAAGTGATTAGATGCTTTCTGCTCTCCTGGTTTCTCCGTAACTGGGGTGTCCATTGCTCTATCCTGTTGTGTTGTTATCTGAGTTAAATTTTCTACACTACATCCTCCACTTTGCAGATAATCCATAACCTCAGTTTCTGTTTCTTTAACTTCTCCATTACTAATCCTCTTTTCTACTTTTCCTCTTTCTTTTCTTATTTTGTGTATTGTGAAATTTTCCATATCCAGATGTCTTTGCCTGTATTTCTCTTTGAATATCTTTGGTGCTGTTCTTTTTGCATTTATTAGTTTTGCTTTCTCCTTCGCATAAATATTGCACCATATTAAATCTCTTTTTCTTTCCCATTTCCATATTTCTTCTTCAGATGTCTCCTGTTCCTCATATTTATTCTTACTATGGGGATGAGTTATTCCATCATGTTGTGATATGACCTTACTGTGCGATAGCTCTAACACTATAATAGATATAAAATGTTGAACACTGTAATTTGCAAGGTAGGAATATCGGTGCAGCTAACCTTATTTTTATTGAATGCTTCTACTTTGATGCCTTTACAAGTGGAGTTGGATGTGTGATGCAGAGGGATGGGGCTTGACTGCTCTCAAGCAGTAATTAGCAGCATGGTGGCAGGAAAGGCCAGTCAATAATGGACGTGACTGAATGGCTGATTCTAGCATACTTACCTTGGAGGGAGATGTGTTGATTTCATCATACTGCAGGTGAGTGTCCTAGTGATAGGCCAGGAAATGTGCGACTTAGCAAAGGGACAAAGAACAGCAAAGCCACCGAAGAGTTCATGCATTCATCTGAACACAGTTGTGGTGTGGAATCATTCATCTACATTGGACTCAGAGAAGCAGGTCCTGCACTTTCACTGCTGTCCAGCATTCAAAAATATTCAAGTCTACGACCTTAGTGTAGCAAATTTCCTTGGTTCTCCTCCATCCATTTACAACCTCTTTTCCCCATTTTTGCATACAGAGTTGGGGTGTCACTTGATATATATGGGTATAGCTCTACATAATGAAAAACAAACTCCCCGAAGCATAAAATATCAATCTTTTCCCCCACATCTAAGAGTTTATTAAACAATATAAAACATCAAATGCATCAAAACAGAAACAAAAATTAAAAACAATCACCACAATATACATAAATAGAGCTGACAACAGTAACATAAAAATAATAGGAACTAATAACTATAAAGAACATGATGGTCAACGATTAGGCTACTTATAAACACATCAAATCATCATATGTATCAGTGATAAATGTTGTCAAAGAGGTCCATTTAAATACAGTAGTTTTCTTTAATGGAGTATCAGACAATGCCAGTTCTAGTCTACGTAGTACACCCACTTTGGAAAACATCATCCACTCCTGGGTTTCAAGATTTGGTTACCAATGTATTGTTAGGCACTTCTTAACAACAAGTAAGGTCGAGTTAAGAAGTCTGGACTGTGGAGATCGAAAGTGAAGCACGCACATATCAACTAGGAAATACACAGCTTTAACAATCTTCACCTCTTGTGGCGAAGTCATTTATTAGTTGTAAAAGCTTCCTAAATTCCCCAGAAACAGACAATCACAAAAAATGCAACTGATCACCACTGTTGCCTGCATCACATCTCCAAAAACTAGGAGTCGCATTAAGATACAACTTGCAGAGTTTAGAGGGATTATAAAAGTAAACTGGCACAGCCAGCCAAAGAATCTAAACTTTCGCAGCAGGGTTGCATACATTAGAATTAGTAGGATTCTATTCCAATACTTTTATCTATTTGTATACACAAATGTTGCTATCATCCTAATACTTGCTTATTTAATACACTTTCTCTATAAATTATGAGGGTCTTGTAAGGAGAAAAAAAAAACACAAACAAATTCTCTAGACTCTAACAAATAAACATTGAGTGGTTTCATCTTTAATTGCAGACTTTCAGAACAAGTCTTACCAAACCACACATTCGATTTGAACTTATTTAACCATTCCCTCATTTTACAACAGCCAGTCAACTGACATTTCATTTTAAAAGACACAATATTTATACTCTCATTTAAGCCAAGGCAAAGAAAAACAATTTAAAGCATTAGTGGAATTTTAAAATGTACTGCGGTGGTGGTGCTGCGGTAGCATTGTCGCCTCATAGCAAGACGTTGTCCCGTTCGACTCTCAGCTAGAGCGTCTTCTGTGCGGAGGCATACATGAATGGGGCGTGCCTTCATTGAAGGTTGTGCATCAGGGCTGGTAACCTGGTACGTAAAAATCCACTACCAATCATTAGTGGACCGCAGTTCTGCTGTGGCAGCCCCTAACCGGGAAAAGCCAAAAGACACAAACAAACAAAGTGGAATTTTAAAATGTCACAACTGATTTTTTTTTTTTTAAATTCACTTCTGTCTGGTCAGAGGATAAGATCACTTTTTAAATATAACACTGAAGACTGAAGCATCAGTTAGTAAAACAGAATCACTTAAAAACAAAATGCAGGAATATGTACCTACATATAAGCACATCCCAAAGCTTTAAAAACAGGTATTTTAAAAGGGCAAGTTATAAGAATTTCTAAATTAATTAGTAGAAATGATGCATCTGATGCTGTCAATTTTCATTCATTCTCAACAAATGGGTTTGGATCCGATCCTTGGATCCAACTCGGATATTATTTTCAGCTTGTGGCCACTAACAAACTCTCGAGCTCCTTCCTTACCCATAATGCTCTATCCCCTAAAATACCTTAGATTGTTCAAATATGGTCACTGTGAGCTCTCTTACTTGGTATAGTTAGTTTAAAGATAAGTCTAATTTTATTATATTTATAACCAGACACAATTGCCCCAATCTCCAAAAGATCAGATCGGGTTTTGGCACCACCTGCAGGAAAGGAATTTTGAGGCAAGGGAGTACCCATAGATGCCATAGTTGCAGAGGCAGCCAATAATAATGAACTCATGGATCTCTTCTGTCCATCCCCCTAACAGAGAGTCTAGGGAGTTAGATTTGGGAAGCATGTGTATGCTTTAGCGACCTTTGCACTCAGATTTCTGAATTATTTGGAGCACTTCACAGGATTACAGAGGGATCTGATTAAGTAACTTTCATATTCCCTCTCTGGGACCAGTACTCCTGAGACTCAGTCTTTTGGGGCCTTGTAATTGGCTACTCTTCAATTAATCATTAACTTGTCCATGAGGCTTATCTCTCATGTGGCTGAAGGTATCTGAAGGGCGGCAGGTTCAGACATTTCTATTAGGAGGAATGCCTGGATGTGTTTTTGTGGAGCCCTCCAAGTCCTTTTTCATCAATGCTAATTTTGAAGGAAGCTCTTTGTTTGGCTCTAAAGTTAAGGAGACACTCTCCAAGTGTGAGCAAGATGGAAGGATCCTCTCTGCAGTTGGAGTACATTTTTCAACTCCTCAGAGGACCTTTTCCAGGAATTAACCAGGAGGTCAGAAAATGTGGTTCAAGAAGTCCTAGGGTCCTTTCCAAAATCCCAGTGGAGATAGTTCCTCCAAGGGCAAAGGGGGAACTCGAATGAAAGATGCTGTCCATGCGGCAGAGGAGGCCTGCAGAACCAGATGTCCAGAGATTCCTTCCCCAATAGACCCTACCAGTGCTCTTGATAGGAGGCACGATTGTCCACCTCTGGAGGCAATAAGGCGTCATTTATCCCTGCACCAGACAGCCTGGCTAGACATTACAAAAAATAGATGGGTGCAGAGTATTATTTCCCGAGGTTATATAATTCCCTTTTCCCTACCACCTCCACTTGTATGCAAAATTCCCAATGTTCCATCAAGTCAGAGGAAATTAGCAGCGTAGAAATACAAAAGCTGCTAGAAAAAGAGAGTCCCCCAAGAGGTCCCACCAGACCAGATAGAATTTGGAACTTACTCAAGATTCTTTTTAGTTGCAAAGAAAACAGAGGACTGGAGACTGATACTGGATCTCAGCAGTTTAAAAAAAATCAGTTCAGCAAACCAAATTCCGGATGGTCACAGTTCAGTCCATTCTTCCCTTTTTGTGCAAGGACAACTGGATGTACGTGATAGACCATCAGGATGCATACTATCACATGAAAATGAAGAGACAACCTAGAAGGTATTTACACTTCCGGCTGGGAACCAGGCATTACAAGTTCAGAACCCTGCCTTTGGCCTCTTCACAGCCCCCAGGGTGTTCACCAAATGCATGCCAGTAGTAGGAACTCACTTGAGACTACAAGGATTCTGAGTGTTTCTGTACTTGGATGACTGGCTCGTTACAGCCCTGACCAGGCATTTACTGATAAGAGCTTGAGATCAAGGACTCCAGAATTGCGCTCATCTAAGAATAACCATAAATTACAACAAATCTCAGTAGCATCTCAGTCAGTCCCAGCTCCTACAGTTTGCTGAATTTTCTGTTTTGTCTACATTATTTTTTACTTCAGCGAACTCTTAGTCTGCTGTCTATTAGGTCTGCAGTATACCAAGCCAGGATTGAAGACAATTCAGACTTTTTCCTTTCCTTTTCCTATAAAAGTACACTGTAATATGTCTTCACAGATAATACTTGGCATGGCCAAGGCCAATGCATTAAAAGCATTCCTCACAGGGCTATATTTGTTTCTTTCACTAGTGCCCAAAACTCCTGTAAGCCTTTGTAGCCAGCACATCCTATGTTTTCACTAGTGTGTGACACTTCAACAAATCCTTCAGCCTGCGCATCTTATTAACCACTCCATAACCTGTAATTTCTATAGGGGAACCTACACCTGTTTTACATCTATCCTTAAAAGAGCTGCAGCATGGTTTAAACATCTTGGTGAAGGTCAGGGGAATCTGAACTTTTTTTCAACTGTCTACAAAGTAAATGTAGTATGATCTGTAAACTGTAGTAGGAAGCTTGCACTTGTTCTGCAACCATCTGTAAAATAACAGTAGCAAGTTCTGTAATCCCAGGGAGAAGGGTCACCTCCATCTATTCTCTAACTAGTACCAAAATAACTGTATCAAGTTCTGTAATCCCGGGGGCAGGGACCACCTCCACCTATTCTCTAATTAGTACCAAAATAACTGTAGCAAGCTCTGTAATCCCAGGGAGAGGGCCGCCTGCACCTATTCTCTAACTAGTACCAAAATAACTGTAGTAAACTCTGTAATCCCAGGGAGAGGGGCGACCTAAACCTATTCTCTAACTAGAACCAAAATAACTGCAGTAAGCACTAAAATCCCAAGGACAGGGCTGCCTGTACCTATTCACTAACTAGTACCAATAGAATAGCAGCATGCTCTGTAATCCCAGGGACAGGGCCACCTCCACCTATTCTCTAACTAGTATCAAAATAACTGTAGCAAGCGCTGTAATCCCAGGGACATGGCCTCCTGCACCTATTCTCTAACTAATATGAAAATAACAGTAGTAAACTATGTAATCCTTGGGGGGTGGGGAGCTTGTGGCTGCTCTGTAACTAGTGCAAAAATAACTGTAGCAAGCTCTGTAATCCCAGGAAAAAGGGCCACCTGCACCTACTTTCTAACTACTATCAAAATAACAGCAGCAAGGTCTGTAATCCCAGGGAGAGAGTATACCTACACTTATTATCTAACTACTACCAAAAGAACAGCAGTATCCTCTGTAATCACAGGGAGAGAGGTTGCCTGCACCTATTCTCTAAATAGTACCAAAATAACAGCAGCATGCTCTGTAATCCCAGGGATAGGGGTTGCCTGCACCTATTCTGTAACTACTGCAAAAATAAGTGTAGCAAGTAATCCTTGGGATGGAGAGCTGTGACTGTTCTGCAAATAGTGCCAAATAATTGTAGCATGCTCTGTACTCCTTGGGTGGGGGATCTCTTCTGTAATCTCCAAATTACCATTGTATGATCTGTGATGTCTTTTTTTCTCTCAAAAATCTCTTTATTGATTTATAAAATATAACATAACAATAAACATCAAACATTGTAAATATAGTCATTTCGGAGTTAGATGAAATTACATGAAAAAGCATTTTACAACTCATGAAAGTGAAAAAGATACAACAATATATACAATATATACAAAAGGTAACCAAGGAGCAATTGACTAAATGAGTTTATAATCATATGGGAAAGTGATGTATGAGAGTAAGTAAATCATATTTATGTAACTAGACAAAAATGAAAAGACTATTAGTCATTATTAATAATATAAAGGACCTTCTCTAAAGCTTTATTGTTTAAAGCCTTTTTTTAGGACTTTTCAACATAGTTTTTTGTGCAGAAATGTACAAGTAATTGTTCTAAAGGCATTCCAATTCAATTTAGTGCAATCAAGCCAATTTTTGGAAATGTAGAGTTTTATGAGAGACCAAATAAATATAAACATGTGTGTCTAATTTAGAAAGATGTATCATGGGTATGTGGAGAATTGCTGTTTCCCAGGATAAGGTGGATTTGTGATATCCCATTTTCTGTAAACGTGCTTTCAGGAAGTCCAGAGTTTATGTGAGAACTGGCAATACCAGAAAATATGCAGAATATCAGCTTTGGGAAAGGAACAACAAGGGCAAGAAGGAGACTTACTAGCATCAAATTTATTAAGTTTGGAAGGAGTGTGATATGCATTATTATTTATCAACAATTGGGTATAGAACAATTTCTTGAAAAGGGGAGTGCTCCAGAGTGTTTCTGATAGCAGAGAGTTTTTGTTTCTCAGTTAATTGAGAATTATGTTTGTCCCAAAAATTAGAAAAAAGACATAGCGAGTCTTGTATTAATTTATTTAACAAGTTATATGTTTTTGATAGCATTTTTTCAGGGAGTGCTAGTGTTTTAATTACCGTGTCTAAGTTATTAAGTTCTTGCTCTTTTGGTTTTGTGTGAGCATATTTAGCCATAACCACATCTCTTAATTGACGTAAAATTATGGTATATTTACAATTGACATTCAGTGTGTTTCGAAGATTAGCCAAGGACAAATCTTTATATTTCAAGAGATCCCAAACATTCATATTTTTTATAAGAGGATATTTTGTGAGGTTAATTGGTGTATTATCCAACTTAAGGTTGGGATTCAAGTGAAGTGGTTGAAATAAATGAAAAATATTATCAAGATTGACAAGTTTTAATATCTCCTGAAATGCTTTAACCTTTTGTTTTAGGAAATTTGAGATTTTAAGAGTGTTTATGATATCTATAGGGAGAAATGGAATAGCAGCAGGATTAATGTTTTTGGATATGATATGTTGATGCCATAGCTTAACCCAAATAGGGAAATGATTGTAGTTGATATTATTTAGTTTAGAGATGGATAACAGTTTGTTAGCCGAAACAATTAAATAGTAGAGATACAAATTTGGCAAGCCTAAACCACTCCTTTCCTTAGGAATTGATAAATTGGAATATGAAATTCTAACTGTTTTAGGAAACCACAAAAAATTTGGCTAGTTCTTTATTAACTTTACCGAAGAAGGATTTGGGAATGATTTGATCTGAAGAGTTGAATTGGTATAGAAATTTGGGGAGAATATTCATTTTGATTATTGCTGCTTTAGATAAAAGTGATAAATTGAGTAATTCCCATCTACGCATATCTAACATTATTGATGACCATGCTTTATTCAAATTATTTTGAAATGTAGATAAACTATTATGATCAACATGAATACCCAGATATTTAACACTATAAGTAATATGAAATGAGGAGTCGGGAAATAAGTATGGTTTATGTGCTAAATGATTTAAAGGGAGAATATGTGTTTTTTGGGAATTAATGTGATAGTCTGACGCAATTGAAAATTTCTCTATAGAGTTAACTAGTTTTTTTAGATCTGTGATAGGTGTTTGAAAGTATATGACCAAATCATCCGCAAAAGCTGAGGAAAAGTAGATTAGTGTTCAAAACCCTAGGGATCCTATGGAATGTGTTTTGTGCTATGTATAAAAGTAGTGGTTCTATATACAAATTAAAGAGAAAGGGAGATGAAGGACAGCCCTGTCTTGTACCGTTAGTAATCTTTATAGGGATTGATGTAGATCCGTTAATATACAGTCTAGTAAAGGATTCTTTGTACAAAGTTTTGATTAAGTTTATAAATGTGATGGGAATATTAAAACAAAACATAGTTTGAAAGAGGAAATCCCAGCTCACTCTATCAAATGCTTTCGATGCATCAAGGATCAGTGCATATAATGGGTTATTATCATTTTTTGTAAGGTGTATAATGGATTCCAGAGTTAGGGTGTTATCCCATGCATGTCTGTGAGATATAAAACCTGTTTGGTCTGGGGAAATTATTGACGGTAAAACCTTCTTTAGTCTGTTAGCAAGAACAGAAGATAGAATTTTAATGTCTAAATTAATTAATGAAATGGGTCTATAATTATAGGGGTCTGTTTTGTCTTTATTGTTTTTCAGAATTAGTATAGTTTTTGAAGTGTTCCAGTGAAGATCAGATATGTCATTTATTTTTATGTAATTATAAACTTTGAGAAGGAAGGGAGCAAGTACTAACTTAAAGGATTTAAAGAATTCCGGTGTGAATCTGTCTGGGCCTGGAGATTTACTAAGTTTGAGTCTGTCAATGGAGTCAGAAATTTCTTGGAGACTTAGAGGAGCTGAAAGAATGTTCTGTTATTGTTCATTCAAAATGGGGAATATTATAGAACTTAGAAAACTATTTATGTGACAATTTACCATAGTATTAAGAGTTTTGGAAAATAAATCAGTATATAATAATTTAAAAAGATGCAAAATGTCCTTGTCCGTGTTATATATTTGATTTTTGTATTGTATAGGCAATATTTTGGGCATGTCAAAGTTTTTTTTTATTATTCTTGCAAAGGTTTTGGAAGGCACTTGAGCCCATTCAGAATAAGTAGATAAGAGTCTTTGCTCCAGTATTGAGAGATTATTTTGATGTAATAAAAGAAGTTCTTTTTGAGATTCTATAATTTTTTTGTAATATAAGGAGTCTGGATTTAATCTATATTGATTTTCAAGAGATTGGATCTTTAGTTTTAGGAGTATTTCTTTATTATTAAATTGATTTTTAAGGTATGAAGCCTTATTAATGAACATTCCCCTCAACCTAGCCTTGCAGGCAGCCCACTGTATATCATAGGGTATATCTGATGAGTCTAGGTTGTTTTCCATTTCCTGAATTATTTCTATACATAATTTACTAATTTCTTTGTTAGAGAGCAAATTATTATTCATTGTCCAACTATTCCGTTTGGATGAGTGTCCAGAATTCAAGTCCAGATTTAGTTTTAATGAAATTCTAGAGTGATCAGAGAGAAATCTAGGCTCAATAATAAAGTCCAATAACAATTGTGAAAGGGAAGCAGATATAAGAAAGAAATCCAATCTTGACCATGAATTATAGCATTTTGAATAATATGAATATATATATATCTTTTTTATTTGAATATTTAATGAGTTGTATGGGGTCTATGAGGTTATGGTCTAATATTAGATGCTCAACAGCAAAGGATGCTTGTTGATTATATGAAGAGGAACAGCTGGTGCGATCTATATCAGGGTTAATTACAGCATTCCAGTCTCCACCTACCTTGACGTAGTGATCTTTGTAGGAAGAGAGGATATTATATATCTGTAGAATAAAAAAAAGCTGATAATTACATGGACCATAGAGATTGAGCACCAGAAGTGGTTTATCAAGGTTGTGTATAGTGGTGGTAAAGTAGCACCATCTACCATCAGTGTCATATTTTTCTTCAATAATAATCCCCTGAAATTTCTGTTTAATTATAATAGCCACCCCCCTGGAGTTAGAAGTGCCACCAGAAGCTATTATTTTTTTGATCCATTTTTTCTTTGTACCAGTCTTCTCTGGGAATATGTGTTTCTTGTAGGAAACATAAATTGGCTTGTGATTTATAGATTAAATGAAACAGTAAAGATTTCTTGGCTTTGTTTTGAATCCCTCTTACATTCCAAGAGTCTATTATTAATAAATTTGTCATGTGATTTTCAAAGGTCTGTTAAGAGGGAGGTAAGTGATTAGATTGTTGGTATATAATGAAAAAGTAAAAAAAAAGCTTAGTCCTAGTAAGACAATTAATCTGTATAATGGTATCTTTCAAGATAAAATTAACTTTAGTCTCATGATCTTCCCTCTTCCCTACCCCAGTGCCTACCCACCCTAACTTATCTAAAGAAGGAAGGTAAAGACAGTTACATGCAAGATGTACATACTTGGTCACCAATATATCTAAAATATAGGAAGAAAGTTTAAGTAAAGTCCTAAAAATGACTATAACAAAGTTAACAAAACTAAACATATGTACACATCTATCAACAAACAAGATGCATGACATACTCAATCCCCATTCAAATGTGTATTCACAAACTCCTGTAAAGTTAATTAAGAATGAATCAAATATAAATGTCACTGTTAAATCTAACACTATATTATGTATTTGTATTGAGAGATGTATGTGAATCATAAATATGGTTAGCAAAGCCTTAATATATCTAGACTTTTATATTTGTAAAGTATATGTAATACACTGGACTAAGTCTCTAACCATACAATTTAAATGTTAACTGTAATATGAACTATTTACAAATAAATTTAAGATTTAATACTTTTATATTAGTAGTCCCTACAATCAGTATACCCTGACTAAACTTCTTTATCATTGTCAAGCTAAATTGTAAAGCTTGAGTGAATATGGTTCTTCTAAATAGTAGAGACCACCATCAAATCTAGTATAATATCACCCATCAAATGTGAAATCATATATCTACTACAGCTGTTACAAAAGTTAATGAAAAATGGGGTTTATTATTTTATTACCTGTCATGAGTGTACAATCACTATAAGTTTATGAATCGTGCAGACTGAAGTTTTTGCCAAGGGTATTAATTACCCTTAAAAAACTGTGATCAACATTACACCTCCTAGGAGTGACTAGATTTACGTATGTTGCTAATCAAAGGTAAAACTATCATTATATACAAAGATTAAAGAAGCGAAAGCTAACCAATATTCCCCTACTAACCATTTCAGTGTCCTAAACCCGTTGTAAAATGGATAGTGTCAAATACTAAACTTTGAGCCTATCCGCTTGCATCGTAAACTGTAATATGATCTGCTGGATATAACAAAAATACACGACTTATTTTGTGAAAACGTGAAACATTTCAGCAGATGAAAGACACATATAAACAGTCCACAAGTGTCTTTGTCGAGATACCAGTCTCAGAGGCAGCAATACCTCCGCACTGACGCAGGTCAAACTTGTACTCATACAGGGCATCATGAAGCACACAAAGATTCAGACCCATCCTGAGAGAAGAAAACCACTTGCATGCAAAATAATGCCAGGACAACCAAATCGAAGTCTCCGACGCTGAATAACTGCATCTAACACAAGGTGAGGCTTCAAGTTTCCAGGGAGCCATGCTTTAAGGATCAGAAGTCTGAGGGGATCATATTGCATTTGTATCACTGATCCCTTCAAAACCGAACAAGTGAACGTCGGCAAATATTTTCCAAGCAGCATGTCAGTGTCTGGATGAATAGACTGTGATTTTTTTTTTGGGATTATGACATTGTCATGAGTCCATACATGAAAGGAATTGTTGCGTGTCTGTTTCCAGTCAAAAATCAAAGGGACTTTGTCAAGGTTGGTAGGACAGTGTTGGTGCGAAAGTCCGGACGTTGTTTCTTCCATTTTGTATGGGTATCACTTGTCATCAAAAGCAATGGTTCCGCAGATATTCATGTCCTGATGTCTCTCAAATAATGCGTAGACATTACATATGGGAAGACTAAAATTAGAGTATGTGTCAACGCCAAATATTATTAAAATCATGTCATTCTTACAATGAATTTGAAGTGAATTATTTCTTTGTAGAATTTGTCATAAGTTCAATACGCTTAAGGTATATAGGTTATGAAGTGTAAATTCACAGACTGAACCAGCAATTATATATACATGAGTTACATGGGTTACTTTTGTGCAACTGTATCAGGAAGGATTTTAAATAATTTTAAGAAGATGTCCTTTGCTTCTTGTGGGTCTGTAGCCATGTATCTCCTGTCATTATAGTTGAAAGATAGTGTGTTCGGATAACGCATACAAAACTTGATTCCCCGTTTAATCAAATCTGCACAGTATGGTGATAGCTTTTGTCTATTCAGTTTTATTTGTGAGGGTAAATCCTGTGAAAAGGTCAGCTTGTGTTTATTCCAGATGAGATGTTTTTTGCTTTTGGCTGCTTCCAAAATACTTTGAGTGTCTTGAAAGTTTAGTAATCTTGTGTACATGATCCGAGGTGAAGCAGAGTCTTGGCGGGCACGCAGGGCTCTGTGCGCTCTTTCTACAATTAAGGTTTTTGTATTTGTCTCACAGTTAAGTAGTGCCTCAAATATTTGTTTAGTCACTGATAATAAGTTTTGATTCTCATAAGATTCCGGCAAGCCTCTAATTATTACATTATTTCTGCGACTTCTTGCCTCTAAATCCAGTAGTTTAGCTTGTACTTCTGCAATGAGGGTATCTTTGAATTTTAGATCTCAGTCAAGAGAATCTGCTCTTATTTCCATAGCTATATTTTTGTTTTCAAGTATGGCAATTCTTTCATTTATCTGTTTTAGAGTTTTACCAAAATCAGTGAGTTGTTCAGAGAAACTCTGTATGGCACTTTGAATAGGTTGTAGTGCCATCTTCAAATCTTCCAAATGAAAATTAGAGTCACTTTTATCTTTGGCACTTACTTTAATGTTCTCAGTGGTTTGTTTGGTGGTTCTTAGTCTTTTAGAGCCAGTGTCCTTCTCTGGAGAAAGCACAGAGGAAAATTTGGCCTTGGTTGTCTGTGTTTCCATGGAGTCGGAGTTGCCAGCCATGCCCAGGAAAGAGGTGTGAAAGCTGGATATCTGACACAGAAAAGAAGGTACTGGAGCGCACGTGGCAGGAGACTGTTGAGGCCAAAATTAGTCTGAGGTAAATTGATATAAAAATTAAACTTTTTCCCAATACAAATAAGCTCAGACTGAAGCAATTGTATCATAGATATTTTCTGTAGAAAAAACTGTGGAGAAACTTCGTTTAAAAGTTGTTAAAAAAAGTCGGTAATTACATATCAGTGAGGAGCACAGTGAATAGGGAGCAGTCTAGCCGGCGACCATCTTGGAATCTTGATCTGTGATGTCTTATGGAAATACTGTGCCTGTTCTGCACTACTATTACAATAACCAAAGCATGATCTGCAACCCCTGTGGAGAAACTTAGAAACATATTATATCCATCTACAAAATAACCATAGCATAACCTGTAAGTCATAAAGGGAAGCTTGCACCTGATTAACATCTACCTTCTGTAACCTGTATAGGAACATTTTTCATTTTCAAAATAAAGTACCTCTGCTCAGCTAAGGAGTAAAGTATTGACCATCTTGAATACATAGCATAAACTTGTAAAGAAAGTCATGTTTCTTCATGCCACAGAGCGTAACAACTTCCTAGTCACCACTACCATCCATGTTAAAGATCTTCACCAAGAAAGTCCTGTTTTTAAAAGATCAAATTAAAATCTTCCTTCAGATATTGCTGTCCTTTAGTACAGTCACGTAGTTACTTAATTTTAACAGTCTTACAGCTTTCTGTCTTCTCATCCTAGGAGTCAAGTAGAAGTATGTCACACTGACTTTTACCAATATAGCCAATGCAGCATTTAATTGCTGCTAATGGACACATTACATCTGTGAAAATACTATCAATCTCTGTCACATCATCCCTGACATTAATTACTTCTTCAAAGGCTGTGGCACCAAAACAAGGAGCACAAAGCTTTGTCATGCCAGGGCTACTTTGTCTGCATGAGATGAGTCCATGCACTAAGATGAAATTTGCAGTATGGCTTGGGTCCTTCGTGCACAGTGGCAGAGCCCTTACTGTGATCTAGGAGACCAGGATTTGACTAGCAGCCTTGCCAATGGAGGAGACAGGCAGGGGAAGGGAGATGAGTGAAAGGGCATGGCCTTCTTACCTCTCCCAGGGAATGTGCAGATGGTGCTCCCAGACAGCCCACTGTAAATCTGTTTTCCAGCTCTACAAGCTGGGGGTCCATGGGCATGGTAGGACCCAAAGAAGATAAACCCTTGAACCAACCCTAATGGCTGGTTCAATGGCCTCTCTGGCTAACCATCATCCTGGTTATAAGGAACAAAAGGAATGACTGGATGAGACTGGGCTGATATATGATAGGCAGTGGGGCAAAGCAATATTTAAAAGAAAATGCTGTACACTTCTTTATAAATGCAGATACCTTATACATCTTTATTTAAAGTATATCCATTGAACTTTGTAAAGACTCATTTTTACAGAAGCACTTCAACTGTTTTTGGAGATATGCGGTTTGACTATAATAAATATTTATTAGACTCCTCCTTTGCACGCAAGCACACACACGAAAAAAAAAAGCCAGAATCTTACACTGGCAAAGGGTTTTGTTTTCAAATTTAACATAACCTAATCAACTTCTTAAAACTATGAAATGAAAAAAAAAAAAAACAAATACAGGAAATATTATTTCTGTTTTCTGTTCTCAAAAATGTTTTATTTAAATACTATTTTATACATTGCTACAAAGACACTAACACTGCAAAACCTCTTCATGCTATTCCATGCTCCTCTGCCCGTAAAACATGGAACTTGCTTCCAAAACATATTGGTTACCTAAGTTCATATATTAGTTCAGATGCTAGCTCAGCCCCTTCACAAAACTATTATTTTTTAAAAGTAAACATTAACTTCTCCCTCAATTTTCTTTCTCTTCATCCCAGTTATGTACTGGAAATGCAGGAGTTAAAGTTGTGAATCCTATAACTTTAAAAAAAAAGTTGAATTAATTGAAAATACAGTGAATAGTGAAGCTCACTGCAACATCTTTAACACATTTCTGTGGGGGTGGCTGGGGGTTCACAAGTTCCACAGATATTGTTGGGTCTATATCCCTCAACTCCTATTATTACTGATACATGCCAAGTCAGATAATGCTGTATGTCATAGCAGGAGCACTACTGTCAGACACGGGTTACTTTTCTGCAGTCTTAGACTTTAATTATCATAAGCTCATTTACAGTTTTATTCTTCCAGGACTGCAATTATGGTCCGTGGAATAGCAATAAGTACCTCTTCTTCTCAATGAAATATGTATTTTGACTGGATATCATGAAAAAAAAGTCACAGAGTCCTTATCAGAATAAAAAAAAAGAAGGAAAGAAGAAAGGAGGAAGGAATATTTATCTAGCAACCCTTATGGACAAGATTAAGTCTTAAATCATCTTCCATGGAATCGTGTCTTACTTTTCTTTCTCATCCCACATGTTGAGGACACATGCTGGCATCAAATTCCAGCTGATGGTTTTATTACTGATTCTCACTGTTTCTACTTACCTCTTCATTTACAATTTCCTCAATATCTTTTTTTGTTCCACATGAACCTGCCCAATGGCTCCACTTACTGTTGTCAGGTGAACCATTCATTTTTCCATAAGGTGCAAGACCCACGGCACATTTCTTTCCAAAATAAGGCAAGAACCCTATGCCTTAGTTATTCCTTCTATAACAAGAGAACTTCATCAGCCAACACATTCCCTCATGGGGAAAGTCAGGAGTTAGGAAGCAGATTATTCTGGTAAGTCAGGCGGAACCCCTTACAAGACCTAACTCCTTCTCATAACAGTTGATGGCTATTGCTATTCTGCTGCCTCACGGGTCTCTTGCAAACCTCTGCACATTCCCAAATACACCCTCAATGATTAATGCAGCACAAGCCCCACTGCCAGAATGGCTTCAACAATACCTCAGCATGCATTTTGGTGCCAGTGCTGCATGGGGTCAAACTGCCTCCCTCCCTAAAAGATGGGTAAGCCAGCATGGGCTACTCACTCCTACCATCTCCAACTTAGCACTTTCAGCACCTGAGCTGTTAATTAAATTCATGGCATCTGGGTTGTAGTCAGAGCATCACCCTGTTCATCACAGGCCAAGACTCCAATTACCCCAACAAACAATGTTGTACTACCCATGATGCTGAGTGCACTTATATGATCTATAGCCATCTAAAGTAGTTTAATTTCAATTTATCCCCTGACTTCATCCCATATTTACGTCAGTCTGCCACTTATGATTTAGTCATCTATCCAGCTACTCTTATTCAATCTATCCAGACTTTCAAACTGAATGCCTCCCTCCTCCCAAGCTCTCAGGCCCCATATCTGAAACTGCTTCAGCGCATTGACCTCCTCAGATCTCCTGTGAATGGCTTTACTGTCTTCCTTTTAACTGGTGTTGTCACCACTTTTAGGTTCTAGGTTGGAGCACTGATCCTTGACAACTGGTAAGCTATTGTCAAAATTTATTTTCCCTGGGGCGTGGCCAAGGATGAACACAGGATAGCAGCAGATTTCTTCAGCTCCACCAATTTCACTGCACTGACAGGAATTAATTACTTAAAAAATTAATTTATGAAGTAATTTTCTTTCTAAGTATGTTTGTTTTATATATTTCTTGAACTATATCTAAAAAAGAAAGGAAATTTTAACAATATTCCTGTCAGAAATCACTTTGGAAATTTTCCTGTCAGTTTCTCTGTCTGAAATGAGTTCCAGTAAGACAAATTCTCAAGACTCCAGCATCAAAAAAGAACTTCAGTCTCTGATAACTACAATCCAGCAACTTACTGCCAAGATGGATACACTGGATACTAAAATTGATACCTTCATAGAAAAAACTACAAAACAAATAGACTTGTTACATATAGACTTGCAACAACAGAAGATCCAGATGACAAGCATAGAAGAGGCTGTAAATGACATGGAAAATAGAATCCAAGAAGAGGAAATCAACGTTGAGTTTTTGCTGAAACAAAATACACATTTACAAACAAAGCTTGATGACCTGGAAAATAGATCTAAGCGCAATAACATTAGGATTTTTGGACTGCCAGAAAATATTGAAGGTAACAATATTACTTCTTTTTTAACAACATGGCTCCCTAAAACTTTAGACTTACCAGAAGCTTTCTCTTTTGGTATAGAAAGAGCCCATAGATCTATAGCTAATACTAACTCTAACAAAAAGTATCCTAGATCAGTTATAGTCAGATTTCTATCATCTTCTGATAAAGAAATGGTTCTTAAATCTGCTTGGGCTAAAGCTCCTGTTAAAATTAATGAGACAACTGTGCGTTTTAATAATGACTATTCTTCCTTGGTAATTACTAAAAGAAAAGTCTTTCTGCCATTAATAAAGAAGCTTAAAAAAGCACAGTTTAAAACCTACCTTCTGTTTCCTGCCAAGCTAAAAATCTTCCTTCCTGATGGTCCTAAAATTTTTGATGACTTAGACTCTGCATTGCTGTTTATCAAAAAAATAAGATTCTGGATAAAATAGAGGAAATGGAATGGGCTAGTCCTTCATTAAAGAGGTTGGCAACTGAAACTTCGTGGAAGACTTCAGAGAAGAAGAGACTAAAAAACAAATGACATGTTCTTTTTTTTTTTTCTCTCACTTTAATTTTCTTCATTATTAATCTTTTTAAATATAGTTTCTGCATTTTCAGAAACCCACAAATATTCTGAAAAAGATTTAATCAAAATTATTTTCTGTGTACAAAGAGCTGTTTTGTCTCATAAGCAATCAAAATATCTGAGGAACTAATAACAAGCTATTATTCAATATGTTTCTCTTTCTGACAAAGAGAATTAAGGTCAGTAACTTGATACATTTTTTTTTCTCTTCTCTTCTTTTTTTTTTATATTTTAAACAATAACATTCTATTTAGATTATGTAGTGGGTAAGGGGTGGGGGAGGGCAGAGAGAGAAATGTGATGATAATATGATAAATGGAATAATAATTTATTTATTCCTTGTAAAAAGTTTATATGCTGTTTAAATGCTATTGCTAATTATACTTTCTTGATTATATTGCTTATGCTTATTCACAAATAATATGTCATGTTTTAATTAATAATAATTAGAACTAAATAATAGTAAATAGTATGTTTCATTTCCATCTTTATTAATATAAACAGCAAGTAATATTCCACTGTAAATACTTTTTATAGCTTCCTTTTACATTTTTTTATCTATACTTTGCTCTCTCTTATTTCCTACTTTCTCTTTTTCTTTTCTCTGTTCTTTCTCTTTATTCTCTTTCATATTAATATATTGACATTCTTTTGATCATACAGGTACAGTAAATAATAAGATTTGTATAAAAATTGAATTAGGGCAAAAATAATCTGTTTTACCACATATTAATAACTTTGGGCTTAGTTTCACTTTCATAGAGGCTGTAATAACTTGTAAAGTGCTTCGCGAAGGTTTTGCTATGTTTAGCTTCACTTATACTGCTAAATGAATGTCAGTCACTTGTTTTTAACAAAATTCCCGCCAAAATCTTAAGGGAGACAATTTGGGATGTGGGTTACCTCGTGAACAGTGTCCTCGAGTTGTTTTAAAAGCTTCAACACTCAGAACTCACGCAGAGAAGCTGAAAGCAGTCAATTTGAACTTTGACCCCAGAATTCACGCTGACACATCGCAGATTCATGAAGAACACTCAACCAGGAAGTAGAACTGCTGCAAATGCGACTCTGCGATGGAATATGAACTCTTTATCATTTAAATGTGAGTTATTTTATATAATTACTTAGTTATTTATGTTATAATTTATAAAATATGTAAGTTATAATGATTTTGAATGATGAAGTTTCTCATAGTAAGCAAATGTAATTTTTTAGAAGGCATAGAAAGTGAAACTTTTATACAAGTGTTTTTGAAAGTTCACTTGACTGCAGCTTATTAATGTATGTAAAAAAACCTATGATTTAAACTTATATACTGCTATGATTCATTTGATTTATATGATTGACAAGCATAAATAACTTTATGACTCTATTCTGGAAGAAGTTGTCATCTGACATATTTTAAAGCAGCAGCTTAGATATACAAAATACTGATGGTTTTCTTCACAATAAAGCAAGTGTTTTTGAGAACTTGCTTAACTATGCAGTATGATTTATAGCAATATCTATAAATATAATATTTTATTCTACTGACAATAATAAGTATAAGAAAAAAGCTCTGATGCAAGTAATTTAAAGTCTTTTGGAAGCTGTTAACTGCATTTACATGACAGAATATAGATACATCTTAATATATGTAATGTATGAATCATATTAGCCAAAGTTATTGATCTAATTGAACATTAGAACTTATTTTTATAAACTTTGAATAAATTAATGTGTAGATATGCCCTTCCTTTTTTTTCTCTCTTTCTTTCACTCTCACTTCCTCTCTCACGTCTTTTATTTCTCTCTCTCTTCTTGGTTCCTAATATCAAGTTTATTTGAATGGTATTTGAATATAAATGTATTATATTAAATGAATGTTTATAGTAGTATGAATAATTTAAAAAAAAAATGGTTTCTCTTAGTATATATGGTGCTGTTTTATCAAATGTGTAGTTTTGTCTTACCAGATAATCTAATTGAAACTTATTAATTTAAGTTAAATATAACAAGTATTAAATTGATAAAGTGGCAGCTGAGGTACTGCTGCTTAGGGTAGGGGGTTAACTTGAGTAGCATGTACTACTCTAAGTTGGAGTTTTTAACTCCAGGCTGGGTGCAAGGTTTAATCCTTACATTATTTTTTCTTGTTCACTGTTGTATGTATATAGTTCTGACATCCACAGTACACTTTGTAAGCTCATTGTCACTACAAACAAAATTAAATCTTATACAAAATCCCATAAGAGACTCAATAAATACAGCTATATCTAAAGGTACACCTAAAGGAGGAGGTATAATATTACTTATTTTGTTAATTGTTATTTTAATCATAAGTTTTCTATGTTTTAAAATTGCCAAATGACTTCTCTAAAAGGAATTTCTTTAAACATTAATGGACTGAATAATCCATGTAAAAGGGCAAGCCTAATAAGATACATTAATTTACATAAGGCCAACTTAGTCTTCCTACAAGAAATGCATCTCTTGAAAAAAGATATTGATAAACTAGCCACAAACAAATATACAGTATTGGTTAGTTCAGAGCACACTCAGAAAAAAAGAGGAGTGGCTATTTTATGGAATAAAAGTATGCCCATTCCTAAAACTATTAAGTCTTATCAAGATGATAAAGGAATGTTTTGTATGGTTACAATACAAATTAATGGAAAGACTTATACATTAATCAATATATATTGGATACTTGGAATTGGTATTAATACAGTGAAATACCATCTTGATAAGATCATATCATTCTCTATAGGAGATATTATTTTAGCTGGTGACTTTAATTGTATATTACATGAAAATGACACTACCACTATAGGAAAAAGGAAAATTACATCTAATGCAAAACATTTAAGGGATTTTGCTAATTCTTATCATTTAAATGATATTAATAATCAGATAGATTCAAAATCATTACCATATACATTTTTTTCTAACAGGTACAAAACTTATTCAAAAATAGATAGAGTCTTTATTTCTAACCAGATGGTAACAGAATTAATTAACTCTAAAATCATTTCATGTCCTATATCTGATCATAATTCAATTGTTTTTGAGTTCATGATAAAAAATACTCACAATGTTCAGATCAAAAGGATACCAGCATACTTAACTCAATTAAGACTATAAAGAATATATACTTTCAGAAGTACAACATTTTCTAGATATAAATAATACTCCAGAAGTTTCCATTGTTTATGTATGGGATGCTTTAAAATCATATTTATATGGACAAAGTATCAGATGGTATAATAATAAAAGGAAATCTTGGGATAAGGAATTGTTAGATATTCAAAGTAAACTAGATTCTTATAAACATAATAATAAAGAAAATATTATGGATAAGAAAGTCATTGAAGAAATAAACAAACTAAATGAGAAATACAAAAAAAATTTAACTCATAAAGTTAAAATAACTTTAGAGAAATACAAGTTTTTGTCTTACTCAATAAGCCCCAAATACTTACATAGACTTAAAAACAAAACAAAAAGGTTAAATAAGCAAAATCACATCAAAGAAATCTTTTCTCTAAGGAAAAAGAAGAATGTTTCTAGTTTACCAGAAATACTACATAAATTTAGAAATCACTTTCACAAAATTAATCATAATAACATTAACATGGAATCTAAAGATAAAATAAGGGAATTTATAACCACAAACATGAATAAAAAACTTAATAAACAACAGATTAAACTATTGGATAAAAGTATTTCATATACAGAGGTTGTTACACAAATAAACAAGCTTAAATCAAACAAAGCACCAGGTAATGATGGTATTATACCAGAGATATATAAAATCCTTTCTAAAAGTACATACTCATTAATACATAAGGTTTTTATTTTGGCACA
The DNA here is from genome assembly GCF_019279795.1 of Protopterus annectens. Lineage (NCBI taxonomy): Eukaryota > Metazoa > Chordata > Ceratodontiformes > Protopteridae > Protopterus > Protopterus annectens. Next base: position 391,530,205 of record NC_056741.1, on the reverse strand, counting down.
AAATGAATTAATAACCCCCCCCCCATCTTGGCAATATACATTTATTTCGCCAATCTTAAAACCTAATAAAGATCCAACTAGATGTACTTCATATCGACCCATCTCATTACTTAATGTTGATTATAAAATGTTTATGAGTAATTTTGCTGATAGATTGAAGACAATCATCCCTGGCATTATAGATATAGATCAGACAGGCTTCATTGTAAATAGAAATACTTTTGATAACATAAGGAGAACTCTAACATTAATTGATTTTGCAAATAGGAAAAAGAAAGATTTAACTCTTATTAGTCTTGATATAAGCTCAGCGTTTGATTCAGTAAGTTGGGACTACCTGTTTACCTTACTGAAGTGCACAAACTTCACAGAAGCATTTGTAAATCTAATTGAGCATTTATACAGAGGAGCATTGGCTTATATTAAGATAGGAACATATGCCTCACAAAAAATACCAATCTTTAAAGGTACAAAACAAGGGTGTCCACTCTCTCCACTATTATTCACTTTAATAATGGAGCCATGGGCTAATTTGATCAGAAACAGTACGGACATAGAGGGATTTGAAATAGATGAAAATACAACATCTAAAATTCAACTCTTTGCAGATGATGTTCTAATTACATCAACAGGGTCTAATTCTTCTATGCAGTCTCTATTTGATAAAATTATAAATTTTAAAAGTATTTCTGGTTTAATATTCAATGAAGAAAAAACTAAAATACTACCTATATATGCACGAAAAAATGTTCTCATTAATGATTTTACTAAATATGTACCCAATTCAGGTCAGATAACTTATTTAGGTATAATATTATCTAAAGACATTAAATCTATTATACATAATAATTATAATGCCTGTCTTCTTAATATACAAAATCTCTTTAATACCTGGAATAATATGTTTTTTACTATGGAAGAGAGACTTACAATTATTAAAATGATAATTTTTCCCAAGATATTATACTTAATACAATCAATAATACTTCCACCTACAAAAATAATTATCAAGAAATTGAATACACTAATGTTAAATTTCCTATGGGCACCTAATAGACCTAGGATTGCTTTAAAGAAACATACTAATAGTTGGTCTCAAGGGGGGTATTTCTTTTCCAGACTTCAATTTATATACTATCTCTTCTATTATAAAAGTTATTACCTTATTAATAGATCAGTCATATGTTGCAAAATGGAAAGATTACTGGGAGATAATTAGTATTCACTTCATGAAAATCTCTTTAACACATAAAAATATGATTGTAAATAACTCCATGTTATGGTTAATAAAATAATTTTGTACCTCACCTATTACACCTAAACATATAGTTAGTTACCCATTAAACATTATTATTAGCTATCGTAACTTTATATTCATGCATCCTAAATATAAAGAATGGAATTTTATTATATTCCCTATAATGTATACTCGGGGTATGCTTTTGTCATCCACTTCTGAAGGATCTCATTTAACTACAGATAATGATCTAAAGTACTGGTATCAGTTGATATCTGATAATAAAGTGAAAAATCTAGATTTCTTAAAACAAGAATTTGATCTAAGAGAAACTTGCTGGTTAGAGGTTCAGACCTTTAGGAAATATCTCATTGATAAAATAGATCTAATGTCTATAACAGTTAAAGAATCTGTCCCAACATTGATTGATTACTTGATATCAAATTTACAACATAAAGTTTCTGATAAAGGTAAACTTTCATACATACATAAAATTATCAGACAAGAAACTTTTTACAGTGTAGATACCTATTGGAATTATTTCATTTCCATTAATGGTGATCCACCAAATCAACAAGATAAACAATATATATTGGAATCTGCCTATAAAACTACGTCTTCCATTGTCTGGAGACTTTTTACATGGAAATTTTTACATAGATCCTTTTATACACCTTTGATGATGAATAAAATAAATAATAAAGATAATCTATGTAAAAGATGTAATATAGAAATTAATGCAGACTGGGCTCATATGTTTTATGACTGTATAAAATTGAAAGAATATTGGAAGTCAATTAATGAATTTTTGCAGGCTCTTTTTACAGATAATTTTATTATTTCTAAATCCCTTATATTATTCAACACGCCAGTACCTCAAAGTGTTAAAAAGGTTAAGCTTCCCTTGTTATGGTCTATCCTAGCAGTGGCTAGAAAAATAATAACCAGAAATTGGATTTCAGATACACCTCCTTCGTCCAATGAATTTAAAAATGTTATGAATATAGTGTGCCATATGGAATTGAATACAGTGAAGTTAAGAACTAATAGAAAAATGTCTTATTATATTGTATGGGATAATTTACAAAACTTGTTAAACAAATCTTAACTTCAATAACATGGTATTTTAGTTTAATTAATTGATCTGATTGTAGTGGATGTCTTTGTAAATACTTTGGTTGTTTTGTTGAATGTTATAATCATACCTATTTTAATTACTTGTATAAAATTGTTATGATATTTTCTTGTATGTTAAAAACAATAAACTTGTTTTAAAAAAAAAAAAATTATTTTCCCTAAAATGAATAAGTTCTGTGTCCTGATTTCTTTTCATGACTGAAAGAAAAAATCTGGAGGTGGGGGAGGGGGGAGTCATGTAACAATATATTTAGGAAATAATATGTTGTAACTGAGGGTACAGATCCCTCCTGTTGTTCTAATAAAGATAAGAACCTAAGGTTTTTGTGGTAGGGCTGTTGTCAGATTCTTCTAACAGCTTTTTAATGCTCTTAGTTGTAAAGACTAGCATTTTTTCTATATCCTTTTTACATTTCACTGTTGAAGTGAAGGCATCAGGCTAAAAGTCCAGATTTGAAAACAACAAAAACTCCTGCTTCCACCAAACTGCAATACAACTCTGGCCCCAAAAGAAGAAAATTCACCGACTGTGAAATGAGACCACCAGTAAAAACAGAATCTTTTATTTCTTTTACTCTAGCGCTTCGGTGCTTCCACCTTCAAGGAATATCAAACAAACAAAGTACAAATGCATATCCTTATATAAAACATGCAATTAATAACACACACCCACTAATTATATAATTATATAACAAAATTCCCTCTCAACGTAAACATTTCCAATTGAGTTCATTATTAAGACCATTGGGTGTCATAGTTTTGTATTTTAAAATAAAAATACTTTACTTTCCTTATACAACAATTTATGTTTTAACACATTTTCATCACCGCATAAACATTTTACACTTTCTAAAACGGCGCCTATTAACAAAAACACATCACCATTATGAAATGCATTAAAATGTGTTGCAATTATTTTATTCCCCCTCTTGTTCTTCACATCTCTAATATGCCCCAAAAATCTAATACGAAATTCCCTCTAAGTCTCCCCTATATAATATAATCCACATGGACATCTAAGTGCATATATTACCCCTTTACTTCTGCATGTATAAGCCTCCCTTGGTACAAATTTCACCCCATTTATTTCATCAAACGTTTTAACAATATTTGTACAAATGCTGCATCTATTGCAACATATTGTATCCAAACTCACAACCATCTTAGGTATATCTACCTTAGACAATTGAAACTTTCCATGTACCACCATATCCTTCAAATTCCTACCCCTTTTATATGAAAAAAGGGGTTTATTTGGAAGAATACTTGCCAGAACCCTATCTTCTAACAAATATTTCCAATAATATTCTATCAAGATTTTAATCTTCTCACTTTTCACATTATATACTGAAACAAAATAAATCTCATCTCCTTTATCCTGTTTAATTTCAAAATTATTTTTAAATTGAGACCAATTCTTTCCTCCATATAAAAGGTCGCCCTTAACTAAACCCATTTCCTTCTTCAATTTCATCAAGGCTTGTTTCAAAATACTTGGTCTGTAGCCCCTCTGTAAAAACATATTATTTGTTATCTCCCATTCCTTTTCCAAATTACTAACTTCACTACACAATCTAGAAACATGTGCCAATTCCCCATAAGGTAAAGCTTCTAACACATGAGAAGGGTGGCAACTTGATGCATGCAGGTACTGATTACTGTCCACAAACTTCCTATGTATATTGGATGAAATAATCCCTTGTTCTGTACCTTCCAAGATAAGATCCAAATATACCACCCTATTACCCTTCTGAAGTCCATCAAAAGCCAGACCGAAGGGATTCCTATGTAAATGTAACATAAACCCATCTATTTGTTGTATACCACCTTCACAAATAAAAATAAAATCATCAATGTAACGAAAATAAAATTGTACATGTCTTCTCATAAAATCCAAATTGAATAAACATTTATTTTCAAAAAAGACATGAAAAGGTTAGCATACATGGGGGCAAATGCTGCCCCCATTGCTGTACCTTGTTTCTGTCTATATAATATGTTATCAAAATAAAAATAATTATTCTTTAAACAAAATTCAATCATATCAATAACAAAACAAGTTAAAGGGCTATCTCCCAAGAAAACCCTTATTACTTCCAGACCATCCCTATGCTGGATGGAGGTATATAAGCTCTTAACATCAACTACAAGCCAGTACATATCTTTTTTCCATACCAAAGAAGAAATTCTATTAAAAAAATCAACACTGTCCTTTATATAAACAGGAGATTCTATAACATAAGGTAGTCAAATCTTACGTAGTAGCAACCCAACATTATGCAAAAAATAATTACATGCAGAAATAATGGGTCTTCCTGGAGGGCTGACCATGCTTTTATGCACTTTGGGCAGACAAAAAAGATAGCTATTTCACTGTTAAAATCTAACAGTTTGTCCCTAACATCCTTCTCTGTGAAATATCCCAATCTAACACTCCTATCCAATAATTTCCCATATTCAACTATTGCTTGTTCGTATTTGCTCTTATTACACTTTTCATATAATTCAACATTATTCAAGTGATCCATGCACATATTATAATACTGTAATGCATTCATGATGACTAATTTATTACCCTTATCTGAGGGTTTAATGACTATATCAGTCCTATCACTCAATTTTTTTAAAGCAAGCCATTCCTTCAAAGTTAGATTATAAGATACTTCACTTTTTCTTAACGTTATGTTATCACAGATGTTTTCACATCCAAACCCTATCATAGAACCAAACTGAATAATACGTTGGTTAATAAAGGGTGGTATAAATGTACTGGATGTAGGGATATAAGAAACATCAATTCTGCAGTAACCATCGCATAAGTTATTATCACTATTATCTACATTCTCATCACAAGAAAATAGTTATCATCGGAATCGCTCATTAGAGAAGAATTCAAAATATTATTTAGTCACATATAAAGCCCTTAGAAAAATAATACTTAACGTGAATTTTTCTGAGAAATCTAAAGTAGTTTAATTTCAATTTATCCCCTGACTTCATCCCATATTTATGTCAGTCTGCCACTTATGATTTAGTCATCTATCCAGCTACTCTTATTCAATCTATCCAGACTTTCAAACTGAATGCCTCCCTCCTCCCAAGCTCTCAGGCCTCATATCTGAAACTGCTTCAGCGCATTGACCTCCTCAGATCTCCTGTGAATGGCTTTACTGTCTTCCTTTCAACTGGTGTTGTCACCACCTTTAGGTTCTAGGTTGGAGCACTGATCCTTGACAATTGGAAGCTATTGTCAAAATGTATTTTCCATAAAATGAGTAAGTTGTGTGTCCTGATTTCTTTTCATGACTGAAAGAAAAAAATCTGGAGGTGTGTGTGTGTGTGTGTGTGTGTGGGGGGGGGGGGTTGTCATGTAACAATATATTTAGGAAATAATATGTTGTCACTGAGGGTACAGGTTTTTGTGGTAGGGCTGTTGTCAGATTCTTCTAACAGCTTTTTAATGCTCTTAGTTGTAAAGACTAGCATTTTTTTTCTATATACTTTTTACATTTCACTGCTGAAGTGAAGGCATCAGGCTAAAAGTCCAGATTTGCTAAAATCTGATGAACTTTCCAGCATCCTCTATTCTCAGTACTAAATTATTTCAAGATAAATTTATCAAAGTACCTCAACAGCAGGCTTGTGGTTCATATGTTCAAGATGCTTGTGTGCCAGGCTCTGGAAACAAAAACTACCAGTTGTGGATTCATCTCAACGTCTCCTGCATTAAAGAAGGTCATATTCCTAAATGGAGATCACTGATATAAAATCAGCTCAGTATTTTTATTTTGTCATTTCTTTGCTATCTTTGTGTTTTACTGCCTTATTTTATGAGCTGATAAAAAAGGATTTAACCAGTATTTCCTGTGACTTTAAAGTAGAGATTAGAGACCTCAAGCAAAGCAGTTATTGTCCACAATGACATCCATAATGGAAGTCCTGTAATTTGTATTCATTTATTCATAGTTTTGTATACCCAAAGCAATCCTTTCATACTCTTTTAGATAATATGCTTTCATGCAGGTCCTGGTTTAACAGACACGTGCCTAAACAGATAACTCAAAATGGACATAATCATGATTTTTAATAGTGATTCTCTTACATAATAATGATGATGATGATGATAATAATGATAATAATAATAATGAATAGATTCCTTCTTTCTTGTCGCCTCAATTTTGATTTAATAGCATCAAATGCAGTACTACAGTTGACCTAAGTTCACCATGGGTACATATTACGTTATCAAACTTTTAAAAGTTTGAACGTTTCAACGGAGATCTCCGTACAGTGTGGAATGGGAAGATTTCTCTTTCCTGCACTGTAGTGTGATCTCAGAGTTGGTATATTTAAAGAGAAGGGGGGTGCAGCCCCCCACATGGGGGATGCAAGGGGCTTGCCCCCCTGCTTAAAATGGTCAGGTCGGTCTTTTCTGTTGCTTATTTTTTTTCCGCTTTTTGAACTTTTAAAAGTTCGATCATATGGCTTCGACCATATGATGTTCGAACTTTTAAAAGTTCAGTAACGTAATATACACCCGTTCACCATAGCCACCCTCCTTAACTTAGTGGAATTCATGTTGTGATAGATATCAAGGTCCAGCTATCTCCTGTAATACAGCGCTGAAACTTTGAAAACAATAAAACCACAATGGTAGGTACAACTTTAAAACATTTAATGTAAAAGTCTGGAAACATATTAAATTGCATCTGATTTTTGATTGTATAAAAATAAATGTTTAACTTATGTTAATAAATTAATTTCTGATAAGCAATGAGGATTCCTTATCATGAAATATTTTTGAATACTGAATCCTATACTAATAAATATGCCAAGTGATGATTAGGTGATGAATGTTAATTAGTAATGTTAGATGGGTTTGAACTTGACCTATTCTGCAAATTTCTTAAGATAAGCAAATTACTGAGGTGAGTAGCAATACTGTATCCTTGTTTCCTACAAATAAGTCTACACCCAGTTACCAGACTAGATCAGAAGCAAACATCATACTAAATTTAATATGTGACTACATTAATGTATGCATGAGAAAACAGCTGTAAGCACCACAAACACTACAAATTTCTTAAGAGATGCAAATTATTGAGGTGAGTAGCAATACTGTAGCCTTGTTTCCTACAAATAAGTCTATACCCAGTTACCAGACTAGATCAGAGACAAACATCACACTAAATTTAATATGTGACTACATATATTTACGCATGAGAATACAGCTGTAAGCACCTCAAACTCTATAAATGTTTCCAATGCTTGTAATATATTTCCTATCCTTAATCTTACCACAATGTAATTACTTGCAAATAAACAAAATGTCTTTTGATCATTACTCATTAGCTCTTGCTCTTTAATAATTTTCAGATATACTATGACTGCCAGTGTCTTAGCACCACTGCAAATAGGGCAAGCAAAAGAAAGGAGCCCTGTCTTGTCCTTCTATCAGGTTTGAAATACAAGGATGTATGGGCATTTGCCCAGATATCAGACAGATACACTCCCAGCTTTTTTAATTGTCCCAAAGATCATATGCACAACGTTTCTTTTCTCTACAGTCATAAGATTCTTGATAAAGAGAATTTTGTTCTCCTTTCACTATTCCCAGTGTATTATTTTTTTCTACCTTTCTGCAATCTGACTACTTTCATTTATTTCCACTGCAATCATTTTGCAATGTGTTTAGCCTCAGTTTATTAAATTTGTAAATCAATAATTTATCATCCTGCAATTCTATTTAAAGTTTAGCTTGCTTTTCCCCCCTTGCTTTAAGAATATTTTGACACCTTGATGCGCTTCGAAATCAGAACACTATCACAGCCAGTCTTACACATAGGCAAACTAGACAGCTGCCTTGGATGCTGTTCAGTGAGGGGCACCTTTCTCCTTTTTATTTATTTGTCTTTCAAGTAAATAAATGTGGTAACAGTGTTTCTACATTTCTTTACTTAAAAAAGAAAAATTCACTAAAAGGCAGAAAAATGTCTCTCAACTCTTAATGTGGTAGTACAGAGGCAACATAATTGGAGGAGTCTTCAAGACAGGTGACAGCAAGATAAGGTGCGCATTAGAAATGCAGCAAAGCAAACTGCCTCAGTGATGTCAAGGTCCTTACCAGCCAGCTGCCACTTACTGAAATTAGTTTAGCTTTCAGATCATAATGCAATCACTTTTGAATTGTCTTTGAACTCTAATAATAATGTTAAAATAAGAAGAATACCAGCATATATAACAGGGTCTATATTACATACTTTGACTACCATATGTATGAATACATAAGTCCGAAGTTAGGGAAGTTCAACGACAAAAAAAAAAAAAAAAAAAAAAGTAAAATAAAAGGTGAACTGTAGCGGGACCTCAGAATCGGTATATTTAAAGAGCGGGGGGTGTGGGGGTGCAGGTGGGCTTTATCCCCTACATATACCCTTTTATTTTATTTTCCCTTTTTTTATTAATTTTTTATGCATACTCGAAGTACTGTAACTTCAGACATATGTGTTCGTACATATGTCAGTCGAAGTTACGGAACTTCGACTATGTAATATAGACCCTATATAAAAGGTTTACGAAAATTTAAATTCTATTTTCTTAAAGGAATTTCCTCCTTTGTAGAAATTAACAATACAGTGGATACTTCAGAAATCTATAGATGGGATGCTCTACAAGCATAGATATGTTCAGTAGAATCACTAATTGGCTATCGAATAAAAAAAAAGCAATGAGGCAATTAATTACGTGAAATTACGGGAAAAACTTGATAACTTAAAACCAGAAGAATAAAAATAATAACATAGAAGAGATCAATAAGCTAAATGACAAATACTTGCACATTTTAAATCATAAAACCAAAATTATTCTTGAGAAGTTTAACATAATTAACTTTTCTATCAACCCAAAGTCTATGCACAATTTAGCCACCAAAGCAAAATTACTCAGTAAATCCAGTCACATAAAAGAAATCTATTCACACAGAAAGAAAGAAAAGAAAAGCAACAGAAATAGAAAATATTCTAAAGGAATTCAGAGGTTATTAAAATGAAACTGATCAACATAATACACTAACAGATCAAGAGGAAACAATCAAAACAATTAATGTTATGTTTTCCTATCTTGCCTTAATTCTTGCTGGTCGGGTTCAGAACCAAACATCGGTTTCTGACTCGGCCTAATACAAAAGCTCGAGAGCTTCTGCTGGCTCAAGGCTAACCCCTATCCCATGATGCTTAGGGTAGATTACCCAGATCTCATTTGCGCTCAAGCAATCGAGGTGTCTTCTGGCTGGCTCGTTGGCTAAGTAGTTTAATTGTTATATATTTCTGTCATAACTCTTAACCTTTTCAGAGAAAATTTCTGTCAGTACTTTTTCTGTCATGTGTGACTAGTTACGAGTGTGGTTTACGTATTTAGTTAGTCAAATTTACCCCCTCTGTTTGTCAGGCCTACTGTCCTCTACAAGCTCATTTTTCTTAGAGATTTCCCCATCTGTTGAGAACCCATTTAAGTTAGAGGGTTCTTAGTGACTCGTTTAACTTAGAGGGCTGCTCCCCTACCCCTGTGTGTCTGTGTTTTCCCTCTGATATAGGAGAATCCGTTTTAGTTAGAGGATTCTTCCTCATAATTTTCTGGTCCTTTAATCACTTTTTTCTACACTTTCTTTAGTGTTTGAAATATAGTTATATATATATTTGTGTGGTGTGTTTTTGTAGTTTAGTGGGCTACCTTTTATTGGTTTAAAGCCAGTTTTTGCAATGCGCACACACACACACACACACACACACACACACACACACACACACATATATATATATATATATATATATATATATATATATATATATATAAAAAGATACATACTGGGTTTTTTTGCATTAAACTTATAGGCTTGTAGTTTTGATAGCCATTTTTTGTCAAGTTAAATTTACAGTTAATTATTATTGCTATTGGTAGTGCCTTTTTTCTTCAGTCATGTCTAATGAGCAAAAAGGCAGTCGGGGTTCACAAAATGTGATCAGTGTAATCAAAAGATGATGAATACTTAAGGGCACACTAGCTGTGTTTATCGTCTTGGTGCCCCCCATTTACAAAACCCGTGTACCATTTCTCATGGATTTAGTAGCAGGGTTCTGCTAGAGCGTAAAAACAAGCTTATTGTCAGGGGCTTATTATAGGTTCCCTTCTCAGAAACTTTAGAGGGATGCCAGAGCTCCAAACCATAATCTCCTTCTTTGAAATCTGAAAAAGTGAGTAAAAGATCTGCTGTCTCTAAAAAAGTGGTTGCTTCAGAACCAAGGGCTCTTGGCTCTGACAAATCTAAATCTACCTACTAAATCTACCTATTCAGCTCCGCCTGTGACCACACATTTTGGAAAGGGCAAGATCTCCTTCATTATCCTCCCATTCCTCCAGGAGCTTATCTGATGATGACATGGAGCTGGTGGAGAAGATACTGCTTCGAACACCAACGCTGGCAAAAATTTTATTGCCTCCGGCCTCAAAGGAATCAGAACCATCCAAAGCACCATCCCCATCCTCGATTCCTCCTCCAACCTGACTTGTGGTTTCGAAGCCTGAGATCTTGGGTCCAACAGTAGTGGAGGCATTGGAACAGAGACCTCTCTTAGGTTCATTGGTTCCATCTGCTCAGACTACCTCGGTTAAATCAGATTTCGAGGACTCTAGGAGCCGACGTTCACTGTTGAGTGGGGGGGGGTTGGCATGGACAGTTGTCCGATCCGACTCTACCTCTCCATGCCTTGGCAAGGTTGACCTTGGCTCCTACATCAGTTTCAGAGCCACCCGCTCTGTCTCAGGGTTGGTCCTCTGTATCTTCAGAGTCGAAGACCTCTTCGGAGCAGGGTAAGGGGGCTTTTTAGCTGATGGAGAGAGTGCTGTCACCACAGACAGCTCCACTCTCTAGCCCAGGTTCTCTTCCCTCCCAGGCACCTGTGTTGGTCTCATCATCACCTCCTCCCCCCAGCGTAGATCCCTGGAGCCCAAGGAAGCCCCTGCGGGCAGCATCAGCTCTTCAGAAACTTCACCAGAGTACCCCTCTGAGGAAGTCCCTTGAAACAGATTGTGCAAGAGGAAGCACATAGAATCCCCAATGAGTCTATCACTTTAGATACCGACCTGGATGATTCGAAAGGGTCCCCATGGTCCCCCCTCTGAGGATGTCTCCTTTGCTGACATCCTTGAGATCCTTAACTGATGGGTGGCTGGAAGCCCACCAACCCTTCAGAGGATGAGTCAGTATACCTGGAGGCTTTTGGGTCTCACCCTTCCACCTCCTGGGCATCTCTTCCCTACGACCAGCTAATGAATGTAATATCTCAAAAAGATTGGACTTCTCCAGATACAGTGGAGCCTGTTCTGCGGAGGCCTAATAATTTTATTACAGCTCCTACAGAAAAGGAATTTTTAACCAAAGGTGTCCCTGTAGATGCAATGGTGGTGGCAGTGGCTACCAAGTACTAGTTGTCAGAGACCTCCTCATCTGTCCACCTTCAAATAAAGAATCGCGGACTATGGACAAATATGGAAAGCGTGCTTTTTCTTCAGTGGCATTTACACTGTGGTAGCTGAATTACTTGAACCATTTTACAAGACTTCAAAGAGTTTACACTGTGGTAGCTGAATTACTTGAACTATTTTACAAGCCTTCAAAGAGATCTCCTAAAAGAGCTGGGACATACTCTTCAGGGAACAGTAGCTTCAGGGATCACAGATAAATTTTCCTCTCAGGTCTGCACCCACAACTCAGTTGTTAACTCCTCCATGCAACTGATTTCATATGCAGCTGATGGAGCGAGCAGGGCAGCAAGTACAGGAATTTCCTTAAGGAGGCATTCCTGGATGCATTTATGCAATTTTGCGAAACTCTTCAAGTCTTCCTTCACCATGGCTCATCTCTTTTCGGACCAAAAGTGAAAGAAACTTTGACCAGGTATGAATAGGAAGGAAAACCTTGTCTGCTGTAGGAGTCTGTTTTTCTGCCCACACTTGACCTTATCCCAAAGGTCAGAAAGGCGGCAAAATGCGGTTTTGCAAATCCCAAAAAGGTTTTTCCGACACACGTGGTGAAACTTCCCCCAGGGGCACAGGGGGAAGTAACAATGGAAGACGCCAACCTCATGGCAGAGGGGGTCCACAGAATCAGGGCGACAGAGATACATTCTCTGGCAGGCCCTTTCAGTGGTGGGAGGGTGGCCTAATGGTTGAAGTGTTTGCCTTACAAACACAAGGTGCAGGGATGAGTCTCACAAGGGATAATTGGTTAGGCTTAAAATGGCTCGCAAGGGCAGTTAGCTTAGTACTAATCTATGAACCTATGAAAGGAGGCCCACCTGTCCTTCTCTGGAGGCAGTCGGGAGACACTTGTCACTGTACCCAAACACCTGGCTAGAAATCACTCAAGACAAATGGGTACAGGCAATCATATCCAGAGGTTATTACATACCCTTTTCCACCTCCCCTCCCATAAATCACTCATTCCAGACATTCCACTCAGTCAGAGGAACTATGCAACATCAGAGATACACAAGTTGATAGAAAAAAAGAGTCATCCAAAAGGTCCCCGCAGACCAGATTGGATCCGGAACTTACTCAAGGTTCTTTTTAGTTCCAAAAAAAGACAGGGGACTGGAGACCCATTCTGGATCTCAGCAGATTGAACAGGTCTGTAAAAAAAATCAAAGTTCCAGATGGTGACACTGCAGTCTATATTCCCTTTTCTCAGGAAAGACGATTGGATGTGCTCGATAAAACTCCAGCATGCGTATTACCATATAAAAATGGACAGGCGTTCCAGGAGACATGCTTTTGGCAGGGACCCAAGTCATTTCCAATTTCTAGCCCTGCCCTTTGGTCTCACTACAGCCACCAGCATGTTCACCAAATGCATGGCAGTGGTTACGGCTCTCTTGAGATGTCTAGGATTCCGTGTGTTTCCATACCTAGATAATTGGCTCCTGAGCGCCACTACCAAGCATCTAATACTACAAGCAAGGAATGAAACCATACTTCTTTGCTCCAGGCTAGGCATTAGAATAAATTTAAAAAAATCTGCTTTGTTACCTTCACAGCGCATTACTTTCTTATGTGCAGAGTTGGATTCAAAAGAAATGGTGGCAAAACTTACCCCAAGAGAATTCAGTCCCTACACTGTCAAACCAGGAGCTTGATATCAAGAAGAAAGGTTCAGGTAAGGTCTGTGTTACAGGTTCTGGGTACCATGGCAGCGGCAATTCTTCTAGTACCTCTAGCATGTCTGTAAATGAGGGTCCTCCATTGGTTGCTCTTTATCCAGTGGTCCATGCAAGAGCTGCCCCTGTCACATCAGATAATTATCACAGATTCATGCAAAAAGGATCTTCTCTGGTGGCTTCAAATTAACCAGTTATTCTTGGGCTGCCCGTTTATATTCCTGCAACCGACTGCTGTACTGACCACGGACGCTTCCCAGATCAGTGGGGGGGGGGGGCATTATCTGGGAAAGACTGTTCAAGCCTTATGGCGAGAACACGAGAACCACTTGCATATCAATGTCCTAGAGATGAGAGCAGTGCTCTGTGCATTGTAGGCATTCCAGGACTCTCTCCTGATAGGAACTATTGCAATTCAAACAGAAAACATGTCAGTAATGTGGTACATAAACAAACAGGCAGGACCCAAATTGTATCCCCTATGTCGAGAGGCACAACAGGTATGGCAATGGGCTGTCTCTTCTCAACATTTTCTGACAGCAAACTCACATCCCGGGAAAATCCAATGTGATAGCGGACAAACTCAGCAGACTGATTCTGTTGCCTCATGAGTGGTCCCTGAAACAAGAAGTTGCGGAAGAAATCTTCCTAAAATGGAGACAGCCTTGCTACGAACTTTTCACCATGTCCATTAACACCATACGCAGCAGCTACTTTGCCATCATCCCCCCCCCCCGGGAAGTCAACAAGGGATGCACTCATACATGATTGGCCCCCAGGACTTCTTTTTGCTTTTCCACCCTTCTCCTTAAAGTACTTCAGTAAGCCAGCACGTTGAACAGCACTATGATACTCATTGCACCTTACTGGCCTCGACAAATTTGGTTCCTCTTTCTCTGGGCACATCTTCTGGAGGAACCGTGGATTCTCGACCCAGTTCCAGACCTTTTGAACTACTCATCAGGAATGTTCCATCCATCCATCCAGACCCTCAAGTTGACAGCATGGCTGCTCCAATTCCACAAATAGCCAGGTTTTTTGACTTTTCCCCTGTAGTTAAACATATCTTGATCTCTTCCCACAAACCTTCTACCAGAAAACTGTATTCCAGTAAATGGAAAAGATTTTCATACTGGGCAGTTAAGCACAATATAGATCCTTTTACAGATCCTATCACAGCAGTTCTAGAATTTCTCTCCAAACGTTTTGACAAGGGTGCAGCAGCAGCTACCATCAGGGTACAGCTAGCAGCCATATCTAATTTCCATATTGGGGAAATGGGAATGTCTATCATGCAAGGCCCTTTTAAAAGGTACCTTCCTGCTAAGACCCTCAATCAGAGAACCTCCAGCCATTTGGACCTATTGTTAAAATGAGTGGGCTAATACACAGCAGATGCAATCATACAAGCTGGAAAGAGTTGATCCTGTCAAAACTGTGGCAGAAAGGAAAAGTATTAATTATTGGAGACAGCAGAGTGTTTGTACAAAATGATGATTTACTGTACACCAGGCAGAAGAGAAGCAAATTTATCGCAACAATTAGGGATTGTCAAGAAACAGGTGTGAGGTTCAAGCTGCTGTATCCAGCTGACTTCAGAATCTTGTTTTAGAGAAGGGTCAGAGACATTTTTTGATGCAGAACACGCTAATGAGGGAATACAAGTTTATCCAACAAACAGTGAGCCTTCAGACAGAAGGGTATTCTCATTCTTTTGACAATAGAGCTCATAGAGAGACTTCGCCAGTGAAACCCTTTCCAATGCTCCAACAGAACATGCTTCAGAGACAAAGGAAAGCACAGGAGCAGATTAGATGAATCAGGATGTCCTTGGATAGGGAGATGAAGTTGAACAGGAAGAAGATCAGCAACACTGTAATTAGTAAATATATGTGAGATTATAAAGCATCAATCACATTTGTAAAATGTTGTTGTGTCTTTCGGCTTCTTAGGGGTCGCCACAGCGGAACGCCGATCCGCTAATGATTGGCAGTTGATTTTTACGTGCTGAGTTGCCAGCCCTAAGGCAAAACCTTCAACGAAGGTACGCCCATTCACGCATGTCTCCACGTAGAAGACGCTCTAGCTGAGAGTCGAACCAGACAGCGTCTTACTGTGAGGCGACAGCGCTACCGCAGCACCACCACTTTTGCAAAAAAATGTGGCTGAAAAAGATTGGACTTTTTTTACTCTGTAAAACTTGTGGATGGACTACAATGCATATACCCCACTTTGTCACTAATTTTTAGAAGGACCCTAAAAGGAAGAAACTAACTGTAAGTAAAACAATGTTTTGTTCTTAATATTTATATAAAATATTTCATTATATTAACTGCATGTTATATAGTAAAGCAGTTTTGTGTAGTATGCAATCAGGGATATTTTAAATATGGAGGGTCTTTTCAATGATTGCTGTGTGTGCTAATCATATTAAAGCAAATAAGTATTTTTTATTTGTAAGAAATACAAGCTTTACAATGTGATAACAGATGAAAGGCTGGGAAAAAGTTTAAGTGAATATGCCGTGATCTCAGGCTGCTGTGATGGGGGTGGGGAATGAAAGGACACTGATGACATTATATGTAGAGTTGAGATGTTTTCTTTTATTTTTGCAAATATGAATATCTATTTTAATGCTATTTGCTTAATCTATAAACAGGTTTATTAAGCAAGTAAGCTTGAAAAATAAAACAAAATGATGAAAACCAACAGTAGTCCTAAGTTTCTTGCACATGCAATATTAGATTGTTTTTTTTCCATTAGTAAAGTTTCAGTTGGAGTCAAGAAGTCTGCAACTGAAGGCAGTTGTGCATTTTGTTCTGAAATTGACAAAGACACCTTCATGCATCTGCTAAGTTGTTAGCTGTTTTATTTTTCTTCTTCTCAGTGCTAATTTTTCATTGAGATGAGCTGTCTGCAGGCACAAGCAATTAATCTCGAGGCTTTTCAGCATTCTTTTCTAAGGAAAATGCACAATTTAAAGGTACAAGGGGAAGCAGTTCAGTGAAAAATAAAGTTTGAAATTATTGGAAGTGAATAAGAGAAAGCAGCTTCCCTAGCAGTCTTAATACTTTAATGCATTTAATAGAACAATGTATAATTTAGTTTGATTTAAAGATAGCCAGTGCACTTTTTCTTAGGGATAAAACTTAATGTTTTCTGAAAGCATACAAGCTGCATTTCACATTTGGGAGGGGAATAGGTAGAAATGAAAAAGAAAGGGCCCAATTCCAAAAGACTTGTTCTCAGTGTAAATGACCACTTACACTAAGAGCAAGCTGGCATCAGGTCTTTTGGAGTCTGATCCCCGGTGTAGGCCTGTTTATAGAGAGATATGATACTAAAATAATTCACTTACACTGAGAGCAAGTCTCTCAGAATTAGGGCGGGCTTACACTGAGAGCAACTCTTTTGGAATCAGGCCCAAAGAGATATGGCTAAGAAGTAAGGAAATATTTAGAGGGGCCAACAATAGTTAAAAGTATTGCAGAATAAGGTGAAATCTCACAGAAGAAGAAGAGGAACAATTGCAGATTGCTAAGGAGAAAATAAGGAAATAACTGTATAATATGCACAAGTTTAGAAAGCTTGCTGTTAAGCAACTGTTTTTTATAATAACTCAAGAGCACAAAAACTTTTTGCACGACAAGAAAACTAACCAGAGACCTTGTAGAGGTATTAGATACATTTTGGGAATTTTATAAAAATTTGTATAAAGCAAAGAAATGAGGAAATCAAGAAAGAGCAAAAATGGAAATATCTATGGAAGACTTAAGTATGCCAAGGCTAAAGGTACATGAGGCTCAACAATTAACATTTACAGATAGGAGGAGATGAGATAAAAACAATGACATATAATTAATCTGCAGGAAAGTCTACAGGAACAGATAGTATTCCTGTGAAAGTTTGGAAGGTAGGAGTTAAGAAAGTGATAAATATCTGGAACATTTGGTTTAACAATATTTTAAAAGGGGAAGGCAGCACTAATATCTTGGATGAAAGCTGTAGTGGCTGTAATACCTAAAGATGGTAAAAACCCATCAGACCCAGCTTTATATAGCCCCATTTCATTTTTAAAACATTATAAAGTATCTATGTCTATAATAACTAACAAACAGCAAAGGTGTTACCAACACTGACAAATATGGATTAATGTGGTTTTGTGTAGAGAAGGCAAACATCTGATAACATTAATGGAACAATTATAAACCAGTGAGAAGCAGAATATAAGAAAATACTGCTGTCACTGGTTGGTCTTAACGCAGACAAAGCATTTGTCACAGAAAATTGAGTAAGGCACTGGAAGCATTTGCATTCCCTGATACAATAATAAGGGTAATTAGGAGGCTATATGAGGGATCAGAGGCTAGAATTAAAGTGGAAGGGTTCCTCTCTAATAAGCTGTGTCTGAACAGAGGGAACCCTGTGTTATTTGCTATATATTTAGAGCCACTAACGAGGAAAATAAGGGGCTCAGAAATTCAAGGATATAACTGCTATAGTAAACGAAAAGTTAGCTGTATTTGCATATATTATTTTGTACCTGATTTATCCAGAAAAGGACATCTCTGTTGTGAAACATTCTGAGACTGTCTCAAGTCTTTTAGGGATGTAAAACATCCATATTTATGGGGACACAAGAAGATGAAGTATTTAGAAGCAAGGATTAAAACAGATTCTGTTATGGCAACTAAGGATATGTGGGAAAAGACTAAACAAAATACAATACAAAAACTGAGAAACTGGAAGCTCTTATTTATGGAGATGGATATTAAGATCCAAGCAGTGAAAATGATTTTAGCCCTTTAGTTTTTATAAAGAGGTCAGGGATATTTTTTATCAACCAGAGGAGAAGTTGTGGACAATAATTAATAATAAGTTGAAAGAATTTCTCTGGGAAGGAAGAGAGCAAGAGGGATATGTTGATCCTTCCAGTAGAACACTGTGGTTTAGGACTACATGACTTGAAGAGATATTTCAGAGATATACAATTAAGATTCATAAAGATAAGACAAGCAGAAGGCCATAATTAAAGTGGAAAGGGGTGATGATAAAGCACGGGGAGTATTCAAGAAATAATGAGAGTGAGATTTTGGATGCAGATCTTTATGGAAAATAACAGAATATGTTTCTGTCTTATTAATATAATATTTTGTATGGTTGTGCCTAAGAACTAAGCCAACATGAGAATGAAGAAAGGAGATTTTGCCAATAGGGATGACTGCATGTAGGGGTACAGAGAATAGGCAAGAGTGGGCTGGAACCTATTGGAGAAAACTGGCAAAGGATCCATGGTATTGGAAGCAAATAACTAGAGAGGTAAATGTAACAGACTGGGATGAGGCCAAAAAGACATTTGGACTGCAGGCTAGAGACTGCCATCCTTACCAGGGACTGATATCAGAGTAGAAGCAAAGAAAAAGGGGTAGGACAATCCTATGTGAAAGATCTGCTCTGGTAGAGTTTTCCATTGAAACTAGAACAGAAGCTGCTGTTAAAAAGGGGATAATTAGTATGATATATGAAATATTGCACTACAACTATAAGAATCAATCTGAGAAGGTTTGAAAGGATTGGGAAGAGAGACTGAATAAGCAATTTACAAGGGAATCATAGTAGGAAATGTGTATGAGTCTCAAGTATGCAATAAATTCCAGAAGGTTTAAGATTTTTGCTTGGAAGTTGTCTGCAAAGGTATTTTTATAAATTGAGCAGACTTCAAAGAATTGTTCCTCAGGTAGATAGCAAAAAATGGGAGAGGTACTGGGAAGAAGAAGAAAGAGGTAAATGGGTGTTTTTTGTGTGTTTGGAGTTATTGGCATATTTTAAAAAAAATTTAAAGAAAGATTATCAGAAATATTAGCAAATGGCTTTAAAATAATGAAATAATTATTTATTTGAGGCAAACAGGATCTGGAACCTAGAGACCTAGTAAGACCTAAAGTAAGACCTTAATTTTGATGGCTGCCAACAAAGAAAATAGAAACCAATGTCTAAATGAACTGTATTTGAAGTACTGAATATTGTAACAGTGATACAAAACTGCAAGTGGGATCTTAGACAAGATAATTAGCAATTTACATAGAAATAAATAGAAATTCCGGAAATTATACATGCAGAGTAATGTTCAGGAGGAGGAGGAGTGATGTTTAAAGGAAGACAAGAATTGAGCAATTTATGTAATATTAAACTGATGATACTTATATATGTAATGTATAATTACGTAAATGGAAACATGCTAATATGTTATTTCTATTATCACAGATTTGTCCATGTCTTAAGTGATAATGTAATAAAGGTGTTTGACTACTAATTCAACCTACTTAAAACAAGAGGGTGGTGAAAATATATGCAGTAAAGATAATGTCAATGTTAGAAACACAGAAGCAGTGAAAAAAGGAAACTTTAGGTGAACTTCAGAGGTAATTTGTTAATCCCACAGATTCATGTCAGTAACTTAAATATAATATACAGTGCTACTCAAATTTCCTTGATTTGCAGCTCTACAATGTCACTACTGTAAATTAATCCATGTAGCTGGTGTGGGAAATATATTTCTAATATAAAAATAAAAATACTAATTCAGCATATCGTGTAATATAATCTACCATCCAGATATCAGAGTTTATTTTTATTTATATGATGTTCTGTAATGTAGACTTACATTTCATACCTACCTAGGGGCAATATGGGGACTGTCAATTCATCTATTGATGTCTACACAATGTGGGACGAAACTAAATTGCTTGGTAAGAAACCATATGGACCAGGGATAACATGCATACTTTAAACAAGAGTGCCAGACAAGAAGAAAATCATATAAATAAGTACTGTGACACATCAAAGGTACCTATATATATATATATCACTGTGGAATCAAATCTGTAGTAAAATGTTTGTAATACAAAAAAAAACTTAAATAAATAAATACATCCTTGCAAGTATTACGGTCTAGCTTGGTCATAAACCATACAGTGCCATACAGCTGAATTATAATTAAACAGTAAACTTGGAGGTGCGGTTGTGTATATCTTAAGCTCTGTTTACAAAGGGCATATCATCCTTGAGAATATGCCACTGAACAGCAACTTGCTGAATGAATGTATGTGAAAGGTAACAGTGATCTGCATGATAACAGCCAGCTTTTGCTGAAAGAATGTGTTCTGAGTTGCTAATGTAAAAAGAGTTTCAACAAAGTTGGTATCGGTTGTTGCTGTTTTCAGTCTGAGTTTCTATGTGTATGTGTGTCCGTGTGAGCACACTCATACGCCTCTAGTGGTCTATGTATTTATTTATATATGTGCCTATGTGTGAGACTCTATGTAAAGGTGAAGGTCTTTGGTGGAACTAAAACTCTATGGACCATAACTATGATCTTTAGATCTGCAAGAATTTAACAAGAAACAGGCAGAATGTACACTAATGCTTTCCCTGCTCTTTATCACCAAGTATTCTATCTGTTCCAAGGAGCACCTATATTGAAGTTACTGTGGGTATATTTGTCTGTGTGTGTGTGAAGAACAAACGTTAATATTAGTAAATGCTTTTTAATGTTGTGGAAAAAAAAGAATGCTCATATGAGCGAATGTTCTTTCAGATGGAGTTTTTGCCAGCAGTTTTTTGTATGGCATCACATTGCAAAGGGGTAAGGGAATTTCCCCTAACTCTGTTGTAGTGCAATCTCTGACTTAGTATATATAATTAGCAGGGGATGAAGGCAAGTGCAGCAGAGCTTGCCACCTGCAAAAAAAATAATTTTACTTTTGCATATTTTCAATAATATTATATTTGCTCTAAAATGATTGGTCTTTGTGGGTTCACTCTTGTGAATGTTTGATATTTTAAGAGACACTCATATCTATATACACATATTAAATATAAATACATATATGTAGCAGGGGTGGCATGGAACAGCTTCCACACCATTGGAGGTACAGAAGAATAAAGCCTGCTACAAAAGTACATTGAAAGTCTAACAGTGAGTGTCAGGATTCAGATTTTTTTCTAAGACTTGCAGTTTGGTTTCAAGTGTTGTGACTCGCTACACTGGGTCTTGCACTTATGACTAGGAGCTAACAGTCTATATAATCAGAGGTCAGTGCTATGGGAATTTCATACAGTGGTGGTACAAAGGCCACATTGCCTTGAAATGGGGCTGTGATGGGGAAAGTGTCTTTTTAGCCATAATAATCTTTTTTCAAGAGAACAGTTTTGGCTATTTTTTTTAACTGTTATTGACTTTCAGAGTGATTCTTTTGCCATGCAGATAGGGAACCTATTTACATGGTGTTACATATTTAGCATCTGAGCACAGGTAAAATAGTTACATCTCTATTTTTTCTTCGTTTTTTTTTTATTTTTAATAAATCAGCATTAGCTGAATAATACTTCTATAATTTCATTAATACTGATCACATTTAAAGTAGTTACATTTCCATTTTTTTGCTGCAGTTGTTTTCTTTGAGTAAATCATCTTTAACTGAATAATACTTGTATAGTTGCACTAATCCTGTTCAAATTTTTCCATAAATGACACATTTATTTACATTTTTGACTCAGATAATCTGAATCAACAGAAGCCCGTTTTTCAATGAAGGCCCATGGAAAAAAGCTTCTCAGTTATTAAGACACGTTGTAATATTAAACAAATATTGTGCTGTCACTATGTTACCTTACAGGAAAAACATCAACTTTCTGTAGGAATCATGCAACCACGAAATACAATTTGTTTAGTACTCAGTATCACACAGCACAGCAGATCTTTAAAGAAAAGCTAATTCATATTGGATATGTGCCCTGTTTTTCAATCCAGGAAACAGAAATTAATGAAAAATAAAATTCCCAAGGCATGATCTCCTTCAATCAAAAAATGATTTCAGTTAAATGCAGAGATTCAGACAGAGAAAGCGGGAGATCTTACCCAGTTCCATTGTAGCCAACAGCACGTGCAATGTAGTCTGAGTCATAGAAACTGTTGCATGATGAGACACTGTTTTTGGGATAGTAGTAGAAAAACCCAGTGCACATTTCATCCATTGTTCCCATTCCACTCTGTAATCATATATCAGAATAGCAGATTAAAGTCATCAGCTGCCAAGCAGTATGGCAAATTTAGAATCACCTTTCTAAACACCAGCAAAGCATTATTACTTAAAACTAGTAACTGAATACCCTGACATTTCATAGTTCAACCACAATAACTTCTTACAACACTTTATTGTACCTTCCCAGTGACCTACTTACACTGAGCATGCTTTAGAATTCATAATGAAAGTATGTCTACAAATAATTTTAAAACACTTTTGTTCACAAGATTTAATTTGCAAATACAATTGACCTACATATCGAGATCAAAATAAATTAACATGATTTCATGAACTATGTGATTAATACTACATTTTAGAATAACGTTTTATAAACAGGTATTATAAGGCTCTTGTAAATTATTGTAACTAATAAGCATCAGTATTTACTAGCTGCAATTTATTTTTACTCTAGTGTAGCAATATATATTGTTTAATTTATTGCATCATATTGTTAGCCTAGTTACGTAGTACGGTTGTAACTAAAATGTTTTTTTGAATTCAATCTACTTACCCATTTACCTAGCTAATAAAAATATACATGTGTACATTAACAGAAATAGGTCATATTAACAAAGAATTGTAGGAATGGCAATCAGAGGTTCACAATCAATGAATTGTTCATGTTATGTATACCACAACCAAATAGCAGTACTGACTCCATAAACCATAGTAAAGTAAAACATCCATTGCAGTAGCTGTCCTGCATGTTGAAGGTCTTCTAGTTTTACCCTATACTTATTAGAGCTGACAAATACTTTGCCTGAACTTGAGATGGCTTGACAGTGACTCCCTGTTGCTGATATATTAAATGACAAGTTAAATGAAGATGTACAAAGTGTCACCAATGTAGTCAAACTGCACAAGAATATCGGTGTGCTATATAGAAAGTTATCACTTTTCACAAACTAACATGTAGCTGACAGCACTAATGTGTGTAGAGACAAAGGTGTGAAAACACTCGCAGGAATTTCCCAGATTTCATAACTATTAAATATGCTTTATGCACTGCAGATCAAAAGGGAAACACTGACATCTTTAATCTGTACAGATCACAAGAACATACATAGGAAATCTCATAAATTCACAGGTAAGTATTAAGCTAGTTGTCTTTGCAGGCCACTTTAAGACTAGGCAGTTTCCCTTTTTTTGCTCAAAATGACCTATTCCATTTTTTACAGACTGGCCTTACCCATCCCATGGTTCATAATTATATCTTACCCTTAATGAGAATAAATGGGATCATACCAAAGATAATTTGAGGGGACCTATAAATGGGATAAAGCATTTAGGAGTTGCCCTTGTCCATTAGAAATACTGGGGGCAGTCCTGGGGTAAATGTTCTATTTCCCATACATAGACCCAAGTTTCACTTGAATACTGACAAGGAAGAAGTTTCTATAATGTTGATGGGCAGTTCGTTCCAGAACAGCGATACCCTGTGGGAGATATCTGCCCATCCCTCAAAACCATTCTGTTAACGTTGAAAAAGAACATATAGACTGAATATTTTTGAGGTCATTTGAATTGCTGATGTGCAGTAAATCCATCAGCATTGGATCGGAGCATGTCTTGTATGGCAGACACAGGTCACTTCTTAGCAGTCTGTAGGATACCAAGTATAGTGACAGGGCTTTGAGTCAATCCATGTACGACATGTTGTCTAAGCTTTGTATCACAGATTCACAGGAGGTTACTAGGCTAATGGCCCTAGAGCCCTTACAAGCCTAGCCATGTTATACCTGAGTTACCCTTACAATCCTAGCCATGTTATACTCCAGTTACCCTAACTGACCTTAGTTAGATGGGCCTTATTTGCTAAGCCAGTGTGAGGTCAGCACTGACTACCCCTGTCCATGAGGGACTTTAAGTAAGATATCTCTGTGGGTGTTCCAGTTGTTGCATGTGTCTGGACAGATGTATGCCAATGAAGGCATTACATTCAATGTAAGTGAGTAAGAGGAGACAATGACATCCTAACATCTTGATAAAATCTCTTTATTTATAAGCTGTGCAATATAGGAGGACTTTATTATAATGGACACATGTTAGTCAAAAGTTTGGTCACTGTCCACATAAGTTCCTAAATCCCGAATAACTAGGTCAGATCTCAGGGACATATTGTTAATGTGGTAACTTTACTGGAGGATGACAAAGTCATGCAAGGATTCAATGACTGTTCCTAGCTTGCTGTCATCTGCAAACTTATTCAGCCAGAGCCTTTTTGTATTGGCTTTTACTTCAGAAAAACAGATGCTCCAAAGTTAGTTACGAAAAATAAAACTGTCAAAGATTCCAAAGACAACCACAAAACATTCTGTAGCTATGTCAATAATCTAAATGGCAATGCTCAGATCTGCTCTGAGCTACAACAGAATGGCATTAAATATACTGATCCCAAGGATATTGTCAATATCCTGGCAGATTGATTAAGTGCAAACTTCACCCCCCTCTCACCCCCTAAACAGCCCATCTAAATACCGAAAGATTTCCAAATTCTGGTAATAACGGACACACAGGTAAAAACGCACTCTCCAAAGCTAAGAATACAGCATCCATGGGGCAAGACAACATCCCAGACTGTGTACTACATGAACTACAAAATGAACTGGCACCTCACCTAAATGTCATGTTTAATCATAGCCTTACTTCAATTCATGCCCACAGCTACAGTTATCCCACTCCACAAGGTGGGATCTACCATGGATCCCGGGAACTACCGCCCCATCAGTCTGACGAGCCTGATCTGCAAGGCCATGGAACGTATTATCATGGAACTTATAAACAAAGACATTGGTAATCTTAAAACACTGGACCACACATAGTTTGGGTTCGCAATGGGCCAATCTTGTCTCCTGAAACTGACTGACTACTTTGAATCAGTCTCCAGAGCTGTGGACAAGGGTAAGGTGGTCCACACAGCCTATCTGGACCTCGCCAAGGCCTTCAACACCATCCCCCACTCTGGAATCTTAGATAAACTTACTAAGCTGGGCATTAATAACTATGTCACTCGATGGGTTGCCAACTGGCTTATTGACAGAACCCACATTGTAAAAGTAGTCGACTCCAAATCCAGCTCCAGAAAAGTGACAAGTGGAGTACCTCAGGGTTCAGTCCTGGGACCACTCTTGCTTGGCATCTACTTCTCTGAAATACAGGCCAACACTAAGGTACTCTGGATAACAAAGTTCGCAGATGACTGCAAACTGGGAGCCATTACTGAATCCTCAAATTATGTGAATATTCTACAAAAGGGCCTTACAGAAACAGATGCTTGGTGCTAGAGTCATAGGCTCAAGCTCAATTCCAAAAAATGTATAGTTATCCCCTTTGGGAAAAAACAAGTACCTGTGAATTACCACCGAAAGTGTCATAAGAGATTTAGGGACACAGGTAGACAGTGGTCTCACCTTCGATAACCACATCGCTACAACAGTCAGGAAATCCTTCTATGTGGCACACCTCATCACTAAGGGCTTTTCATCCAGAAAAAAGGAGGTCACTGTCCCATTGTAGTCTTCCCTCATTAGACCCATTATAGAATACAACGCCCCGTTTGGTATGTATCTCTCAAGACATCTGTAACAACTGGAAAGGCCACAGAAATACCTCACTAAAAGAATCACAGGCCTAAAGCAGATGCCCTATGCTGACCATCTAAAAAAACTCTACCTATACTCTGTCGCATATCGTCTACTCAGAGGCGATCTCTACTTAACATACAAGGCCATGTCAAACCCAGAGCTGTTGGACATGCTACATTTAAAGAAATCCCAATCCCTCAGCAACACATGCTCCAGGGATCTAAACCTTGTCATCACAATGAACAAAACATGCTGGAGGGTTAGGTTCCTGACCCAGAGACTCCCCAGACTCTGGAATAGACTCCCCATACATGTTAAGCAGAGTGCCTCTTTGGCCCTCTTCCAAAGGAGCCGTGATGATTGGATGGGAGACAGGAAATTCACCCCTGGGATCACATCACTTTCCCTGTTAGACAGGGGTCCAGGGAAGTAAATACTGTGGGAAGAAAGAGCCGGGGAATTGTTATGGCTAGGCTTGTACAGGCCCTAAGGCCGATAGCCTAGTACCAACCTAAGAACCTATGAACCAACAAGAGAGGTCCTAGCACAGAATCCTTGGGAAATCCACTGGTGACTGCTCTCTCAGTGGAGGTAAATTCCTCTATCTGAATTTCTTTTACCCTATCTGTGAGCCAGAAGGCAATCCACCAGGTGACATAGGGGGTTTATTCTCAGTTTATTTAGCCTTTCTATTATGAGTGAGTATGGAACTGTCTCAAAAGCATTGGCCAGATCAAGGTATGCTGTGTGTACTGTTTTGCTTTCATCCATTGTTTTGGTGACCTTTTCAAAACATCCACCAAGCTGAGTAAGCATGGCCTGCTCTTGACAATTCCAAACTGAGATGGGTCCAATGTCTGGAGGTTCCCTATATCCTGAATGATTAGTTTAATGATAAGTCTTGCCAGCAAAACTACCACCAAATACACTTTCTGGTATACAAATAGGAAAAGGGTTAGACAGTTCCAGTTGAGTAGCTTACATATTATAGTGATGGAATTTATTCAGTGAAATAGATCTTACAGGACAGTGAGCTGAAAGAGAGTGACAGTGAGATGCTGCAAAAATAAAATTTGATGTTGTTAATCTTCATTCATTCCTCAACGTATGGGTTAAGATTACACTGCTAGAAACACTACTTTCACCAGGACTTCATGAACTCTGGTATGTTTCTATGTTAGGTAAATCTCAAGGATTTTTTTTAATATATTTTTTCCTTGTTTAAATAGCAATTTCAGATTTTTCTAATGTGTACACACCCCTGCTAAATGACAGGTTTTTGTGATATATGTGTTTGTGTATGTGTATATATATATATATATATATATATATATATATATAAATATATATGTATGTATATGGGTCTACTTCATATGATCGAAAGCTCATATGATCATCAAACTTTTCAGAGAGACCAAAACACCTAAAGCTCAAAACACTGAAAATGCATTTGATCGAAACTTATAACATCGACAGATAAAAATCAAAGCATTATGCCCTTTCCCCACTGTAGCACGACCCTGGAGTTAGAGTAAATATATATAAGGGGGTGTGGGGGACACAGACCCCCACATTGGGAGGTGTGGGGGCGAAGCCCCCCCACATACATAATAAATTTTAAACATACACATGGATAGTTATGACAGAAATGACAATATTTATCTAAATAATGTGGGGGGCTCTGCCCCCCCATCTATCTATTCTAACTCCAGGGTCGCAATATAGTGGGGAAAGGGCATAATGCTTTGATTTTCATGTGTCGATGTTATGAGTTTCGATCAAATGAGTTTTCGGTATTTTGAGCTTTAGGTGTTTTGGTGTCAGTGAAATGAGTGTCGATCATATGAGCTTTCGATCATATATAGTAGATATATGGTTACAACTTACAAAAGTGAACACTTGTATAACAGAATGTTCTTTTTAATGCCAGTTTTGGCAGCAGCCTTTTATATGAGAAAACATTACGGGGGAGGGGGGTATGGGAATTTGACCTAACCTCCTTGCTGTTTTATCTCAGAGATGGTATATATCATTAGCAGCAGTGTAGGGGTGCAGGGAGGCTTGCATTGTAAAACCACTTTAATAGGTAAAATTTAAAAAAATTAAGTGCTTTCGTCCATAACAAGGACTCAAGAACTACTTCAATATGAAATAAAAAGTTATTAAGCATGCAATTACATCTAAAAACACCTCCCCCTTAAATTCATTGACTGAACAGCAAATACGTCATTACACTAACTTAAGATATTGCTATCTTTTAAGTTTTCAATATTTCAAGATACAATCTATAAACATCTATCTATCTATCTATCTATCTATCTATCTATCTATCTATATATATATATACACACACACACACACACACACACACACACACACATACACACTAATAACCACCACTATGAAGAACTAGTACTATAACACAGTAAACTTCAATAAACTGCAGTGAAATAACAATCCGACTGTGAAATAAATAAAAACACTGAGGCTCAGGATAGATTCAGTTAAGCTTTCGTTATTATGATTACAAGAACCTTTTCAGAATGACATGCAAAACTTTAGAGTGAATGTTACATATAAAAAATGTATCATGTGAGAACAGACACATCGTTTCCTTGTCTGAAACCAAAAAGCATGCATAATCCTATACTTCATGCTTCTATACAAACGTTTTTGAGAGTGTGTGAAAAGGATATAAGAAGGTTGTGTACCTCTAATGAATCAAATAAATGGTATAATATTTCTACTGTTGAAAGGTCAGCTCTCACTGACCTTACTAATGACAGGTCTCTCCGTATCATGAAAGCTGACAAAGGTACTGGTTTAGTACTGATGGAACAATCTGTTTATGTTAAAAAAATGGAAGAAACACTACAAAATAATGATTTTTATCAGGTGGTTGACTACAATACTGTTATGAAACATTTCAAATTAATAGAACTTTAAAACTCCTTCAAAATAACACTGTCATTTCTAACAATGAGTTTAATTTTGAGTATGTTCTTTACCCTAACTTGGGTAAGTTATTTGGAATACCTAAAATACATAAAAATCAATCTGATCACCCTTTCAGACATATTATTTCCAAAAACAAAATGAAAACAGAGAAGATTGCTGAGTATTTAGATTCTATTCTAAATGCACTTGTACAATGTACACCACATTATCTTAAAGACTCTTGGGCTTTTTTGAATGAGCATCACAGTTTATAAAAAATGAACTACACAAATGCACTCTAGTTTCACTAGATATAGAGTCACTATACACGAATATTCCACACCTGGAAGATCTACACTTACAACAGTTGTTTTTAGAAAAATACACCACACTCTCTGCATTTAAAATTAAAACTATTAATACGGGATTCAAAGATGGCCGCCATTCTATAAGCACTGCAATTCTACAGCTCTTCAGATATCCGGAATAAAAATCAACACTGCGAAGATACTATGAGGTTTCATACGCTAATTGGCAGCAATAACTCAAGTACTACAATCTAGCTTCGCTTCTGAGGGGAGAGAATCGAGAAAAAATATTTTCTAACAGCAGGATTATAATTGATTGTCAGCCAGACTCTGAACAGAGCAGCAAACAAAAGATCTATCTACCCTTCAGCTGGAATTTCAGGCCTGATATAAACTTATTTACAGCGTCTTACAATGTCAAAAGAAATCACAACTACTAAAAACTAAACTATCAGCATTGCAGTCTCCAGGAAAAAGAATCTATAATTAAAAGACAGAAAACAGTGAAACAACAGGAAACTGCAAAAGCAGGAACAACAAATAAACCAGAGCAACCCGGTCAGCATGGAGGAAATTAAATCAGCATCGGTACCTATTCAGGAAGCCTTAAAAGACTTATCAACTCAAATGAGTACATTTAGTGCCACATGCAATCAAATTTTGGAAAGGATGGACAAATCAGAACCAGAATAGCTGAAAATGAGGAGAAAATAATAATGCTCACTAAGAAAACAGACTCTCATGGTATAGACATTCAAGCTATGCAAAACAAAATTCTAGACTTGGAAGCAAGAGCCAGACGGAACAATATAATTATCAGAGGGATCCCAGAAGCAATTCAATATAATGATCTTAATGGTACCATTATACAAATACTTGAAATACTGTTTAAGGACTCTGATAGTGTTAAACAGATTGTTATAGAAAGAGCACATAGAGCATTCAGAGAATCACAAGCTTCAAATACACCTAGACCTGTCTATGCCAAAATATTGAACTATCAGGATGTATACAAAATACTTATAACTACTAAAAAGAATGGTGGATTTATTATGTGGCAAAATAACAGAATTTCCATAACACATGATTTACCAATACAAATAAGGCAATCCAGACAAGTGCTAGCTCCATACTGCAAGTTTTTGATTGAAAAAAACATCAGATTTCAAATGAAATTTCCCAATACTTTAATCTTTACAGTGGATGGCACTAAAGACTCAATAAACACTAAAAAAGAAGCAAGACCTACCTTTCTGAAACTTTTCAAGTCCCTGCCACCGTCGGAAGCTTGATCAGATCATCCAGGCTTTTTTTAGCATCAGACACTCTGGGACTACATACCTACGACGATCCGAGGGTTTATAACCCTTTGTTTGTTCTTTTTTCTGCACCAGGCCCTGGGAAACGCGTGTTTACCTTCTTATCTCGAAGTTCCAGCTTGACCACGAGGTTTTTATGAAGATTTATGGCTTCAACGATCTTAAACAAGCCACAAAGCAGCAGGAAGTCCTCGGAGGCTCCAGGAAGACCGATTTCAACGTAGTACATCCTGGAGGTCCGTCCGCGAAGTGGTTCCCCTGTCGCGAACTCGAAAACAGGAAAATAAGCTTGTTTAATAGGAAAGACAGTATAGAAGCAGAAGAAACTACCTGAAATCCAAAACGAAGCTTCCTGGACTTATTTAAAGGGTAAATTGCTTCAGTGTGCTATAAGAGAAGGTACAGTGGTACAGGTAGGGGAAAATACTAATGTGAATGATTTGATGGAATAGAAGGGTATTACATTGTAGGCTACTATAACAGTGTATTTATATCTTTTTTTTTTTTTTTCTCTTCCTTGTTAGACAGGTTTTCCATTTTTATTTAGAATAGTATACCTGTATGCTCTGCTGATTATGATAACATGATGTTAACAGTAAAACAAATGCTAAAAGAAAATGTAAACTTGAAATGTTTAAAATGGCACATTTATTTTTCCCTTTTCTTTCGGCTCTCTTATTTTCTCCTCTTTTTTTTTTTTTTTTCTCTTTCCTAGTGTATGATACAAATATTTAGCCAATTGCTGTGTGTAGTTATAGTTTCTATGGTTAGTTAGTTTATTACCTAATTTTACCAGACTGTTATTTTTTATTTGTTATGTACCTATGGATGAAGACAAGTAACTGAAGTAGTTAGATTATTTAATCAAAAACAGGCACAGGATTGTTCTGCAATGTTAATCAACTGTTTGCTTTATCTGTTAACTAATAATTAATGTTTCTATGACAAGAAGTTAAACTGTATTAAGATTATTGCTGAACATCAATATTGTTAAGTATTAGGTAAACTGCATTCTCATAGAATAGTTAGCATATGTGTTTGACTATACAAAATATGTCCAGAGCTGTAGTTAGTTAGCAGTGTTTATTAGGGAATGTTTGGATTAAGCTTTGTAGATTTAGATGTAGTTGGTGTAGGTTTTTTGCATGAGGTTTGTGTGTTAAATTGTAGAGTTAGAAATTTAGATAACCGGAGAAATTCAAGGAATGTGAAAAACCTATGTACATCCTGGTCCAGAGGAATAGTGGATAGGCACTGGGTAGGGATGGGATGTCAGATTTGCTTTCAAATTATTTATGATAGGTTAACATATTTCAATCTAAGGTTGTCTCTTAATACTGGAAATAGAAGTACAATTTTGAGAAGCTTTATATGTGGATAATAGAATCGTGGAATGTCAAAGGACTCCAGAACATGAAAAAAAGGAAGCTATTTTTACATCTCTTTTTTAAATCAAAAGCAGGTTTTATATTACTACAAGAAACTCACTTGACTAATGATAAGTGGGATATACTGAAAGATAAGAAATGGATTAGGAAGATAGTGGCGGCGGAAGGGACAACGAATAGTGCAGGGGTGGCAATTATAATTAAAAACCAGTACCAAGAGAAAATCTTAGATGTCAAAACAGATAAGGACAGACAATGGTGTTTGGTGCTTCTCATATCAGACTTCTATGATAAACCCATAGTACTTATGAACATATACGCCCCTACCACTAATCAGTATCACTTTATAACTTCAATTTACTCCATCTTACAACAATATGATAACTGTTATATACTAATGGGAGGGGACTGGAATTCTTATCAAGATCCCAAGTTGGATAAATTAGGTTCATCTAAGGCTTTTTGTAAACAGGCAACGATAGCATTGAAGGAACTTAAAACCAATTTTAAATTATATGACCCATTTATACATACACACGCACAAATGAAAACAGAGAACTATACCTTTTACTCAACTTGTCATAAAATGTGGTCGAGAATTGATTTTTTTTTTTAATCTCAAAAGTATTGATATCGGTTGACCCAAATGTTTCTACCCAAGTTCGACAATTGTCGGATCACTCTAAGATCACATTAACACTAAACAATAATAACATGAGTAATAGGAGACTTAGGGGATACAATTGGTCTTTAAACCCATATTTACTGAGTAAAGACGAAATACTGAAAGAAGTTAAAGAGACACTCAATCAGTTACTTCATAATCTCCTCAAAAACAGGCACCCTGTTGATATAGAATGGGCTTCAACTAAAGCGCAAATAAGAGGAATTTTTCTTCAGAAAGCTACTTACTATAAAAAATTCAAAATAGGGAACTACAAGAATTAGAAACCAGAATTCAGTTATTAGACCAGGAGTTAATGAGGAACTATAATAAACAAACAGAAATAGATTTGTTAAAATGTCAAAAGGAGTTGTTTTTATTACATAATAGTAAACTCTCATTGTATGAACAGAGGAATTTGGTAAAATATGCAAATCATATTCAGACCCCCTCAAAAGCATTAGCACGCATTATTAATCAAACGAAATCAACATTATTAATTCCTGAAATATATTATAATAATAGAACATACACTAATAAGGCAGACATTATGAATACATTTGAAATAATATTTAATCGGATCTATGGTGATCAGCAGGCACTTTTACCAGATAGAGCCAGGAGAGATTTCTTACAGAAGATTATATTCCCGAGGATAGATAATGAGTCTCATAGAGATTTAATTAAACCGATCTCAGTTGAGGAGATAACAGAGATAATTAAGAATTTGAAACCTCATAAAGCCCCAGGGCCAGATGGTTTGACCTCTGAATTTTATAAAACGTTTAATGAGGTTCTGAGTAGAATACTTTCACAGACATTCAACTATATAATTCAGAATAAGATTAATGATCCCCACTTTAATGCTTCAAAGACAATTTTGATACCGAAAGAGAAAAGTGATTCCAAAAACCCAGACAACTACAGGCCCATTTCACTCTTGAATATAGACATGAAAATTACGACATCCATTCTAGAAAAAAGACTGAAGAGGGTCATAAATTTAATAATTTCAGAGGAACAGGCTGGGTTTGTAGATGGGAGACAGGCCACTGATAATACATTAACACTTCACACATTAATCTCCTATGCCAAGCATAAAAAACTCAATATGTATGCACTGATAATTGACGCACAGAAAGCATTTGATAGAGTTAATTTGGTATACTTATTTGACATCTTAACATACTTTAATATACCTCAGGATTTCAGTCTAACATTAAGGAACATATATAACAACGCATATACAAATTTATTCATTAATCAAGACTGCTCTAAAAGAATACAAATTAAAAATGGTACCCGACAGGGATGCCCATTATCTCCCATTTTATTCAATCTGTATTTGGAACCATTATTCCTACACATCAAACAAAATATTTGGTATAACCCCCCCGATATTGTATGGTACAAAGGTAAATATGGCTGCCTTTGCAGATGATTTAAATATATACTGTACCTCACCTGTCTCAGATACCGAGAAAATAGTAAAGGCAGTGGAAGACTGAGAAAATCTCTAATTATAAACTTAATTTTAAAAAAAAACAAAATATTCCCATTAAAGACGCCTACTCCCTTTTCACTGTTACCACTGATAGGACAGGTAATGACTGAAGAAAGAACAAAATATTTGGGTATAGATTTTTCAACGGATAATAGAGATTTTTTTATCAACAATGTTAAGTCAACTTGGGACCAGTAACATTGGACTTAAAAAGATGGAGTAATTTGAAATTACCAATATTAGCAAGAACCACAGTTATCAAAATGAATGTTCTTCCCAGATTACTATATATTTTTAGAGCTTCACAACTTAAAATTACGAGGAAATTCTTTAAACAGCTTCATATAAGCCTAGGGAGGTTTCTTTGGGAACCTAGGAAAACGAGGATAACATATGAGAAACTGATGACTCCAAAGAATAGGGGAGGCTTAGATCTACCGGATTTCGAAACCTATTATTTAGTAATAGATGCTAACAGAATTCTAAGGGTGAGTTACTTTGACAGAACAAGTCTGAAATGGGCACCCAAATGGTTGGTCCTAACTTATAGACACGTAAATGGAATAGGAATTAACTGTAAAGTGCTACCCTTTTTAAATAAAGGAACACTTAATAAATATGACTTAATGGAACATATTAAAAGCTATGTAACTTCAATTCAAAAGCTTTTTACCTCATTAAACCTATTAAAGTATATGATGGTGTTTCAACCATTCCATATGAACCCAAACTTAACAATTGGTAATCAATTGATAGATTTAAAGAAATTCCCGCTAATAAAGGAGTTAACCATACTCGATTTGTACCCCTTTCTTGGTGTAGCTGTACACGATATTTTAAAGGAGAAGACTCTTCCTAGTTCCTATCTAATCATCATGAGGCAGCTAAAAGATCTGGCCATAAATCATTTCAATAACTTTGAACTTAAAGAAGAGGATTTAAACGTGCTGTAATCTATGGGAATCTCTGATACAAGAAAAAAAATACATAACTACCTCATATAAATTAATAAAAGAGATGAAATATAATAAACATATTCTCTTCTCTAACTATTGGAGGGAAAAAATAGCATGGGTTGATGATAGCAAGATTTTGGATGCATTTAATCTAACATTAAAATCAGTATCCCTCCAAAAATTATTCATGCAACTGATGATATTTAATAATGCCTACTATACTCGGCTTACTTTGCATAAATTTGATTCAAAGAATTCGCCTAAATGTCCACAATGTATTGATCAGACGGCTGACCTGTTGTACATGTTCTGGAGTTGTAAATGCATTTTTAAACTTTGGAATTCCTTAAAAATACAGTTACAAAAAATGGGCTACCAACACTCAACACTCTCTTGGGAATTTATGATCCTTCATATTCCCCCAGAGAATTTAGATAAATCAACAAGGATCATAATCATGAATATTTGCTTATTAATGAAATTATACATAGCCTCCAATTGGTTAAACCCAGCCCAGACATCCTGGGAAAATTTTAGAACATTAGCAATAAGACACATTCTAGCACATAAATTGTTAATCAATGACCATAAGAAAAGCATAAATAATACAAAAATTTGGGAGCAAATCTTTAATATTGTGTTGGCCTAGAGGTTCCTATCCACTTTCTTTCAGGACATATATTTATAATACAGATGCAATCTTAGGTTAGATATAGGTTGGAATGATAATACAGAATGTTGACGTTTTGGTTGTATTTCCTTTTAATAATCTATGTTAATATACAATGTTGATGTAACTGGTGGAAGCAGTCATGTACATATTGTGTATATATATATATATATATATATATATATATATATATATATATATATAGTAATTTTGTAGTATTGTATTTGGAAACCAATAAAAGACGTATTATTGAAAAAAAAATATTAATACATTAGTTGAGATAGTTCTCAATAATAATTTATTTTACTTTAATAATACAATTTACAAGCAGATCAAAGGTGTAGCACTTGGTTCCAAAGTTGCACCAGCTTTTGCTAATTTGGTGCTTAGTGCTCGGGAGTTAGAAAATCTTATACATATTCACAACTTTGGCTCAGTGTTACTATACAAGAGACTTATTGATGATATTTTTTTTTTGCATTGTCGAGGAATGGTTACTAACCTACACACGTTTATTTCAGACATGAATATTGGTCTAGGTTTTCTTAATCTTGTCATTTCAAAAGTTAGTAAATCTATTAATTTCTTAGACACTAAAATTGACATACTACAAAATTATGACATTTGCTCTACAGTGTACAGAAAAAGTACATACAGGAATAATTTTCTGGATTTCTCAAGTCAGCACCCATACTTCATGAAAAATAATCTGGTAAAGGGTCAATTCATATGTGTCTCTCGTCTGACTAGCCATGATGTTGAATTTAAAGTTGAAACTGATCTGTTAAAAAAGATGTTTTACCAGAGAAATTATTCACCTTCACTAGTACAAAATATTTTCGCTGAAGTGGCATCTCTTAGATACTCTAAATATATGCCGATTCTGATTTATGGTTTTGTTGATTCTAAGAAAAAAGAGTAATAGTGACAAGTGCTTTAGTTTCCCACTGTCTATTTCAAGAGACATGTCTCTTATTAGACAGATTATCACAAATAATTGGGATTTAGTTTCTAATTTGCAATACATGACAGGCATTTTTGGTACAGCTCCATCATGCATTTAGAGAATAGAGATTCACAGTTTCTTGTTGTACCTATACCTTCCAAGACTGCAAATGAAGACATGTTCTGTTGTAAGATGTGTGCTGTATGTCCTCACATTTATACAAGCTCACAACATACTTTCAAGCATCAAAATTATACAATTAAGTTTCAGAGACATTTTGATTGTCATACTACATCTGTAGTATATGCTGCTGTGTGTTCCGCAGGTAATTGTTTTTACATAATTAAGTACTACATCTGTAGTATATGCTGCTGTGTGCTCAGCAGGTAATTGTTTTTACATAGGTAAGTACTACATCTGTAGTATATGCTGCTGTGTGTTCCGCAGATAATTGTTTTTACATAGGTAAGTACTACATCTGTAGTATATGCTGCTGTGTGTTCAGCAGGTAATTGTTTTTACATAGGTTAAACATCCAGAAAACTCAGAGTTAAAGAACATTTAGCTGCTATTAGGCATTTGAATACCAATAATGCCTTGGTTAAACACACTTCTTTTTGTAATGGTTCATTTAAATTTTTAATTCTTGAAAAAGTAGATCCATTTTTTGGTGACACAGATGTTTTTCTTGAGCTGAGAGAACTAAAGTGGCAGCTTCTGCTAGGTGCAGATATGCCACCTGGTTTAAATGAATCAATTAACATTAAATGTGCACTAAAATGGTACAGATAAATTTCAGCATATGCATAATCTATACATACTACACAGCTCATTAATATGTATTACATGTATATATATATATATATCTACACTGTCATTGCTAGTTTTGAAAAACCACTACACAGCTTTTCAATATATATCTGCATTTTCATTGCTCGTTTTGAAAAATGACTACACAGCCTATAAATATGTATATGTATATGTCTACACTTGTACTGCTCTTTTTGAAAAAACCCTGTTCATCTCATTGGGTAATTTATATAACTATCACAGCAATGCTGCTGTACTGTTATTGGTTATTGTCTTCTCACATGATACTTTTCTATATGTAACATCCACTCTAAAGTTTTGCATGTCATTCCGAAGAGGTTCTTGTAATCATAATAGAAAGAAAGCTTAATTGAATCTATTCTGAGCCTCAGTGTTTTTATTTATTTCACAGTCAGATTGTTATTTCACTGCAATTTACTGAAGTTTATTGTGTTTTATATATATACACACACACACACACACACACACACACACACACATATATATATATATATATATATATATATATATATATATATACACACACACACACACACATAAAAATATTTTATCTATATCTGTGTGTGTCAACATTAACAAGTTTCAATAATTTCTACTACTTATATATATATATATATATATATAGAGGGTTCCTATTGGAACATCGAATTTTCAATTGTTCAAATCACTAAAGGTCGACCTTTAATGCTTTAATGATCGGACAATTGAAAATTCGAACTGTTAACAAAATAAAAGTAAAGGGTGTAGGCAGGGGGACAAGCCCCCATGCAACCCCGTTACTTAAATATACCAACTCCGAGATCACTCTACAGTGTAGGAAAGGGAAATTTTCCCTTTCAGCGCCATGCTTCATTAAAGTGCAATCTCAGAGTTGGTATATTTAAGTAGTGGGGGGGTGCGGGTTGGGGGGCTTGCCCCCCTGCTTTAACCCATCAGGGTACATTATCTTTTTCTTTTTTTTTTATTTTAAAATTCGAAGTTATAGAACTTTGATCATATGATGCCGACCATATGGTATTCGAAGTTCCGTAATAGGTAACTATATATATATATATATATATATATATATATATATATATATATATAGATAGATAGATATGAAATATATTGTTTATTTTAATCAACTGGTAAATCAAATGTGTGTGTATTTATTTTATATCATAAAGGTTGAATTTACATTGTTAGTGACAAACTATATAAAGGCTTGTTTTAAGTATTCAGGTACTGATGAAAGAGTTGTAGACCTTGAAACTGGTCTTTTTTTTAACATCCTGTATGACTGCTTGAAAATTAAACATTTTTGCTTGTATCAGAGTGTGGCTAATTTACTTTGGAATTTTAGTGCTGGTAATTTCCTTTTTATGGTGCTTAGTTTTCTTCATGCACTAATTTGACCATGAAAGGTTTTGTATGGAAATGTATACATATTTTGACTGGCCATGATGTGTGCACATACTAGGAGTTGGTCTGATGTTCCTGCAGTGCTTCACTCACAGCTGAATTAACACAGTTTGCCTGCTTTAAATGTGTTAGGAATTAGTTGTAAATTGAAATTCAATCTTTTATCCATGCAAATATGCGGTTGTAGATTGATATATTTTGGAGTGCACTGCTGAGAGTGAGCATCTTTAAATAGTGGAACAAGTTCATATCTAATATATGGTCCACCAACAAAAGTAAGAAAAATGCTGTTATCATTGGCATATCCTTTTTGTGTTGTACTCTCAGGCATTCAGTTTAACAACATCCTTTGTGAAGGAAACATTTTTAAGCTACCTTTTAAAACAGCTTTAAAATAGCCACGCTCAAAAGGAAGGCTGTGCAGGAAGGTGGATCACATCACAGCAGTAGATGTGTTTTTTTTTTTTTTTTTTTTTGTTTTTTTTTTACATTAGGCACATTTAACATTTATATAAAAGTAGTCAATAAACCATATCAACAAGTTCATATTTACAAACATAAATTACATACTTTGTTCTATACAATATAATCAATCTAGTACTGCATAAATTGTCTGTTTCTACCTCCCTTCAACCTGTTTCCTCCTCTAAACATTATTCTGCATGTATTGTTACTACAGTTTCCATTTTTTTTCAATGAAGATTTGCTCCTACCCTTTTCTAAAGATCCCATGTCCTGATGTTTTATCTCTTTTACAAAATTCACTACCTCAGGTATAGTTGGTTTAGACTTTTAATTTCCATTTTGTAGTAATTGCTTTTTTGGCAGCCACCAGAATTAAACTTAATAAGGCCTTCCTATGTCTAGGCAATTCAGATCCTGTATCTCAGCTCAAAAAAAATGATTGCCTTAGCTACACTTATTTGCTCACCCAGTGTTCCTGACAGAATACTCTGTAGGGAATTTTTAAAGTTGGCCAATTTATTACACTCCAAAATATATACACCCCCAGGTACTTCTTTATTTTCTATTATATCTCCAACATTTGCCATCTACCTGAGGAAAAATTCTTTGGAGTCTGCTTGAGTATAAAAGTACTTATGCAAACATTTCAGTCAAACATCCTAAATCTTCTAGACTTTTCTGCATAACTAGAGGTCATACATGTGTCTTCTCATTGTTTCTTTCTAAACTGCTTATATAATCTCTCCTCTCAATCATTTCTGATCTCCTCTGATTGATTCCTATAGTTATCATGAAATATTTTATATGCTTTACTATTTATCCCTGTTTTAACATTAGCTTCTGTTTTATATTCAACTAAAAACTCAACCGGTGCAGTTTTTTTTCTCTTAGGATTCCCCATATTGCT
This sequence comes from Protopterus annectens, assembly GCF_019279795.1. Taxonomy (NCBI): domain Eukaryota; kingdom Metazoa; phylum Chordata; order Ceratodontiformes; family Protopteridae; genus Protopterus; species Protopterus annectens. Next base: position 391,489,655 of record NC_056741.1, on the reverse strand, counting down.
TTCTCTTTGCCTATACTGTGGTATCAATCCTGGAGAGGGGAGGTAATCTTTAGCCTGCAGTCCAAATCTCTTCTTAGCTTCTTCCCATTACATTACCTTTCCCTCTCTAATTATCTGTTCCTAATACCTTGGTTCCTTTGCCTGCTTCATCCATAAATTCCAGCCCCCTCCTGCCTGTTCTTTGTAATCCTAATTGCTGTAATTACTGTCTGCAGAATCTCATTTCTCCATTCCCATGTAGGGTTGCCACCTTTTCAAATGGCCAAAGTGGGACATATTCGGGACACACATCAGATTTTTTGGCCTACATACCCACCCACGTCAGTACTACAAAGACTAGACTTTTTTTTCTTTAAAAAAAAAAAATCTTTAGCAGTTAGTTTTGCTATTTATTATGTTTCTTTTATTTATTTTTAGATTTAGAATAACTAATTTTATGCATTTTATGCAACAAATATATAAATATATATACATAATATGTGTCTCAGGACCCTTTTTTTTTTTTTTTTTTTTTTTTTTTCAGGTCAGGACACAACTGCCTCCCACTGGAAGTGGTGTGGTAACGGTAACCCTATTCCCATGTTAACTTAGTTCTTAGGATACTTTTTGCTACTTTATGAATATAATATTCTGTATTACTGTTATTCTCCCTAAGCATCTGCATCCAAAATCCCACTTTTTCCTTATTTCTTGAATCCCCCACCCCCAACCTATGCTTCACCATCATCTCTTGACTTTGAACTGTGGTTTTCTGCTTGTGTTATGTATAAGAGGCTTATCAGGTAATCCTAAGCCTCTTTGTTCTATTGGAAGGATCAGCTTATCCCACTTGACCTTTGCCCTCTTCCCCTCCCAAATAAAATTCTTCAACTCTTTATTAATTCCTATCCTGAACTTCTCCTTTGGATGATAAAAATATGCCTGACCTGTGTATAAAACTAGTGGGACTAAACACATTTTTACTGCTAGTACCTGCCTACCCATATCCATAGGCAAAAGCTTCCAGTTTCTCTGTTGTTGTATTCCCTTTTGTTTAGACTCTTTCAAAATATCCTTAGCTACCATAATAGTATCCTTTTTAACCCATATTCCTAAATACTTAATTTTATCTTTTCCCCATAAATATCAGTATTGCTAAACCAATTCATGTGTGCGTATGTAGATTACAGCTATAGCCTGTGTTTTATCTTCATTAGTTTTACTTCCCCCACCAAGAAATAAAATACGGAACTGTCTCAGAATGTTCCACAACACTGAGCTGCCCTTTTCTTGTTTTATCAGCTAAAAAATAATATAATCTGCAAATAAAGGCAAATTTTCTGGAATACCATACCAATTATATCTTTGAATTTTGTTGTCCCTTATTTTCTTTGCCAATGGTTCCAAATATTAAGCCAATAAAAAAGGAGAATGAAGACACCCCTCCCTCATTACTCTGTTCAAACACAACTTACCAGGCCGGAACCCTCCCACTTTGATTTTTGCCTCTAACCCCGCACATAGCTCCCTAATTAACTTTATTATGTATTAGGAAATGCTAATGCTACCATTGTCCTTCTCATAAAATTCCATCTTATTCTGTCAAACGTTTTTTCTGCTTCAAGAACTAAAAACAACAGCAATATTTTCTTACATTCTGCTTCCCTCTGGATCATCATTGTTCTATTAATGTTGACAAATGTTTTCCTCACCAGCACAAACGCACATTCTTTTAGCCATTATTAGCATACACGTTTTATAATAATAGTTTAAAATTAAAATAGGCCTATATGAAGCTGGATCATTCATTACTATCCTTAGGTATTAAAGCAACCACAGCTTTTTTCAAGGCTGTTGGTGCTTCTCCTCCTTTTAAAATACTGTTAAACAAAATCACCTGGATCTTTATCACTTTCTTCCCACCAATCTTCTTAACTTCCAACCGAATGCCATCTATTCCTGGAGACTTTCCTGCAGATTGGTTATACATCACCATTTTATCTCATCTTCTCCTATCTTAATTGTTAATTGTTGAGCTTCATTTACCTCTGAGATATTTACCTCAGACTTTAACATGTTTATCTTTGACATATTCCCCATTGTGTTTTTCTTTATTTTCTCACTTCTCTGATTTATACAAATGTTCATAAAATTTCTGAAATACTCCTAATACCTCTACAGGATCTCTGGTTATTTTTCTTGTTATAGGCTCCCTAAGTTTGGTAACAATTCTTTCTACTTTTTGTTGCCTAAGTCATTGAGACAAAAGTTTTTCTGCTCTGGAGTTATCATCAAAAAAACAGTTGCTTAACAGCAATCTTTCTAAACTCATGTATATTATCTTGGTACTCCTTTATTTTCTCTTTAGCACTCTGTAATTATGCCTCTTCCTGTTCTGGGAGATTCCCCTTATTCTGTAATTTTGTCAGATCCTGCAATTAATTCTTGTTACTTCTTAACCATATCTCTTTTTCTTTTATTTCTACCCTATTTTTAAACTCCACTTACATGTTATCCCACTTTGTAGCTATAACTTATGAAGTACTTTCTATATTCCTTAATAATTCCCAGATAATTTCTACTCCCCCTTACTTAAATTCCTCTCTTTTTAAAAGTAAGGTAGGGAAGCACCAGCACCTCATCTTTATTTCATTACCCTGCATTTTTACCTTAGAAATTATTGGAGCATGATCTGGAATAGTTACTGGATGTGTGACAAAGTTCTCAATCAAATGTGCATGTTTTCCTATAATATAATTTCTATCTAGTGTAGCACAGTTGTTGTACCTTGGAGAATAAAATGCAAATTCTTTCAGAGTTTCTGCTTCTGAATTCACATCTTTTCATACCAAATATTTTCATAAATTACTTCAGAAATCTGCCCTTTTTTATTCTATTTTCCTTTCTAGGCAACCTAGATAGATCCTCATTGTTGCAAATCAAATTTTGGTCCCCAGCTAAACATAATATTCTCTGCCGAAAGCTGATTATTTCTCCTTAATTTTTAAGCTTCTTAACAGCAGGTTTAAGTGGAATATAAATACATGCCAGCATAATTCTCATCCCTTGCCATACCACAAATCTGCCATTATTGTTTTTCCCCTCTTCTATCAGTATTACAGCTCCTCTGGCAACTAATGTAAATACTCCTCTTTTCCTTTGTTCCTGATATTCTAATGAAGATCCATCTTGAAATCCTTTCTTTATCAAACACATATGCTCACCTCTTTCCAAATGTGTTTCCTGTAGCATTGCTATTTGCATTTCTTATTACAATTAAATATTCTTTCCTTTTTGCCTACATCTGTGAGGTAAAATATGCCGGCATTATGATAATTCATTATTACCACCTATTACATATGGCAGGTTTTTAAAACATCTATTTCCAGCTTTTGTGATACATACACCCACTAATCTTTAGCAGGTTGATCCTTTATACAGTTTTTTCTTATCATCAACATTGGAACCTATGTCACATTTTACAAGACTTTTTGTTGTAATGAAAACCATCAAACAAAAAACTAAACAGCCCCAAAACCTGTTAATTTAATGGAAACACACAAAACTATGTACGTCTTCAAATAATGGAGTTTAACCCTCCTGATACAAGCAACTGTCCCAAATAAAGAGCTAAAAAAGAAGAAAAAACTTGGTGCACACCACAGTAGAAGGAAATACTTTAATAAAACAAATAATGCTAAAGCAATGGTAAGCGCTTTCACTACCACATAGGTGGCTTCATCAAACCTAATTAAAACAACTGATTCTTCACTATTTAAATACACAAGATCCAATCAAAAACTAAATAGCACAGTCTTTCATTTCTTAAAGTTACAGTCACCCAACTAAAATACAACAATGCTACTATACAGCTAATAACAGAGGTAATAAATAATGAATAATGCAGATATAATGGACATCTAGATGGAGAGAAGTTTCTAGGCATCAATGACCGTGTATCCCTGAAATTCCCACTTAAAATCCCGTCCACTGATACATTGATAAAAATGTTTGTACATAGTATGTGTTTTTATGTGAAGGTGTATATTTTTATGTACATATTGCTATTATGGCAGTGTTTATTTTTATAGTTTGATATTAATGAGATTATTGTTATACAGGTATTATGTCTGCATTATTCATTATCTTTATTATTAGCTATATAGTAGCATTGTTGTATTTTAGTTGGGTGACTGTAACTTTAAGAAATGAAAGACTGCTATTTAGTTTCTAATTGGATCTTGTGTATTTAAATAGTGAAGAATCAGTTGTTTTAATTAGGTCTCATGAAGCTACCTATTTGGTAGTGAAAGTGCTTTAGCATTATTTGTTTTATTAAAGTAGTTCCTTCTACCGTGGCGTGCACCCATTTTTCTTCTTCTTTTTGGGCATTGATTGTTGTACTGGGGGAGCACTTTATCAACTACAAAATCTTTTTTCCCCAAAAAGAGAGCTGCAAACTCAGTCCTTTATTAACTGAAAGTTGAGATTATGCTTCCTAAGACGCAAGTTGCTGTCTGTGCTTCTACTTAAACAAATTGGTGTCTGCACTGTGTTCATCTTTATTCCCCTCTCAGATGTGAAAGACTACTTGCATGCTTTCAGAAAATATTAACTTCAAGTCTTGAAGAAACAGTGCTTTAGATTTTTTTATTGATCTATAATCAGCGTGTCTCCATGGAAACATAAGAGAAAAGAATGTAGTCCTCAGCTGCAGGCTTCTAAAGACAAACTGATACATTTATTGCTAATGGAAAACTTTTCATTATATTCAGCATTCTCTTATTTACTTGTTTCCACTTAAAACCTGTTACTTAGACTAAGTCAAAGGTCCTAATCCAGACACTCACCTATACAAAAGTAGGAGAAAACAAATCAGCTCTACATACATTATGAAGTGTGTACTTTTGCATTCAATCCCCCATCTCAACAACCCAAGATTACAGTCTATTAACTTAGACATGCTTTTCTTCTCTTTTTTTGCATTGTAATGCATAGATTTTTTAACACTAAAAAAGATGCATGTTTACCTTAGTATCCTTATCACAAGCAAGAACTAAAATAGTTTCATGAAATACTGCTAAGAACAGAAACTGGTTTACTTACAATTACCTCTTTTCCTTCCTCTTCTCCTTCCCTCAGTGTCCTCCCAAACATTAATGACAAGAAGTGAGGCAAACATCTTTCAGTTCCCCACAAGTTTAAGAAAGTCAACAAAATTCCGCTCTTTCCACTTTTTCTTATACAGCTGTATTTCACAAATGTGATTCCGACTGACGCTTTGCAGTCTCACATTTATTCACAAATTTTTGTGTTGCTGGTCTTCCTGTTCATCTGCATCTCATAACGCAGAGTCTGGTTCGATTCCAAGGTATTCCCAATACTTCTAGTCAACTCCTGTACTTTTGTCTCTCAGGCATTTACATTGGAAAGAGAGTCTCTCCTTTGTGTGCTTTACTATCTGTTTGATGGCTCACTTTTTGTTGGACAAACTTTTGTATTTCCTTCTTGGCCTGTTCTGCATCAAAATGACTTTTGATCTTCTAGTAAAAAAAATATTCTGAAGACAGCTGGATACAGCAGCTTGAATCTCACACCCCTGCCTCTTGACATTCCCTGATTACTGGAATAAATCTTCTGCTTGATGTACATACAGTGAATAATCATTTTCCACAAACTACTGCCTCCAACTTTTAATGTTTCCGTTTTGCAGAGTATTGTCAGGATCAACTCTTTGTGCTGGTAGGTTTGCATCTTAACTTATACAGGTCTTAGCTGCAGTCTCATGGCCAGGTTTAGAGCATACACACTGAATGCCCTTTCAAATAATTGTTCCTGCTGCAGAATAACCAGCCCAGTTGCTTATCTGTGCCTTCATAAAATGAATACAGTCTGTTTCTTATAGTTTCGCACACTGAGGCACCTTTCAATTAATTGTTCCTGCTGTGGAATAACCAGTCCAATTGCTTATTTGTGCCTTCATACAATTAATAGTCTGTTTCTTATAGTTTATTTGGTAGAACAGAAAATCTCAGATTTTCCCTATGTGCTCTGTCCTCTGATTCTACCAGAGCTGAAGTTAAGCTGTTGATCAATGTGCAGCCATCTTGGCTTGCCACACAAGAAATGTGGTAATTGATCAAAGCAAAGAGGGAAACCGAGATTTATAGTTATTTGCACAGCAATAATAATCAGGATTGTGCTTTGGAGGCTGGCTCACAAACTATGAAGACATACATTACACACTGTCATTGAATACACATGCCCTTTGTATGGTCTCTAGTTAGAGTTGTGCTGTGCACTATTTTTGAATCTCAACCAGATATTCTGAATAAATACTAAGACCAGTCATAATAAAATATAAAGTAGAGGGAAGAAATCGAATCAATGTACTAAAATGCACTGGCACATAGCACTAAAATGCACTGGCACATAGCTCTGTCCATCGCCTAGCTAGTCTTTGAATTTTGAATAGCAAGAGCTAAATGAGCAAAAACTATGACGCTGTTTATGTAGGTTGTACCCCAAACTAAATGTAGTAACAGTGAAGGTGTACTTTCTGGGACTCAGGAAGAATAAACGGCTTTTCAGCTAAAACCATTACTTTTATAGCAAAGTAGTGCAACCTCACAGCATATTTAACTTTGAGGGCATAGCTTCCGGTGTGGGGAGGTGTTGCTTTGGACACAGTACACCTTTGCTGGAAAAACAAAAATAAATTCAACTTGAATTACATTTCATTGTGATTTTTGTATGGTTCCTGTTTGTGCCATATGCTAGTTATAGTGTGTGCTTGTAGCAGGTGCAGTATGACTTAGTATATCAAGTGCCATTTTATTATAATATTCAGCAATTAATTTCAGTCCTGTAAGAGGCAAAATATTAAGTTACCAATTCCATTAGTAACTGCTTAACTATTATATTAAGACTTGTGACATTTACCCACAGTGTTTGAAAATACTTTCTTCAGAAAAAATCCTCAGATTTCATTTAACTTCTTGCTTATGAAAAAGCAATCTGAATTCTCAAGTTTATTTTGTTAGGTGCCATTTAAACCCTACTTTACTAAGGAAACTAAACATTCAGTACACAGATTGAATTTATGTTCCATATTTTCAATTACTGATTAATTCATAGCTTACATTCTACTTGTTTCATAAATACAAAGCCATGCATGTGAAGGCTTAATACGTGTCAGTTTTTTACCTGAAGGGATGATTTGAAAGAAAGATAGACATGGGAAACAAAAGGTAGGTTGGTAGACAGATTGGACTTGATTCTTATAGATACACATCTTGGGGGCATTTGGGTAACTGAATACTGTATCCAATGATTTCATATCAAACACATCAATGCAAGTGTTTTGATTCAGTGTTCATGCCTGACACAGCATGCTACCAGAAGTCATATTGTGTTGCAAGCAGAAAGTCGCTAGATAACATAGTGGAAATTGCGCAGTAAGATTACCTGTCATTCTGTGGAACCCATCTATAAAGACTATATAACATTTTACACATCTAAAATGTGCCTTTTTATGTAAAAAAAACTTGTCTCCCACTTAGCAAGTACTAAATTAGAAAGAAATTGTGCCACAACTGCACCAACTGTAATGTCTGAAATCTGACGGAAATATTCTTTCTAAAACACACAAAAATGTTTTTCACTATGACATCCAGAATAAATGCAAATGAGATTGACAGAATTATTACTTAAAGTTCTAAAGGTAGAGAAAGAATCACTAATATACTCTGTCAGTGTGTTCAGGAGTGCAAGAATAAAAAGCTACAACACTGACAGCTGTATCACTCAAAAAATTACACTGCTTTGCACATTGTCTCTTTTTAATCTGGGACACATTGGAGAGATGTTTAAAGGAGTTTATAACAGATATGAGTAACAGTTGGGATTTTGTGTCTTTCATTTATACTATTACAAATCAAATTATAAATTATCTGGTTGTAAAACTGGCCATGATCTTATGAATAGGTCAGAGGCTCATAGGTGATTACAAGTCTAATGACCTCAGGGAGCCTTTTTCAATATAGTCATGCTTCAAAATGTATGTGACAAGGTATCATATCCTAGGGTTACTTTAAGGAGTATATGTAGGCTTGGGCGTGGGTGGTAAAGCATTTATAGACTATCTCAGTGTACTAGACACAAAGGTGCCAGATCATGGGTAAATTCCAATTCCTCATCCAGTTGTCCAAGTTACACTTGAAATTGGTCAAGGACGAACTCTGCTTCACATGGAAGCCTCTTCTGGAGAAGATGTCATCTTTATGACACATACCTGTCTCCCCAACACGTCCCATTTATGTTGCAGATGAGGTTGATCTTCCTAGATCAAGTAGTTCTGAAGCTACCTATTTTGCAGATGTGCAATTGGCCTATTAAAGCAGGAACACAGGATGTTCTGCAGGCCAGGCATAGAGCTCCTCTCAACAGTCTGTTGGAGTCTGAGTACAAGGATAGGGCTTTGAGGTGATCCATGTTGGACACAATGTTTACACCCTGTTTTGCTTTTGTGAGAAACCTCTGTGAATGTTCCAGCTGTTTCATATGCCTGGTCAGGTACTTACCGAGGGGGCACTGTACTCAGTGACTGGCTTGATGAGGGCTAAGTACAGTGGAACAATGACATGTTTAGACCTGGATGCCACAACCTTGCTTATAAGAACCCCAACATAGAATGATTTCTTACCACCACAGACACATCATGGTCAAAGGCCAGTTTACTGTTTACATGCATGCCTAAATCCATGACCACTGCATCTACTCTTAGGGGTGTATTATAAATGTGGCAGTTTCCAGGGATAGCCATCTTATCAAAGGATACTACTATGCATTTCCTGGCATTTCATTTTAGACTGTGCTTCTGGCTCCAGTTATTAGTCTGCATCAGACCTAGCATCAGAAGTGCAGTGGATTAGCAAGGCGGAGGTAAGGATAGCTATGAAGAAGATGAAGAATGGAAAGGCTGTTGGTCCAGATGACATACCTGTGGAAGCTTGAAGGTGTTTTGGAGAAATGGCAGTGGAATTTTTAACCAAATTGTTTAATGAAATCTTGGAACGTGAGAGGATGCCTGAGTAGTGGAGAAAAAGTGTTTTGGTACTGATTTTTAAGAATAAGGGTGATGTGCAGAGCTGTAGTAACTACAGAGGGATAAAACTGAACAGTCACAGCATGAAATTATGGGAAAGAGTAGTGGAAGCTAGGTTAAGAAGGGAGGTGATGATTAATGATCAGCAGTATAGTTTAATGCCAGGAAAGAGCACTACAGATGCGATGTTTGCTCTGAGAGTGTTGATGGAAAAGTACACGGAAGGTCAGAAGAAGTTGCATTGTGTCTTTGTGGACTTAGAGAAAGCATATGACAGGGTGCCTAGAGAGGGGTTGTGGTACTGTATGAGGAAGTTAGGAGTGGCAGAGAAGTATGTAAGAGTGGTACAGGATATGTACGAGGGTAGTATGACAGTGGTGAGATCAGCAGTGAGACTGATAGATGCGTTTAAGGTGGAGGTGGGATTACATCAACGATCAGCTCTGAGCCCTTTCTTATTTGCACTGGTGATGGACAGGTTGACAGCCGAGATCAGACAGGAGTCCGCTTGGACTATGATGTTTGTAGATGACATTGTGATATGTAGTGAGAGTAGGGAACAGGTTGAGGAGACCCTGGAGAGGTGGGGATATGCTCTAGAGAGGAGAAGAATGAAGGTCAGCAGGGCTAAAACAGAATATGTGTGTGTGAATGAGAGGGAGGATAGAGCAATGGTGAGGATGCAGGGAGTAAAGTTGGTGAAGGTGGATGAGTTTAAATACTTGGGATCAACAGTTCGGAGTAATGGCGAGTGTGGAAGAGAGGTGATGAAGAGAGTACAGGCAGGGTGCAGTGGGTGGAAAAGAGTGTCAGGAGTGATTTGTAACAGACTAGTACCAGTAAGAATGAAAGGGAAGGTCTACAAAAGGGTAGTGAGACCAGCTATGTTATATGGGTTGGAGACAGTGGCATTGACAAAAAGGCAGGAGTCAGAGCTGGATGTGGCAGAGTTAAAGATGTTAAGATTTGCACTGGGTGTAACGAGGCAGACAGGTTAAGGAATATGTATATTAGAGGGTCAGCCCAGGTTGGACAGTTTGGAGACAAAGCTAGAGAGGCGAGATTGCATTGGTTTGGACATGTGCTGAGGAGGGATGCTGGGTATATTGGGAAAAGGATGCTAAGGATGAAGCTGCCAGGTAAGAGGAAAAGAGGAAGGCCTAAGGTAAGGTTTATGGATGTCGTTAGAGATGACATGCAGGTGGCTGGTGTGACAAAGCAAGATGCAGATGACAGGAAGTAATGAAAACAGGTGACCCGCTGTGGTGACCCCTAACCAGGAAAAGCTAAAAGAAGAAGAAGAAGGTGATTCTAGAACTGCTGCTAGTTAGCAATCATCTGCAAACTTAGTCAGCAAGAAGACCTTAACGATGGCCCTGACTTCATTGAAATAGATGCCAAAAAGGAGCAGCGTCAGCACTGTGCCTTGAGAGACTCTGCTAGCAACTGGCCTCTTTGTGGAGGTATACTCCCTTAACCTAACTTCTTGGGTCCTATCTGTAAGCCAGCTGGCTATCCAGCAGGTGACACAGGGGTTTATACTTAATGTATTTGTTTCTCTATAATGCCCAAGTGAAGCATTGTGTCAAATGCTTTGGCCAGGTCAATGTAGACAGTATGCATTGTTTGCCCTCGTCCATCACTTTGGTGTCCTTCTCGAACAAGTCCAGCAGGTGTATTAGGACTGATCTGCCCTTGATGAAACCAAACTGGGTTGGATCCAGTGTTTGAAGGTTTTCCTTGCATATCAGACTAGTCAGACAAATGAGCCTGAGTTAGCTGTGTCCATAGATGGCCAGCCTTTGAGTAGAGGGATGACAGCTGCAGTTTTCCATTCCCTTGGCATTAAGCCTGTCTGCAGGATACAGTTAAAGAGTGAATCTACTGGTCCTATAGGTCATGTTTCATATTATAATGGAGATATCCTGGGATATTATCAGGGGCCCATCAATGTAGAGTTCTTGGCCTTGAAAAGTGCATTGAGGATCTGTCTGTTAGTGATAGTTGGGAGAGTTATGCTTGAGAGTATTTACTGAGGCGTGTCTTGGTGGAGGGGGGTAAAACTGGAGTTAAATTTGTCAGCCAGTAGATTTGCTGTATCCTCCAGTATAGGTGGGTCTATATACACAGTCTGGGACCTTGTTATGTACTGGCTTTCACACTGCAGACATAACTAAAGAATGCCTTGTGATTGTCCTTGGCCTAGAAGGTTACTTCTTTCTCAACTTTTGCTTTAGCAGATGTGATTAGCCCCCCTGAGTTGCTTCTTTAAATTGATGAGGGTATTTACCTCGCTGGATATTAAACTTTCTAATTTTCTTCCTTTTTGTTATACAATCTATCGATGCTGAGATTCCACCAGGGTGATTTGTTTTTCGAGTTTCTCCTGTTTTGCCAGATAGGTACAACTCTCTCCCTGCAGTCATTATAAAAACTGTACAGGATTTCTATGAACAATTCAGCATAGGCAGCTATGTCCTCAGGGTTTGGAGGGGCACGAATAGGAGTTTTGCATCTTCCATATAAACTGATGACTAATTATTTGCACTTTAATTGTGGGCACAAAATTTTTATGAAGACATTGGGCTGAATTCAGACAAGTTACCATGAGGTGTACCCCCTCATGGTAACATTTTCATATTCAGAGACAGCCCTACCATGGTGCCGCAACATAAAGATTTCCAGCGCCAAAGTGATCTGCTGCTGCACCTGTGTTAAATTAGAATGAGGCATTCCAAGGTAGAGGCATATGCTAATTAGTCCCCCTGAACTGCCTGTGGGAAAACACTGATGCAGCTGAGCATTTCTCTACTAAGCATGACTGCTCCTATCTCCTCATGGTAATGAACATGACTATTTAGCCAGGTTCATTCACTGTAGTAAGGTAAGTGCTGGAAAGTTTAGTGGTCATGTAGTGTGTGAGTGTGCGTCTGCAAAAACAGGGGGGTCATAGCAAGGGGATTAGAGAGGTACTACATTAGGTTTGTGTGTGTGTGTGTGTGTGTGTGTGTGTGTGTGTGTATGGGTGGGTGTACATGCTTGCGTGCAGGTGCAGGAGTGGGATGGGGTGACTGTTATATTGCCATACACCTCTAGACTTAATGAGCAAGGCTCACAACACTGGATACGGGGAATCATTTGCTTCCAGAGATAACTGTACAGATCTGGGCCAGCGGGAACAATAGCTACCAGAAACAACTTTCATCACTGTGCTATAATGGCAATTATGGGATCGAGGGGGGACCACTGGACACCATGGAAACCTTTTAAATCTTGCACCTCAAGGGCACTTAAACTTATGGAGATTAGGGGAACCATTAAACATCAGGGAGCCCTTTTAAATCTCATGCCTTAATGGGACTTAAGCTTAATGAGATCAGGAGGAACCACTGGACAGCAGGCATAACTCTGAAGATGTGGGTTGGGTAACTCTAGACATAAGGGATGCCTTAATTAAAAAAATAAAAGTGGTGCAGAGAAACACTGGACACCTGGGAGTTATAAGTAGTGTGCCTTAAAGGCAATAAAAGGGATTCCAACCCAGTACCCTCCCAAAGGATATTTGTGTTCTGCACCATTGGCAGATACCAAGGATATAAATGAAAACAAAACAAAACTTAAAAATTACATATATTGCAAAAGACTTTGAACCCTGCAATCTTGACACAAAAAAACTCACCATTAATATGCTGGGCTAACTGAGAAGATAATACAGCAAGGTTCTTAAGCATATAATGAGTCTTTCAAGGATTATTCAATACCTGCAGCAGTTCATGACTTACAAGGGAGAGGGACAGGGAACATTTGGCATTCCTTTAAATTTCATAGTGCAAGAAATCATGACAAAGCTAAAATTACTAGTGGGAAAAATCAGGAATAGATATTAATTAGACTGCATACAAACTTATAATTCTCTAGTGTAACAGATTTTGCACTACCATGGATTTACTTAAGGTTATGAAGGGTGAAACTGCAATGCCTGGCTTTACTGACTGAATGTAATCATAATAGGGTTGGAAAAAGGAGACACTGGGGACATTGTCACAATACAGGGACAGGTATGGGGTATATGTATCTGTGTTTGTGTTTCAATGTGTGTATTGTGCATGGGAGAGTGAATGGAGGTGTGCGTGCTAACATGCTGCCACTGTTAACTGACAAAGGAAAGTGCTGAACTGCATTTGTGATAGTTAACAGAGATTCAGAAGCAAGCACATTAGCCAATAATGAGGACTTTCTTCATTTCAGGTAATGTGTGTCTGAAGTGCAAAATTCCACATCTTGGAAATAGCTTTTTACCACATCCTTTAACGTAAGGGTTGAGGTTCTTTCTGAATCCTCAGGATTGTCAAAAGCCTAAGTATCAGCATCTTCAGATTAATTTCTCAAGGCTCTGTGTTTATTTCTGAAATACTGGAGATAAAGCAGATATGTAAAGACTAATTATACTTCTAAGTTTTCTGATTCAGTTGAAGTGAAATATATAATAAGAGGTCTAATAGGTTTTAACCAATTTTGAGTGGTAATGAATATTAGAATGTACAAATACCAGCCTAAACCAATTTAGTAAAAGTAAATGCAATGTGTTTGACATACAGTGTGGATAGTGGTGAAGTTAAATCTGTTTTAAATAACAACTGGAAAATACTGCAAAATAATGCGGATTTGTACAAGACAGTATGTGAAAAAGAATGTGTTATTAACAAAACTGCTTTTAATATTAAAGTGTAGTTTGAACATAAGGGTGTGAGTGCTATATTTCCATTTTTAAACTACATTAGAACATATAAATGTGGGGCTTACTCCTATTGCAGATTCATTTGGTGGGGGTCTAAACATCCAGTTGGCATATTATGATAAACTACTGCTGTCAAAGGCTTTTATATCAGTATTACTCATTATGTGGTCTATTTAGTTAAATACTTGAGTTGTGAATGTTTTTATACTGGGAAGAAAACAGAGAATTTAAGCCAAAGTATTTACAAGCGCTGTTATGCAATAAGAACAAAACAAAATAATAAAAATAAAACTGCATCGTTTAGGTAATCATAGTTGTAAGTGCATTAAACACCTTTGCAGTTTTTGATTGTGTTAGACCAGTAAACATTAGAACAAGAACACTTGTCCATCTACCTGTTTAACTGAACACTACTGGAAACTTCAACTAGGTGTTTTTATTCATCCCACAGGGAGGGTATCAAAGAGAGAGAGAGTCTCCTAGATCTGCTAGCTTAAGTGATTTTATCTGGACTAATCCTTTATACTCTGTTTCAAGTAATATGGGTGGGGACTAAGAACAATGTTAGAATACAAAGAACTTACTTGGCACTGCAGTGACCTGGTTTAAATTATTATATTAATATTAAAAGTGCCTTAAAGATATGATCACTTACATAACCAGCAACCTGATTGGCTTGATGCTGTCATGTGATGTCAAATGTACCATAGTTTAAAAAGTGTATTGCATTTTATTTGCCAGTTCTGATGAAGTCTCATTGTATTTAGTGACAAAGTGCATAACTGGAACTTTATTAAACAGAAATCTGGTTTTAAGGCTATCTGCCTAATTGTTTTCTTTCTTTCTTTTTGTCACCTGATATACAAGTTTGGTACTATTTAACACCCTCTAATGATTACAATGACTGATGAACTTAACTTTCTTATTCTCAGTGACATGAAGTATGGTGGTATTGTCACCTGAAAGAATGACAATAACAGGTAACCCATATTCTAGCCTAGAGAGTAGCACTTTAACAATAGCTCGTCTGGTTTCAGGGGTAAGGAGATGAGCTGTTTCTGGACTTTAGTTAACTAGAGCACAGTGTACTGATTGAAGATAAGATTCTGATCTAAGATGATACCTAAATATTTTTATGAACTGATATAAAGCACTGTATCACATTTATTCCAGAAAGAATAACTGCAGATTTTTTGACCACACACTTCAAGCTTTATGAACAGTATCTGCCTCTACAGAATCAGCTCCAGGTGGAAATGACATCAACAATGGCTGGTGCTGGGGGACTGCTATTCTGATGGCAGCAATTCTGCTGTATTCAAAGTTTATTATAATGAAGGATACTGTCAGTGTAATACATCATTAGTGATGTCAAATAAGAGGTTGAACAATTCCTCATAACTCTTCCGAGACCTTACGAAACAGTAATTAGCAGTCCTGACTCTGGTGCTGAAATGTACCAACCCAAGTCATGTATGGATTAGAGTCTGTGACAAATGCAACTTGGGGTGGGAAGGTGCCATCCATGTTTATGACTGGTGATTGTTGCATATCCATGAAGCTGTCTCATGATCAGCACAACTCAATAAAAGATTTCTCAATGTTATTCCATATATAAACATGCCCTCTCTTGGTGGGAATACTCAAACTACTTGACTGCTGATAGCCTCTCATGTCCATGTTACTTCCTGTTCAAGGCTTGTTCACAACAGTAATTGCCTACATGATGCTATTTGGGACACCCTTTCATGTTTAATATGCTGCCAGGCAGGTCATTGTTGTACTGGATCTACTACTTGAAGGCATGAAGTGTGCCCAAGGTTACTGGTACATTGGGCTCAAGCCATCATTGAACTCAAGGATGTCGG
Organism: Protopterus annectens; assembly: GCF_019279795.1. Lineage (NCBI taxonomy): Eukaryota > Metazoa > Chordata > Ceratodontiformes > Protopteridae > Protopterus > Protopterus annectens. The sequence goes on along the minus strand of NC_056741.1, from coordinate 391,473,964 downwards.
GAATAGGGTTACCACCTGTCCTACTTTGCGAGGGGCAGTCTCTCTTTGGGCAGTTGTGTCCTGACAAAAAAAACATTAAAAATGGCAAATGTCCTGAGATTGTAGGACATAATTATATCCCATATTTTATGTAATAGTTGCATAAAATAGTTATTTCTGTATCTAAAATACCTAAATGTTACAAGAAACAGAATAAGCAACTAAATTGCTACAAGAATAAGCTTTCATTTAGGCAAAAAAGTAAAGTTCTATCCTTTCTACTGACCATGGGTATGTGTCGGCCTGTAAAATCTGATTTGTGTCCCGAAAATGTCTCACTTTTCGGGACACAAAACAGGTAACACTTTGTCCATTTGTAAAGGAGGCAACCCTAGTCGGGAAGCGTACAGACTGTACGCATTTCATTACAGTTTTGTGAAGGGGGGAGCAGGCAAAAGACAGACACTAGGACCTCGAGGAAGAGAGGCAGCTCGCTTAGAAAGCAAACCAAAAAAAATGAAAATGAAAGTAAACATTGTACTGCAAGAAAATGCCTTGCTTGAGACTGCAAAGCAATTTGCAGCTCATCAGGCAGTTTCACACTTACTGTTGTTTCACCCAACGCCTGTATCTGTTGGAAGGAGGTAACTGATGGTGATTAACACTGTCTGGATGTTGGGAGAAAGCAGCAAGAAATCAAACCGACTTCCTGTTCTTCTGATGCAGCTTTCCTTCACCTTTTGTCGGTAAAACTGCTTCAATGTAGATTGCTGTTAACACAAAGAAACTAAATCCAAAAAATGACCCCAACAATGAAAAGTCCACTTGTAACTGCCGATGCCTGGAATCACTTAGCGTAGCTTTTATTCCACAATTACAGATTGAGCGCTTTCATCCCCTCAAGGGGATTTTATCAGAATCTGTACATTGTAATTATTATCCCCCTTAAATGCCCTACCTAATGACATGATGTCATACTTTTAATTATTTAATCAATTCCAATCATTTATACTTTTAAAACAGATTTAAAGAAAAACAACAAATAACAATAACATTTGAAGTTTAAAAAATGTTTTTAAAAATGATTCTTTATAAATATATGTTCACCTTAAATATATTTTAAAAAATATATAAGTAAAACATTATTACATGATACATTAAAATCTATTAACAGGCTGTGTGCAAGACTCACATAAAATATTCTGCTTTTTTGTTCAATACAGGTTTGATGGAAATAATTTCATTCAAACCCAGAGGGGTGCCTGCTTGTAATTTGATCTGCCATCTAGTCTCTCTTTCTTCGATAAAATTCTTGTAATTCCCACCTCTTGGATTTTTCTGCACTTTTTCCACAATACAGAAACTAAAATCTTTACAACTATCTGATGCACTAAAGTGCCTAAAAAGGGCATTATTAGTATTCTGACAACTGATTTGGTAACCATGTTCGTAGACCCTGTCCCTTAACCTTCTTTCAGTCTTTCCTACATAATAGCTGCGACAGGATCTACACACAGCCAAATAAATAATACCTATTGATTGGCAATTCCCTTTTTCTGGTCTAACAACTGTTTTTAAAGTGTTATTAAGCCTAATCAACTTATCTTGACAAATAAAACCACACTGGGAACATGCCCCACACCTACTAGTCCCAACCCTGTTCGAATTAATATTTGTTATCTCAAAGTTCCTTTTCAAATTAGAGCCTAACTTATATACAAAATTTGGAAAGTCACCTCCTATGTTCCACAATCTAGGGTTATTCTTAAGGATGGCCCAATTTTTTAGTACAATTTTTTGGACTTCCTTTGCTTGCAACCCATATGGTATAATCATAGCTCTTTCATATTTTTTGTTATTATTAATAAGAAGTTATTTCTTATTTTCTTGCCCTTTTATACCAACCTTGCTCCCTAACAGAGGTTTATATTTCTTACCCCATTCTGCTTTAACATATTCCAAAGAATCCTAAATAGAGTAACAAACGAACCTCAGCCGCAAACACCGGCAAACAACAAGGAATTGGTAATGAAGGTATATGCAGCTGGTTCAGCAATTTCTTTTATTAAACCACTTCACGAAATGAAACGAAAGCACGAACACTAACATCCATAGATCCACTAGTTGTTGTTAAGCGCTTTCATCTGCTCACTGCAGACTTCATCAGAACTAGTGATACAACATTTAAAATTCAAATATATACTGTGTTTTGGCGCCAATTCTTGCTAACTCTCTTAAAGGCATAGTTTTGCTTTACTTTCTGTGTGTATATTTCCCTTTTTTTATTTTTTATATACCGTACATAACCAAATTATGTAATATAAAATCCTTATATATGTTAAAAACTTTATACTAAATGTTCTGTTTAATAGTAAGTACTTCCATAAAAATAAATGTATAACTTAATAATTACATATAAAACATGTGATATGTAATACAATACTATAAGTATATTATAAATAAATATAAATATATATTAATAAAATATGAATAAATTAATCCATTTTTAAAAAAGGTTTGATGCTTATATAATCATTAATACCTGGACTTCTGGTTGCATCTAATAATATTTGCCATTTACTTTCCTTACATGCTAACCTAGTTTTCCAGTCTCCTCCAAATGGTACATAATACTCTTGATCTATAATGGTAAAGGTGAAAGTATGTTGTTCCCCATGTTCACTAATATGTTTATACAATGCATTTTTTGAATCCTTAATCTGTATCCTGTAGTAGTGTTCATATATACGTTGTCTTAACCTTCTCTCTGTTTTACCTATATAATAGGCTGAACATTGCATACATAATGCCAGATAAACTATCTGTTTTGTATTACAATTCCCCCCTCTACTTCTAATCTGTGTGTGGTTGACATCTCCTAATACAAAGCTAGCTTTCTCATTAATGTATTTGCATTGCTTACATCTTTCACATCTCATTGTTTTTACCATTTTTCCTTTCTTACATATCTTGTTATTACTGGCCCTTTCTAACAGTCTTTTTATATTGGGTGCTGTCTTATATACCACCCTCGGTTGATTACCCAGTTTTACTTTAGATATCTCTGATAAGGTGACAATATCCCAATGTCTATCTAAAATTTATTTTATGTAGTGTACAAATGGTGTGTAAGTTAATACACAAACTCTCCCTGAGTAAACTTGATTTTTAGATGTGTTCTCCTTCATTTCCACATGCTTCCCTAATAAAGGCAAATATTTTTGTCCCCATTGGGATTTAACATAAGTAATAGTATCATCTAACATTCTTTTTGGGTATCCTCTATTAGAAAATAAATTGTTTATAACTTTCATTTAATTTTTCATCTCTTTCTTAGTCGAGGACATTTTTGCTCCCCTAATACATTGTCCTTTAACAATGTTCTTGAAAATGTGCGGTGGATGATTACTAGTATAAAATACATAATCATTGGAAAATGTCTTTTTTCTATATACTTTTGATGAAAAACCATCAGTAGTCTTATTAATGTATGTATCCAAATAAGCTAAAGAAAGTAAATGGCAAATATTATTAGATGCAACCAGAAGTCCAGGTATTAATGATTATATAAGCATCAAACCTTTTTTAAAAATGGATTAATTTATTCATATTTTATTAATATATATTTATATTTATTTATAATATACTTATAGTATTGTATTACATATCACATATTTTATATGTAATTATTAAGTTACACATTTATTTTTATGGAAGTACTTACTGTTAAACAGAGCATTTAGTATAAAGTTTTTTAACATAAATAAGGATTTTATATTACATAATTTGGTTATGTACGGTATATAAAAAAGGGAAATATACACACAGAAAGTAAAGTAAAACTATGCCTTTAAGAGAGTTAGAAAGAATTGGCGCCAAAACACAGTATATATTTGAATTTTAAGTGTTGTATCACTAGTTCTGATGAAGTCTGCAGTGAGCAGATGAAAGCGCTTAACAACAACTAGTGGATCTATGGATGTTAGTATTCGTGCTTTTGTTTCATTTCGTGAAGTGGTTTAATAAAAGAAATTGCTGAACCAGCTGCATATACCTTCATTACCAATTCCTTGTCGTTTGCCGGTGTTTGCTGCTGATATTCCAAAGAATCCTTTATCACATTAATGGGGTAACCTCTCTCATAAAACATATTTGCAACCAAATGTAATTCTTGTTCAACATCTTCATGTCTTGAAGTCATTCTTGCTACTCTTATAAGTTGACCCTTTACTATGCTGTTCTATTGCTTAACTGGGTGGTTACTAGAATATTGTAGGTATGAATTACTAAAAAAAGGCTTCCGATAGACCTTAGATATAAACTTTAAATTTTCTATTTCTATATTGGTATCCAAAAAGTTAATCATTTTCTTATTATACGTATATGTAAATTTGAGAAAGGTTGTGCTATCATTCAGATATTGCACAAATTCATACCTACAATATTCTAGTAACCACCCAGTTAAGCAAAAGAACAGCATAGTATATAAGTTAGGCTCTAATTTGAAAAAGAACTTTGAGATAACAAATATTAATTCGAACAGGGTTGGGACTAGTAGGTGTGGGGCATGTTCCCAGTGTGGTTTTATTTGTCAAGATAAGTTGATTAGGCTTAATAACACTTTAAAAACAGTTGTTAGACCAGAAAAAGGGAATTGCCAATCAATAGGTATTATTTATTTGGCTGTGTGTAGATCCTGTCGCAGCTATTATGTAGGAAAGACTGAAAGAAGGTTAAGGGACAGGGTCTACGAACATGGTTACCAAATCAGTTGTCAGAATACTAATAATGCCCTTTTTAGGCACTTTAGTGCATCAGATAGTTGTAAAGATTTTAGTTTCTGTATTTTGGAAAAAGTGCAGAAAAATCCAAGAGGTGGGAATTACAAGAATTTTATCGAAGAAAGAGAGACTAGATGGCAGATCAAATTACAAGCAGGCACCTCTCCGGGTTTGAATGAAATTATTTCCATCAAACCTGTATTGAACAAAAAAGCAGAATATTTTATGTGAGTCTTGCACACAGCCTGTTAATAGATTTTAATGTATCATGTAATAATGTTTTACTTATATATTTTTTAAAATATATTTAAGGTGAACATATATTTATAAAGAATCATTTTTAAAAAAATGTTTTAAACTTCAAATGTTATTGTTATTTGTTGTTTTTCTTTAAATCTGTTTTAAAAGTATAAATGATTGGAATTGATTAAATAATTAAAAGTATGACATCATGTCATTAGGTAGGGTATTTAAGGGGGATAATAATTACAATGTACAGATTCTGATGAAATCCCCTTGAGGGGATGAAAGCGCTCAATCTGTAATTGTGGAATAAAAGCTACTATAAGTGATTCCAGGCATCGGCAGTGTTCTTTCTGTTTTTTAACACAAAGAAACTAGCGGCACAGAGAGGAGGCGGATTTTGTTTGTTTGCTATTTTAAAGAAATTGTATTTGCTGATGGAGTTGCCTTACTGTTCGGTAGTTTTCTTTAAAACACTGTTACACTGAACAAGTTTTTCTTTTTAGTGCCAACTGCTGACTAGTTGGTTATTCATAACATCATAGAATTCATACTTCACAACAGTGGTAAGGGAGTTCTGTTTTTCTGTTCACTTACAGCAGTAGGTGTGTTATTTCTCTGCATTTGGTTAGTAAGTGTGGGCACAGGATGCTCTTTCAGTCCAGTGACCTTCTTGGAAGTCTAAGATAAGTAATCATTTTTTTTACAAGCATGGTACTTTACTGTTGAAATTTGACTGTTTTATTGCAGTTACATGTAGGCACCTAATACAAATAAAAGAGCAGATTTCATAAGAGTGAAACAATTTCTTGTTCTTACTAAAATCTGACAGCACACATAAACCTTACCAGTTGCACTCCCAGATCTCTGCTTGCTCCATAATTTCCTATGTAGTCACTATACAAAAACATGCATATACACAAATATATCACTGTGTGTGCGCGTGTGTGTGTGCGTGTGTGTGTGTGTGTGTGTGTGTGTGTGTGTGCATGTGTGTGTGCGTAATTATAGGATGTAAAATAAGCAGATGTGTAGTCTTACTTCTTACAACTCAGGTAACACAGTGACTCTCATCTTCCATTTCTTGTCAAAATGTATACAAGCTGCACACATGCCTGTCTATTTTGGCTACCCTTATATAACTTTCTAGCTGTTAACCTAGTTACTGATCATTTAATTCTTTGAGAAGGTTGTTTTCTGACCTTACGTACATACCTATCAACCGTCCAGACTTTTGCTTCAAATATTTTGGATGGTCATCATAAAATAAATATTATAGACTAGACTGGACTAAGGAACTTTGAATACTGCACTAAAAGCCGTGAGTGTACAGGTCTTGTTTTGATGAGTTGATCCTTAATGCTGGAACTGCCAGTATCTGCTTCTACGAGTTTTCTGTTTTGTCAGTTTTATTTATTTGGCAATGTTGTTGTGCACCTTGTTTCTTTACACTGGGGCAGTGATTGATGGAACAGATTTAGAAATATTTTGGAAAGGATTAATGAAACATCTGTTCCACATTTTCCTTAGAACTGATAACTCTGGAGCAGGTTGCTGTGAATCAAACTGAAAGTAGAGATCTCTGTATACATCTTGAAATGCTAGGATGATGTAAAAGGGAATAGCTGATGGCTTATAGGCACACTAATTCCCATCAACTCTGCATATCACTTCTTAGGGAAGGATCTTTCATTGGAAATATAATGCTTCCCTAAGCAAGACATAGAATGTGAATGATCCACTGATTAAACGAATTCCTCATATCCAGAGTCATTACATAAACCAGCTACTGAGTTTTCTTTTCCCTTTTAAGGACTTTAAGTAAAATCCATGGTAAACAGTGAATGATATTAATTCATCAAAATAAGTTTTAATTATTATTAACATATCTTAACCATGCTGTGAGACTCCTAGTTGAAGTAATTAGTATGGTGGAGGTATGGTATTCCACATTTTCTAGATGTAAGGTTGAAAGGTACATGCTCAATGTAAAATGTGTCCTTCTCAGGCAGAGTGCTGTGGATTTCAAACATTTGAGTTTTAAACTTCATAGCCTTCAGAAAACATACAGTAATGCAAAAGATGTTATTATAATAAACTTATTAGTCAACAAGAGTTAAAATCTGTGCCTGATTTTGGACATAACTCTCCTTGATCAGATGTGTGTTTTCACAAGCTGGCAATAGTTTTTATTACTAAACATATGAATGTCTCGGATTTTGCTTCACATCTTTGGCATGTGCTTCATAAAATACATGGCTCTCCAGCAAAATGATTTGTATCATAGACACTTGAGTTTCAGGCTGCATATTCTTCATAAACTATATATTAGTGCAAAAGACATTGTTGCAGAAAGTAGCAGCCTTATTACCCATATATCATTTGTTGACTGGGTTAGTCCCACTAAGCTAGTAGTCTCTTTTCAAGGTAGAACTGAGGTGGTGGGTAAACTACTAGGGGGAACTGGGTCAGGGAGTCTGGTAACTCAGAGGGTTCATGGGTGCTTTTTAAACTATTGATCTCTGACGATCTTATAAAGTTTAGCCTTACATTCCCATGGTAGTTATTAGCCCCTACATTTCAAAATAATGATAACGTAACAATGGCCTGAACAGCTATATGCTAGGGTATTTACATGTTTCCCCTATCCAAAAGAGACAATGGGGTTTTACTGGTGGTGAATTTTCTGTTAACCATCCATTTGCCCAAATTATGTTTGAACAGAATATGAGAAGTACTTTGCTTTATGTGGAGTGGAAAACACTTCCACAGAAGAGGCATTCTCTGTAATACCTACATATCCCTACAACATGTTTTGTTAATTTTGCAAAAAAGATTGAGAACTCTTGAGTGGGTGTTTATAACACAAATAAACTTGCAAATATGTAATAGTCTGATAGAATAGGGTCTGTTAAGGCTCTATAGGTAAAACAAAGGTCATCTCTCTGTAGCTTGTCTGACACAGGCAAGAGAGAAAGAAGTCTTTGAGATGGTCTGTGTAGTTTTTTATGATGTAGACCATTGATTTTTTAGGGAGGAAGCATTGTGGTAATTTTGAGCTGTGACAAATGTTTGGACAGGCATATACCAAAAGGAGAATTATACTCGATGACATAATAAGTGCTGAGTACAGTGGAATGATTATGTCCCTGGACCTGACCACCATACCTTTAGATATATCACTAACAACAACGCAAAAAAGTAAATGAAAAAAACAACGAAATAGCCAATGGTACCAAAAGGTATAAAAGTTTTAATAAAAATCCTTAGCACCTCAGCCAATAGGCCTTCCAAGCGTGATTTTATTACACATACAAACCAGCTTATATAGTCATGAGAAAATACAATTAATAAACACAAACAATTATCCAATCACAAATTTCCAATTGTACTCTTTATTGAATCCAAAAGGCTTTAAAGTGCCATACTTTAAAATAAATAATGTCTCTTTCCTTAAAAGTTTTTCCTGTAAACTAGTACACTCACCCATACATACCTCAACTTTTTCCAACACAACATTTAAGAAATTCAGGATTAGCATGATGAAAAGATGAAAAATGGTCCCCTAAAGGGCTGTCCAATTTCGTATTTCTTATATCCCTAACATGTTCCTGAAAACTTACCTTAAAACTCCTAGTAGTTTCCTCAATATAATACAAATTTGAAGTACATTTTCATACCTTTAGATATAGACTATGAGATGAAAAAGGAATTCCTGACAAATAGTGGAAAAGTGGTGAGCAAAGGACAGTTTACTGCTGACATAGATTCATAGACCCCTAACTACAGGGTCAGTTTTTAGGGGTGTATTGTCAATGTGATAGTTCAAAGTAGTCGTGCTTTCTAAAGGATGTGATTATACACTTCTTAGCATTTAATTTTAGGCCATGGTTTTGGCACAGACTATTAGTTTGGAATTAGCCTTCTTATAGGAATTTGATGTCCTCTGGGTGTTTATGATGGTACCAAATTTACAATCATCTGCAAACCTGGTCAGCCACAAAGCCCGAACATTAACTATGATGTCAGAAAATGCCAAAGAGGAGTGAGGCTAAGGACTGAGCCAAACCTGCTCTGCTAGTGGCATGTCTTTTGGAGGAGGCAGACCCACCCACCTTTACTTCCTGAGTTCTATTTGTGAACTGATTTCTATTTAATAAGATACATAGGTGTTAACATTTGGATGAGAGAGTTTATCTATGATACCAAAGTGTGGGAAGGAATTAAATGCCTTTGAGAAGTCTAGCTATGCAGTTTGCACTGATCTGCCTCATCCATTGCTTCAGTGACTTTTTCAAAGAAGTTGAATATATTAAGTAGGCCTTAGAGATGAGACTAGTGAGACTTATGGAACTATAATTACCTGGATCTGTTGCAACACCACCTTTCTACAAGAGAATGACTGTTGCCATCCTCCATTCATACAGCACAAAGCTTGTTATGAGGCTGATACTGAATATCCTCTATAAGAGGTCTGACAAGGCATGTTTTATGCTGACTAGTAGGCAGTCTGGTATGTTATCAGACCCCACAGATGTAGTGCTCCCGGCCTTAGTGCCTTGATGACCTTAGATAATGCCTTGATAACTTGATCGTGGAAAATCTAAAGATTGGGGTGTAGTTGTATGAATGTGATCTGAAAATATTGGAGGGGAGAAGGGGATGAAGCTCAAACTGAATTTGTCTACTAGTAGACTGGTTATGTCCTCTGGGACCAGGTGGTATAATTTAGTATTATCTCTACACAGTGCCATGCATCATTTGTGAGATTCTTAACATTAAAATAAATATTTTTTCCTACTCTTTTTTGCCAAGTGCCATGGGATCTTTTATATTCAGCTAAGGTACCACCTGCTCATTTATTAGTGTATTAAAGTAATACTTAAAATCTATCCTGACTTGGGACAGACTTCGTTTTCTTCAGATAACATATGGTACAGCTCCCAGTGAGGTGAGGTCTGCCTGAGTCTAAATGGGAAGGTATTTTGTGCACTTTTGGAATATATGCCCATGCTGTTTCTTCATGGAAGTAATTAACATCCCAGCATATAGCTGTGAGTGATGCGTTCAGAGCACCATTGTGAAGATTGGGTGACAGCATCGTGTTGATGTGGGTGTGGCTTGGTGGGGGCAGTAGTCTGGGAGTAGTGAGTACAAATTTGAAAATGCTGGCTACACCCCTAATTGAACTGGTTTCTTTCTGCTTTAGTGATCTTCATCATAACAGACGCTCAGTGGTATTTTCTCGTAGTATTCCAAACACAATGCTAAAAGATGCTGCTGTTCTTTTTTTCTTGGGGGGGGGGGGGTAATAAGGACAGCCATCATTCATCAGACTGTTTTTACCATCTGTTGAGGGCTGCAGTTTTTATGTCTTGCCTATCCTGCTGGGTGGTACCACAAAGGCAATGGCTTGGCTTGCCCTCCTTTGTGTCTGCATTGTTCATGGTTGTTGGGGTGTGAGCGTGTTGCACGGAAGTACTCTATTCTGCTTCAATTCCATGGTGCAAATTGTTACTTAATTGCTTTCTGCATGTTCATTAAGTTGCCGTGTGTTGCCTAATGCTGTACTTTGCAACTGGCACATTATCATTCTATTTCTCTAAACCTTTGCCTACTGGAGCAGGTCACAATATCTGCACAACATGCTTTGCAGGATTGTACTGCCTTGCAATTTAAGGCTTCCTGCCTCAGTGACTCACAACTCTGGGTGTTACTCATTATGCCTGTAAAATTCTGATAGGCAGCCTGTAAATGAGGTCAAAGCCTCTCCCCTTTCTAATTTTATATTATTCGGCCAGTGTAGCTCAGGAAGTAAACTTTGACCCAAGCTCCTCTGCTTCTTAATTCTGCAATATTCAAGTAGTGTAGCTCATAAAGTAGACTTTAGTTAGTACGACTGATAGTATGACTGGGAAACATATACATCCTGTAACAGGTATGACCAGAGATCAGCGTTACCATGGCTGGGTTTTTTCCATTAGATCTTGATTTTTTCGGTGTTGTCTGGGTTTCTGGGTACTTTTGTCAGCAACCTGGGTTTTTTTGTTATATGTCAGATACTAAAATTTTTTTCCATGTACGAAACTAAGAAAAAACTTGCCGTTCACTGTAACGGTCTGTAAACCAGTTACGCTACTGTTACTTACTATACTTACTTTACTTACTATTCAGCAATCAGCACCAGGCCATGTTGGTCGACGCATAGGCAGACCACACTCCGCAGATTTATTTTATTTATTATATTTCTATTTCCTTTCTCTGCAGACTGTTTGTACTGTCGTTGAATCGTTTTTGAATTCGTAGTGTTTATCGGCAAACATCGGTTTATTGTTGAAGTAACTGTAGTGTAAAATGAGTTCCAATAATGGCGAATCCGGTGATGAAAGTCAGAAACCTGATTATACTGCCGGGAGTGATACGCCTCCTCAGAAAAAAGCGAAAAAGTGGTATAAACAAGCATTCAATGACGAATGGTTGTCAGATCCAGAACTAAAAGACTGGATTAGGGTGGACAGCAATAATAATTGTTATGCCGTAGTGTGTACCATGTGTTCTACGACATTAGCAAATGTAAACAAAACAGGGTTATTGGCGCATAAGAACACGAACAAACATCAGAAATAGTGAAGCCAAGTCAAGAACTCTGAATATTCAGTAGTTCTTTCATCAGCCGAAAGCTGAGGGTCTACATAATAAGGTCGCAAAGGCTGAGCTTGTGTTGACAGCGTTCATGGCTGAACATAACATGCCTTTCCTGCAAGCTGACCATTTAGTTGACTGTTTGAAGAAGTTGTTTCCTGACAGTGCGATAGCACAGAAGATGTCCCTAAAGCGTACCAAAGCTGCGTATGTTATGCAACAAGGTCTAGCATATCATGAACGCCATGACATACAATCCATTTGCCTTAATCAGAAGTTCTTCGTCATTGCTGATGAGAGCACAGACATTTCGACCAAACAGATCCTGACAGTGGTTGTACGATACCTTGACGCTAAAACTAGCAAAGTTGTTGATTCTCTATTAGATCTCGAAGTGGAAGATGCAAGTAGTCTTGGCCTATTTACAGCGATTAAGAAGCTGCTTAACACACTACACATCCCTCTTGGTAACATCATTGGGTTCGCAGCAGATAACTGTGCGACAATGATGGGGTCTACAGCTGGGTTGCAAGCGCTGCTGAGAAAGGAGATTCCGCATGTGTTTGTTCTCGGATGCGTATGTCATTCGTTTGCATTATGCGCTAATGCGGCTAGCATGAGGCTACCTTCCTGGCTAGAAGCATTCATTAAAATGTATGCTTTTACTTTTCTCGAAGCAGTAAAAGAAATACCCAGTTTGAGTTGCTGCAAGATGTTGTGCAGGCTCAGAAACATAAAATATTAAAACTGTGTGAGACGCGCTGGTTGTCACGTGAGGCGGTAATTGACAGAATTGTTGAACAGTGGGATGCTCTAACTTTATTTTTCCAGTCAGAAGCAGCAGTCGACAACGTCGATGGTGCAGGGCATATACTGCAGACAATGAACACACCTGCACAAAATATATGCTTTTGTTTGTGGGCTATGTTCTGGGGAAAGTTAACGGCATGAACATTGAATTTCAGGCAGAAATCTTTCATCTGCATAAGGTGTACTCCAGCGTCACAAACCAATATCGTTATCTCCTCAGTTTGTTTATTAAGCCAGAGGTCCTTCAGTCGAAATCTCTTGCTGATATTGATCCTGCTGATTCACAACAGCACATACAGCTAAAGTCGATTGACTTGGGTGGTCGTTGTGAGGCACAATTTCTTCGGCAACCACTTGCAGACAAAGAAGATCAGTTCCGCAAGGATGCGGTGTCATTTTTGATTGAACTTTGTGTACAAATTAAGTCTCGCTTTCCGCTGTCACAAGATAGCGTTTTAGCCCAGATGCAGCTCCTAGAACCAGCTAAAGCCCTGAGTGACAACAAACCGTCTATTATTCCGCTGGCATTACAGTTTCCAAACGTTGTTTCTGATAGTCATTTTGATCGTCTTTGTGAACAGTGGAAAGAACTATCGGCATTCAAAGGTGATCTGGAACATTTCGCTGATATGGAACCACCTGCATTCTGGCTCCAAGTGAAGCAGATAACAGACGGCAATGCCAAGCCAAAATTTGATCTTCTATCTGAGCTAATGTGTACGCTTGTGGCATTGCCACATTCTTCAGCATGTGTAGAACGCATATTTTCCCAAGTCAACATTGTTAAAACCAAACAGTGCAACAAGCTGATGTGTGAAACAGTTTCAAACAGACTGCTTGCAAGACAAGCGGTAAAGAAGCATGGAGGTTGTCAAACATGGAATCCATCTGACAATCTGGTGGAAGATGTGGGGGAAGGACGTTGCAGAAAGCATTACGAAAAGAGCTTGGAGTTACATTCAGGATAAAAGACATTGAATCTTGATGCAATTAAAGTCTTTGATTCGGTTGCTGACAGAGAGTGACAATTGACAATAAATCATGATTATTTCAAAGTTTAACGTAAGTATAGCATGTTTTGTGTTTGTAATTAATGCAACATGTAACGGTTGTAGGCTTGTAGGCTTGTAGCCCTTTATTGTGTAGTTCTATATTAGTTTTCAATACCTGTGTTTTTCTGTTTTTTTTTTTACTTATGAAATCTGGGCTGAAGTTAAAAAGTCCTGTGGCAACGTTGCCAGAGATTTCTGATGTTCATCAACACAAGCTCTCTGGACCAATTAGTCTGCACCCCAACTTGGGGTTTTAAAATCCTGGACTTGTTCATCACCAGTATGGAACAGCTCTGCTCCTTACCAAGTGTAACTCCCTTCCTGAACAAAAAGAAAACATATCAGTAATATTCACCTTAAGACTAAAGCCAAAAGCATCCTCTAGTAGCTGATTATTCAAAGGTTATGGCAAGGCTAATCTACTGACACTGAGTGATGATCTGGCTAAATTCAACATCCCCTTCTAATTTGATGACCCCACTGCTTATGCAGAATCCTTTACATCCAAATCTTTCCACATGTGAATAGCTGCATTGATGCATCTGACAACATCTGAAGTAAATGCAATGCCAAATTCAAAAATACCCCCCTGTGGTGTAAACCAAATGTAAACAGGCTCTATAATAAAAGAAAAAGAAAAAAACACTCGCTGTACATAAAAATAAATGTAACTCTCAATATGCAAAAAAAAAAAAACACAAAAAAACTCTTGCTAAACTTGCTAGGGAACTCTAGACCCTGATCAAATCAATCAATACCAGATATGAGGTAAAAACTGCCACCTAGGCAAAGAACAACAACAAAGCCTTCTTTAACTATATGAGAAACACTACAAACAATGCTCAGCAATGAGCAGAACTAATAGCAAATTATATCTCGTACTTACACCCAGAGGACACCCGCGGTAGTGGTGCTGCGGTAGTGTTGTTGCCTCACAGCAAGACGCTGTCGCGTTCGATTCTCAGCTAGAGCATCTTCTGTGTGGAGGCATGTGTGAATGGGCGTGCCTTCGTTGAAGGTTGTGCGTCAGGGCTGGTAACTCGGCGTGTAAAAATCCACTACCAAACATTAGCGGACCGGAGTTCCACTGTGGCGACCCCTAACCGGGATAAGCCGAAAGACACAACAACAACATCCAGAGGACAATATACTACTGGATAAATTTAATTCTAACCTCACGCCCTCACCCCGCTGCCATTCTCAGGTCTCATATCCACAACTACATCCCCCACCCAAAATCTGAACAAGCCTTCAAGGCACTATCCAAGTCCAAGAACACTGCATCTGTGAGGTCAAATACATACTGGGCTGCTTACTGGCCATCATGAAAAAAGACATGTTTGACACCATACAAAGGCTACTCAATGTCAGCCTCCAAACAAACTTTGTGCCTGATGACTAGAAGAAAGCAACTCTCATCCCTTTGCAAAGAAGTAGGGTGTCAATGGACCCAGGAAAATATAGACCCATAACTCTGTCCAGCATCATCTGTAAGGCCATGGGAAGGATCATTATGGAATTCATAAATAAGGATATAGGTATTTTACAAACTCTTGACCCTAGCTATTTGGGTTTTGTTAAGAGCATTTCCTGAGACTTAACCTGACTGACGTCTTCAAGAAGATTATGGATGCAATGGATAAGGGCAAATCAGTATATTGCATTTCTATATCTCAGAAAATTGTTCTATACCATCCCATACTCAGGTATTCTACATAAACTATCCCAGCTAAATGTTAATCCCTATGTAACTCATTGGATATCAAACTGACACACAAACATAACCCAGGAAATTATGGTGGGTTACTTTATCTCCCCCAGAAGCCATGTCACTAGCAGTGTACCTCAGGGCTCAGTCCTTGGACCATTAATCTTAGGCATTTACTTCTTGGAGGTCAAAGCTACTGTTACAGGTTTATGGCTGACCAAGTTTGCAGTAGACTGTAAAGTTGGTGCCATCATAGACTCCCCAGAGGATACCAAGATCCTCCAAGTGGGCTGTTTCCAAACCAATAGGTTATGTCAAAAATCATGGACTAAAGATGAATGCCAAGAAATGTATAATAGTATCCTTTGGCAAACAATAAGTCCCTTGTAACTACCACATTGACAACACACCCCTGAAAACTGATCCTGTAGTTAGGGCCCTGGGAACCTGTGTAGACAACAGACTGTCTTTCAAACATTATGTATCCACTATTATAAAAAGTGCTTTATCACTGCACATACTGTTAATAAGGGCATGGCATCCAGGTCCAAGGATGTTATCATTCCAGTACATTCTATACTCATTAAGCAAATCATTGAGTATAATGCCCCCTTTAGTATGTACTTGTTCAAATATTGGACATAACTCAAATGCCCACAATGGTTTTCTGTAAAGAAAATCAGGGGCCTAAATCATAAAGACTATACACCCTGTCTCAAAGCCTTGCTCCTTTTCTCATTGTTATACAGACTACTGAGGAGCAATCTCTGCCTCTCATACAGAGCCTCAACAGACCCTATCCTGTCAGACCTACAATACATTTGCAAGTCCAAAGGTAGCATGAGCACCTACTCAAGGGTCATCTATCATTTAACAACATAAACTGAACATGGTGGAAGTAAAACTATGTATCAGAAAGAATACCTCTTCTACAAAAAGAGTCTTCATTTCCACATAAAGTAAAGTATTTCCCTTACCCTATTCAAATATAATTGTATAACTGGATGCAAAACTACAAATTCACCCCTACTTTAGCACCCATATCCCTCATGGATACAGGCAATGTTTAAATGTCCTACTAATCACTGTGTTTTTCATACTTAAAATATAAGGGCTAAAATCTTCATAGGATTATATGTCTAGGCCTCCAAAGATCCTCATAGATCAATAGTGTAGTAGGTACTTATGAACTTATTACATGAAGCATTGAAGAAAGCCTGTGGTTCTGTCCTATTTATCCCAAGTAAAATATGCAGTGCTCCATTTGGGGTGCCTGCTGAAGGCATTGGTAGTATTGTCACAGTAATTAAAGAGGCAATGATTATTTCTTGTACTAAAGAATAAATCCTGTCTTCCATGATGGTCCTTGCTGGCAGAAGACATAAATCTAATTACAGGAAGGAACACAATGAACCATGTGGCCTGGTTGGAGGAAGCAGCCTGAAAAGGATGACTGAATGAGGAGACAGAATGTAAATGTGTGTAATAGTGAATTAGGAAATGGAGTGTCTTTTGGGGAATGGGTCCACCTTAATCTGTCCTGCTTTTGTCTGGCACTTCACTGACATCAGTGCAGATATCTTTTGCTTGTGGCTGATAAGAATACACAGTGGTTCCATAGAGCTTTTTAGAGCTGAGCCTGACAGGACTAAATTGACCACCCCACCATACAGGTGCTGACGGACAATCACCAACCCCATGCATAGCTCTCTGATTCTTCAAGTAAAGCATCAAGGAAGTTAAAATGTTGGATTAATCTTAGCTCTTCTTTTCAAGCCAATCTGCTAAGGGTGACTTTACTAGTAGCATAAAGTTACAGACAACATAGCTTCAAAGGTCATGGGTATATACAGGCTTCTACACCTTGCAAAGTTAACACTCTCATGAGGGACTTGTTTTAGTCTTTTTTTGCCTAGAAATAAAACACCATGCAAAGGGAATGCTGCAAGTATAGAAAAGCAACACTAAATATGTTTCATTTTCAGTCAAAAAAAAAACAAACATAAAAACATCCAACATTCTGTTCCATTTACATAAGTGAGCAGTCCCAGAAAATGTATTTAAAGTGAAGTATAGACTTGTACAGTTTGGAGCTCAATATAACAGAAATGTTTTAATACTTACAAAAGTAACATTTTTTCTATCCATTGTATTGTACGTGCATTCTGTTACAATTTGATCACCCTGGTGAAAAAAGAAAGAAAGTTCAGAAATAATTAAAAAATACAAATCCCTGTGATATTGCAGATACATACATACATATATATATATATATATATATATATATATATATATATATATATATATATATATGTATATATATATATATATATATATATATATATATATATATATATATATATATATATATATATGTATATATATATATATATATATATATATATATATATATATATAATGTGTATATATATATATATATATATATATATATATATATATATATATATATATATATATAATAGCAAGGATAGTTTAGTAAGACATAATTTCCTGACTATGATACTCTTGTATTGTTCTAAGAGAAGCTTCTATGTCCTGCTGGCACTTTTATCCTAGTCTGAGTGAGGGAAAAGGAAACCCATGCAGAACTGGAGGCACAATAAAACATGCAAATTAAAGCCTTCGGTCTTGAAGGAAAAACATGGCTTGTTAAGACACTTCACTGCCGATGTATTCCACTAGATATAATCTTCCTGATCTTGGAAGCTGACAAAAGAAAATAAATACCACGGCTCATCAATGTTTCTGCTACTAGATTAACGGGAACCAATTTGGATCACATCCAAATCAATGTACATGAAACTTCATTGAGGAAATATAATGAAATCGTCCCATCAGATAAGCACACCTCCTACTGAGGCTGAAGACATAGCTACCTCAGGCAACAGGTTAGGGAAGCTGCGTCTCAGGCACAGGTAATGGAGTAAGTGTATCTCCCCATGAAGGCTCATCACTGAAGGGGGAGAATACAGGACCTCAGACATAGTTCTCAAACCTTTGACCCTGAGGATTAAGTGGTCACGGCAAAAACATTCATTGGTTTTCTTCTAAAATTAGTTGTTGTGCTAGCAGTGGGCTTCTAAATGGAAATAAAAGGCAGATAGCTATGATTCCAAGTTTGGTTTCTGTGAGGGCCTGTTGTCAAGTATTTCTGGCGTAGAGCAAGGTCAACCTTTTTCAGGCTGTGCAGAGATAAATCATGCAAAGAGTAGCTCATTAGTAACATTTAGTGGTCTAGTATTAGAAAGGCTATATTAGAACATTTCAGGACTAATGTGGAGCACTAGATAGTTGATAGACCGGGAGCCAAAGCTATGTGTTCTTTGTTGGTCTTAGCTCTCATTTAAGAACCATTGAGGTGGTACTGAAACATTGTGAAACCACCAAGAACCCTAACTATTCCAAATAAAATGTACATTTTAACAGTTGTGGCCCATTAAACTTGACAGCCTAGGCAGTAGCTCTATCATCTATTGCTGCTGAAATATGCATAAAAAATTGATGTACATTTGAAGGACAGTGGGAGGTCTCTAGGAGATTCTGACAGAAGGGGGTTCTGATTACCTGTCAGCACATCAGACCTGCTGGCTTATAACAAGAAATGTGATGGAAGACACCCAAAGACTAATCTGTACCATACGTTGCCAAATGGACTGGACAGCAGTTCAGTTCCACTCTTAGAAATATGTCAAGGGCATCTATGTGTAAGTTTAATTTGGAGGGGGACAAGTCCTTAACTCAAGAGAAGTATATCATGCGTCCATTGGGTTTGTACCATTTCACCTGATGAATGGTTAAATGGCCCTTGGAGTTTGTTGATTAACATACGAAAGCATGCATGAGATTCCTACTGAGATAAGACTGTTATGGAGTATTTTCTAAACTCTGAGACAAAACTTGACAGCAAAAGCCTGGGACTGTACAGTTGGACAGGCAGTGACACTGCTCTTCACAGTCAGATGGTATATTATGTAGGCTGCTGGGCAAGATCTATTACTACTGCAAGTAAGTTAAATGAAGAAAATATAATACATAGCATAAATAACATGACTATGGTCTACCACAATTGTGGTAGACCATAGTCTACCACAATTGTGGCGTACTAGCACTTAGAATACGCAGTGACTGGGATGATGATAGCCATAGGAATTTCTTGGTAAATCTGAGGATTTCATCTGGGACTTTAGATTTTAGTTAGAGTAGCAGACATTTTCCCAGGCACAGGAAGTCAGACAAAAATGATGTAAAAGTTTGAGCAGATGTCTGCTAGCAAACCAGAGTACAAAGCACTAATCACACTTCTTGCGCGCACACACACACACACACACACACACACACACACACACACACACACACACACACACACACACACACACACACACACATCTAAAAGACAGTGAACAGACTCCCTAAAGAGTTAACATTTTAAGCAGACCATAAAGGAGAACCAATGGAAGATGATGAACCTGATGATAATGTAAATATTCAACAAACCCCATAGTTCACCAGTGGCGCTGCCCCCCAGTGTGAACAACAGCACCGATTTACGTAATGTAGAGAAAATTCCTTCAGTTTCCATTTGCCTGCTGTCTGACTTTAATAAGCCAATTAACCATATAGTGTTCCCAGCTGAGTCTGAAAAAGGTCAGTGTGGATCAGTGGTCTATTCTGGTTAACAAATGAAAATAAATAAATAAATTAACATTCAGATGGGTCAGACTTATACCTTATGCACAGTATATTTGAGGGCTTGAGTAGTAGGAAAGGGCATTGTAATTAAGCATTACACACTTACTTAAGGTCTACTGTCTGGTACATATAATCCCAGTATAACAGGTGAGTCAGTTGCTGCCACTACTTTTGGGCAATTTGAGGTCAAGAAAATACAGGTAAAAAAAAAAAAGAGAGAGAGAGAGGAAAAAAAAGATACAGGTCAGGTTTTTTTTAACAACCAGAGGAGACATTCTGGACAATAATTAAGAAAGGGTCAAATCAATTGTATGGGAAGGGTACAGGGTAAGTGGGATAAGTTGATCTTTCCAAAGAACAAGGTGGTTTAGGATTACATGATTTGCCATACAGAAAATTATATTCGTAAGTAGCAGAAAGTATTCTATGAACTAAGCCAACTCAAGCAGGGAGAAAGGAGACTTTGCAAATAGGGGTGATTGCAATTAAGGGTACAAAGAAAAGGCAAGAAGGTCTGGAATTTACTAGAGAAAACTGGTAAAGGAACCAATGTATTGGGAGCAAATAACTAGAGAGGGAACGGTAAGATAATGGGAAGAGGCCAAGAAGACAATCATTTTATTATTATTTATTTTACATTTGTTAACCGGGGGTGTCTGACTGAGCCGAAAAGGCCCTTTTTCAGCAGAGGCCCGGGGAGAAAAGCTCCACATAGAAAAATTACAGATACATTCAGTTATTTATACATGATCAGTATACACACAAATTACAAAAGACATGTTTTTACAGTTGTATGCAGCATATCAACAGTTACAGTGGAGAGAACAAACAAAAAAATATTAACTTAAAAATAAAGGTAATTAATAGATTTGTGGTGTACAGCTGAAATTTGGAACATAGATAGAATACATACATAGTACACAAGTACAGTACATACATTGTAGATTAGCCAGTGTTTATGAGTAAGATTGAAAACTATTATCAAGTACTCTAGGTTTGGTATGTGTACCATATCTTCTTTCACTAGCCTGCGGAGCAATCATGGCACTGTCAACTTTGCTTGAGATGTTGCATGATGAGGTCTTTAAAAGAGGCTTTGGACTTTCTGTTTTGAATGCTAGTGGGGAAAGAGTTCCATTTTTTTAGCTACTGAACTACTATATAGTGCATCTCCAAAGCTACTGTAGCTGTTGGTGACTTCTAGTAGTGGTTTGCTTGATGATCTAAGAGGCCGTTTGGCTGAGTGATGTTGTACTAGGTTTTTGAGGGCAGGACACTTATTGGGCAGGTAATAGATCGAATGACAGAGGCAGAGCTGATTGTAGGTTAGGAGGTTGGGCAGTTCAAGCCAGTGGATCTGTCTCAAAGCAGTACAGTGATGATTTCTATAAGAGCAATTTGCAGCAAAGCGAGCAATTCTGTTATAGCAGGCTTCCATTTTGCTTAGTTCAGTTTTGTTGAGATTAGTCAGAATGGGAGATGCATAGAGTAGGGTGGATAGAAGTTGGGAGCGAGCAATGGCTGATCTTATGTTGTTGGTAAGAAATGGTTTGATACGGTAGAGTGTTCCCAGTTTGGCATGTAATTTTTTAATAGTTAAGTTGAGATGACTATCAAATTTTAGGTGGGAGACTATGGTTACTCCCAATTAGCTTAGCCTGTGCCACTGGAGCGATTGGAGTAGAATTTGTGGAGTAGATAGTGAATTGGCTGTTATCAGTGTTTTTGTTAGAACTGGTTATAATCATAAGCTGAGTTTTCTTTGGATTGAGGATAAGTTGGGCTTTGGTAAGGTAGTTTTCAATGTCAAAAAATGTTAGGTGAGTTGTTTGCAGGAGGGTGGGAATGTTTTGTGCAGCACAGATTAAGGTAATGTCATCTGCATACTGAATGGTAGATGCATGCTGTGTGGAGGTATAGAGGTAATTTGTGAAGATTGTGAATAGTAGTGGTCCTAAGATAGAACCCTGTGGGACTCCTAAAGTTATGGGCAGCTGAGGAGGGAGAGAATTTTCCCATTTTACAGCTTGGTACCTGTCAGTTAAGTAGCTTTGGAACCAGGTAAGGGTGGAATTTGATAGGTGATATTGGTTTAGCTTGTTTAGCAAGATTTGGTGCGAGACTGTGTCAAATGCTTTGGACATATCCAAAGAAAGAGTTGACACCTGCAGGCCTTCGTTTTTGAGATGTTTACTGTGTCAGTGAAGTAGAGGAGGACTGTAGTGGTACTATGGGCAGGTCTGAAACCATGCAGAGTAGGTGACAGGATGCTGCTGTCTAGCAGATATTTTAGCACCTGGGTATGGATGCATTTTTCTAGGATTTTGGCCAGGAGAGTAAAGCAATGGGTCTGTAGTTATTAAGTTCAGTGGAGGTCCCACCTTTATGTATGGGGGTAACATATGATATTTTCCAGAGTTTGGGCACATAGTTTTCAACAATTGATTGGTTTATGTGAGTGGAGATCGGGATAGCAATAGCATCTGCTGTGAGTTTCAAGAAATAGCTGGGGAGTAGGTCGGCTGCTGTTGATGATGTTTTTACTTTGGAGAGCATGCTTTTGATTGAGGTGGTGGAAACTGGTTTGAGGGTAAAGCTGTATTAATGTTATTTGTGTTGGGGGGGATAGTGAGGAAGCAACAGTCCTGTGGTACTAAGGATAGAATTGAGTTCACAAAGTGGGAGATGAATTGTGTTTCGATGGGAACTTTAGTGTCAGGGGTGGTTGGCTTGGGGGTAGCCTTTTGGGTGGGTTTTAGTAGCTGGTTTACATTTTTCCAAAATTTTTGGGGGTTGTGTTGGTATTTAGTTTGTAATGTCATGCAGTAGGATTTTTTTGTCCAGCCTAATGCATTTTTTTGAACGGTTGCGCAGTTCTTGGTACTTTGTTAGGCTTTGTGTTTCTTTGTTTTTTTGTTAGAAAAGCCAGGCAGGGTCTCTGGACTTGAGGATTTGTTTGGTTTCTTTACTGAGCCAGGGGTTTGTAGAGGTCCTAAACTTGATTTTTCACAATGGAGCGACAGTGTCTAGGTGTTGTAGAAATGTTTTGTTGAAATATGCTACAGCCTGGTCAAGTGGGAGGGTTTTTAGGGGGGTCCGGTCACAGTTACATAGTAAAGTATTGAGGACCTCAGGAGAGAATTTATTTGTGTTTCTAGTGGATATATAGTTATTGGTTTTGCATATGCTTGTTCTACTACATATAAGGTAAATTATGTTGTGGTCACTTAAGGTGTCTGGGAGACTGCCTGCGTGGGGGTACAATGTGGGGTTGTTAGTTAGGACCCAGTCAAGGATGGATTCCCTTTTAGATTTTTTATCACATCTAGTTGGAATTTGGACCAGCTGCTGGTAGCCATGGAGACTTATTAGTTTACTTGGTGGTTCTGATATGCAGGTGAACCAATCTAGGTTGAAATCCCCTAGAATAAGGGTTTTTTGTGAGTATGTGGAAGATCACCAGGATAAGAAGTCGTCAAGGCTGGCAGGTGTATTACCAGGTGGAATATAGATCACAATTGTGGTGATGACCTTTTTATGGTGAAGTTGAAATTGTGAGATAAGTATGTCCCAATTATTGGTGGAGGGGAGTTTGGTAATTGACATACAGTTAAGTTGGACTTATACAGTAAGGCAGTTCCACCCCCTTTACGGAGTGGTCTGTCTTGTCTAATGATACTGTAACCAGTAGAAAGAACTTCTGAGTTAGCTATGTTTTTATTTAGCCAGGTTTCTGTTAAAGCAACTATGTCTGGGGAGTAGTGTGCTATTGTGGCCTGGAGTTCAGGTATTTTATTTTTGATACTTCTAATATTAATATTTAGCATTACAAGACGGTTGGTTTTGCTGCTGTTGTCGATTTGCCCAGGGATGAAGATAGTGGGGGTGTTATGTTCCGACATATGTGTTGGAGCAGTTTGTGTTGGACAGGATGGATTTGGGTCTGGGTTGGGGTGGATATCCCCACTCATGGTGAGCCTGGAGTTAAAATGGTTATACAGATGTTGGAGTTTGGTGATGAGTGTGAAAAAGTATTGTGTTTTTTGGAGTAGGAATGAGAACATATGTGTTTAGTTCTGAATTGGTCCATTATGCAGTTCTTGAACAATTGTGGGCAGATATTATTATAATGTGCGGTGTCTGTATATGAGAGTGCATAATGTAGTGCTGACTACTAAGTTTAGGGATATTGCTAGAGTGATAACTTGTGGTGTTATAAAGAATTATGAGAAGGCAGACTAGACTTAGTTGTGTGATAGTCATGGTTATAAAGTTTAAGTTGGTTCTAGGTGGGGGTCTGGATAGGAATTATAGGGTTGCACTATATGTGGATGGGTAAGTATTGTGGGTGATGTAAATAATGCCTAGTGGGAATGAGAGTGGTTGGGAGTATTTTGTGGGGGAGCAAGTTGGTGTGGTTGGTATAATGTGATCTGACTTGAGGAACTGTGATTGGTGGAGGTGATTGAGCTGTGGGTGGGGCTGTGATTACTATAAATGTAGAGGTAGTAGGGGTGGAAGGGAATAGGGGGCAGGGCAGGGGAGCGGAGAGAGCCCGAGAGTTAGCGAGGGCGAACAATGTGGGGCAAAGCTCACCAAAAAGTATTACTTTACAAATCTGAACACTTTAAACAAATTCCTGAGGTCTAATGGCTTACCAGAAAGCAGAATGCAATTGCTTAAGAGCACTTGTGTCCTGATGGGAGACTAGAAATTTAAAGATGGCTCCATGCTGAGCAGGATTCTAGTATAGACTTAGTATCGGGAGAGGGAGATAGCACACGAGGTGTAAACCAGGTGGAATTCAAAGAAACCAGCGAAACCAGAGAGGCAATCAGTGGAAATCTATCAGTGAAGGCCTCAGAGGGGGTAAGTAATAATTCAAACTACCTGTAAAGTGAAGGACTGCAGGCTAGAAACTGTCTTCCTTATCAAGGATTTTTTATCAGAGTATAGGCAAAGAGAAAAGGCTAGGGGAATCCTAAAAAAAATTATCAAAAATCAAAAATCATAAAAAAATTGCAAGATAACTATAGGAACCAATTAGAAGAGGTCAGAAAAGATTGCAAAGAGAAACTGGATAAGCAACTCATAAGGAAACAATAGAAGGGCATATGTGAGGCTCCCAAACATGCAAAAAAAGTCTCTAAGATTTAGGATTTTTGTTTGGAAGTGCTTGCATACTTATTTATATATCCCAAGCAGACTCCAAAGAATATTTTCTCAGGTAGATGCCAAATGTTGGAAGTATGATGGTGAAAAAAGAGGTAACTGGGGAAAAGAAGTTATGTACTCACCACAGCTTTCAACTATCAAGTTCTCACTTATGACATATGGCCATTATCCGGTCCACCAAAAAACTTCAAGGGCAGGGGAGGAGGGAGGGGAGTTGAAGATAAATGAAAATAGACAACACAGATGAAACATTATGGTGAGTATATAACTTCTTTATCTCATACTGTCTATTTTCATTTTATCCTCAACATATGGACAGGGTCCCCAGCTAGTCCTTGGGAGGACTCAAGGAAGGATATTCCTGAGCACCGTTGAACCAAATGACACTCTTCCATTATGTAGAAGATAAAATGAAAATGGACATAAGATCATATGCTTTAAAAGTATAATGAGTTGCAGACATTAAAAATTTCCTTCAGAGTACTCTGTCAGAAATATTTGGGAATTCTTTTTTTTTTTTTAAACTGGGATAAAGGATCTAAATCGCCTAAACATAGTAAGCCCTTGTTACATTTAATTCTTGTGGCTGCCAAAAAAGCAGTTACTATAAAATGGAACTGGAAGTCAGATTTTTAGAAAAGGAAAGGAATAAATTACATGGAAAAAATGGAAATTGTGGAAACAATGCATGCAGAATAATGTTTTGGAGGAGGATTGTACTTTAAGGGAAGGCAAGAATTGAGAAATTTATGTAATGTTGGATTGATGATAGTTATACAAAAAAATACATGCAATGTATAATGTCCGCATGATAACTATAGGAACCAATCAGAAGAGGTCATATATAAAAAAAAAAAAAACAACAGACTTTAAAATGTGTTTTCCACTCTCCACACCTGCACAGTGATATTATGTACTCCTATCAAGTGTATCTGTAAACAAAAGATAGAGAAAGAAAAGTTCTAGGCATGTTTTAATGTCATATATCACAAACATGTTAATATGGTTTGTTTTCTGTTATATTAATGCATATTTCTATATGTTTCTATTGTTGTATTGTATTGCCTGACTATGTTTAAACTTTTATAATCATTGGAGCTTTTCTCCCCGGGCCTCTACTGAAAATGGACATACATCCAACTAGACTAGCCCGGTCAACAAATGTTAAATAAATAAATAAATATTTGTCTTTGTCTTAAGAGATAATTTAATAAAGGTGCTAAAAAAACAATACACTGTTTGGAATGAAAACTATCCATCTAACTTACAGAGGCGGGTTGACTGGATGTTTTCTTTGAAAAAAGCTGAAATTTAGATTACAAGTTATAGAATAACATTACAATTTACAGACAGGCACAAAAGACATATGACTTCTCCCAGGGAAGAATTAAGTATAATAGCAGAGTTAAAAAGAGAGAAAATATGGGTTTAATGTGGGGCTTTCTCAACTTACAAGTCTTTTTATGATAAAAATTTCAAAATGTGGCCATGCAACTTTATAACTGAAATAATCTGAATCTTCCGATAAGATAATTGGTGGTGTAAAACAGAAGGATAAACAGCCCCCCCCCCCAGAAAAGGTTTGTATCTTATGGGTTTCAAAGTAGGCTTTTTATGTTTTGAAGGGTGGAGAATGTGTAGGCATAATGCGGTAACTATAGCTTGCGATATATGACATCAAAACATGCCTAGAACCTTTTCTTTCTCTATCTTTTGTTTACAAATACACGATAGGAGTACATAATATCACTGTGCAGGTGTGTCGAGTGGGAAACACATTTCAAAGTTCGTTGTTTTTTTTTTTTATATACATTTTGGTTAAGCACTGATAGTGAACACAGCATGGCCAGTTGAAGGCTCATCCCAGGTTACATTCAAAATAGTAACAACAAAAATGTAATAATTATAACTAAGTGAAACACAAACATAATGCAAACTGGTCACAAAGAAGACAGATACTGTGTACAAACTTCACAGCATGTTATGACACATGTTTTAAAAGTGGAAATGTAGTGACCAGCTTAATGGAAATTGAAGGGGGCAACATAAGATGATTAGAGGGCCAAGGAAGAAATAAATAATGGTAAAGACATTAAGCCCAAACAAAGTAACTGAGAAAGGTAAAAGTTGTAAGATGACTGTAAGCAAGGAGGATGAGAAACTATGTACATATTTACAGGAGAAAGAAACATAGTGGCAAACAGCAGAGCAGTGGTGTGAATGAAGTGATGTGTGAGGAAATTAGCCTAGTGCAGAGTAGTGTTGATTTTGAGATGGTATTTTAAAGAGCATATTTATGTGAAGTTTCAGGCAAAATGAGAAATTATTTGAAGGAAGCTTACATTTAATACACACGTTAATGTCCTCAAGAATATAACAGGAAAATATTTCTTAGATGGTAAAGATATGAAAGCTAGTGGGTTGTCTTATTTTCTTTAAGAACTGTTTTTTTTTTAATTCACAATTTTTTTCTCTTAAAACTGTACCTAATTTCTAATTATGCTGTTCTATACTACAACTAAACTGTTTACATTACGTTTAACATCACCTACAACCGTATTTTTAAAGAATACTTAAAAGTACTGTTTGTTGAACATGTTTTCTAATATTCCTCAGACAGATTATTGCAAGTTTGCACTTAAAAAAAAACAAAGAAAGTTTAAGATATTGAGTGCTTGGAAGCAGTCAGCTTGCCCTGCCATATGAAATACTGAATCCGGCACAAACATGACTGAGGACATATGGGCATCTCTCTTTATTGTGTGAGTGCTTGACAATGTAAGTTATGAGATCTCACTAAATTTGGTGGCAGAAGTCATTGCATCATCATTACAGACATACCTGCACGTCACTCTTTAGTGGTCCATTTGTCATATATCATTGGTAAGACAGGATGACTGCAACAATGAAACTATTGGCAGAACAGTTTGGGGCTGCAGACGATAGCCTTTACTGTTGAGAGGACAGTGATAAAATGTATTCTTAGCATGATATAACCTAATAACATGGTGATGGAGAGCCACTGCTCCAAACAAAGCCACCCAGTAGAATTCTATGTTCTATTGTAAGCATATAACTAGCCTTACGTCTCACTTTAGAGTGCTTGCTTGTAAATTCTGGTTTGACTGAACTGCTTTGTTGCCATGTTGGAATAAAGTCCTGCCTGCAGCCCTTGTGACCTGCTTTTCACAAACTGACCATGGTGGTGGATGCGACAGATGCAAGGAAGAAGTGTTAAAGAGTAAAATCAGCTCATTTGTATTGGAAGGAGGGCAGTGGCTACTTCTCGCTGCTTAACTGTTACCCAGAAAATGTGACAGAGAGAAACAATGCTAACAGCAGACTAACAGGCATACACCTGACCTAAAAAAACAATACACTGCACTATAGCCAGGACAAGGAATATGAGAGCACAAAACCATGCATTGCATTGCATGTTTGTCTTAAGATTGTTCATTCAGTTAGCAGCAGGGGAAAGGGTTTAGCTTAAAAAATACACCCCAGAGAACCCAAGAATGGTGCTGTAGGTTTCCTTTACCCGCTGGATAACACACTGCTCATATTTTATTTTCTCAAGAGTCACTGATGCCAACATTGCTAATACTTATTTACACACTCCATAGTGCAAAAATAACTTTTGTCTTAAAATTTAATACTTTTTACGTTCTTAAAGACTACATTGTCTCAGAAAGAGCAAAACATTTTATTGTATTTTAGTTATTACTTTTTCTCAGAGCTGCAGTGACCTTGGAGTGAGAGTATAACAGTAAATGGGTGTTGGTATTGCTGTTGGGGGGGGGGGGGCTTCACAGAAATGCTTCTTTTGATATTTTTGACTACAGTTGCACTAAAATTAAACTCCAAGTACATGTGTTTAGGTTCAAGTTGTTATGTTTATGCACTTGCAGCTGAGAAACTCAGTTAAGGACAAAAGAGTTTCAATTAGACATAGTAAGTCCAGATGTTGTTTTGATATTAACTAAGTTTTCCTTCTGGCCCCAGTAACTAGAGGTCTCTACTCCTTGGTCCACCTCCCTTGAGGGCTGGTCCCAGGCTAGAAACCATCCCAGACATTTGGGCCAATGGGAAAATGATGTTGTTCAGTATGAACTATGACTATACTGTTACTAGAACTAAAAACAAATGCAGAAGAAATCTGATGCGAGAAGGCCTTGTATCTTATGCAGATGAGTCAACACATGGCAAAGTGACATAGAGTTCTTTTCCCCCCCTAACATCTTTATTAAATTTCCACGTGACAAAGGCAATCTTATATTAATATAAATAAAAAACATACAAAATTAAATCACTTTAGTTGTAAACAGTTTACACCACAGACACCATTGAAAACTGTAGTTGCAAACATTACTAATCACTTATAAACATTCTAGTCATTGGCAGTTAAGCATTATATAGCTCATTCAAATCCTGCAGCTTAAATCTCATTCCTGCTCTGCATATACTTTTCCCACAATTCCCATTTTTTCTATGTAATTTGCTCCTTCCCTTTCTAAAGATCCGAGTTCCAGTTGTTTTATCTCAGTTACTATATCCACTACTTCTAGTAAAGTTGGTTGAGACTTTGATTTCCATTTTCTAGTAATTGCTTTTTTGCCAGCCACCATAATTAGACTCAGCAAGGCTTTACTATGTCTAGGCAATTCCGATTCTGTAGCATAACTCAAAAAAATTATCTCCCCAGTCAGTCCAATCTGCCCATCCAGCATTTCCGACAGAGCAGCCCACAGGGAATCCCAAAAGTCTACTAGCTCATCACACCTCCAAAAACATGTTCCCAGCTACCTCTTTCTTGCCCACCACATCTCCAGCATTTGCTATCCACCTGAGGTAACATTATTTGGAGTCTATTTGGGGTATAAAAATACTATGTAAACATTTCCTAGTAAAGATCCTAAATCTTCTACACTTTGTTGCATATTTGGGAGATATACATATATCCCCCATTGTCTCTTTGTGAATTGTTTATCCAATTTCTCTTCCCAATCCTTTCTAAGCTCATCGGATTGATTCTTGTAATTATCATGCAGTATTTTATATGATTTACTAATTGTTTCTTTTTTAATGGCAATTTCTGTTCTACATTCTATTAAAACTCTAGCAGTGCTGGTCTTTCATTTAGGAACCCCCTATTTCTTTCTCTTTCCCTATACTCTGACATCAATCCTTGATAGGGAAGGCAATCTCTAAACTGTAGTCCAAATAAACTTTTATCCTCTTCCCATTCTATTACCTTTCCCTTTCTAGTTATTTGTTCCCAATACCTTGGTTCCTTTGCCAATTTTCTCCAATAAATTCCAGCCCCCTGTTGCCTATTATTTGTATCCCTGACCACAGCCAACCCTATCGGCAAAATCTCTTTTCTCCATTCTTGTACTGGTTTGGTTCTTAGAATGCTCCCTGCTATTTTATGAAAATAATACTCTGTATGCTTTGGTTATTCTCCTTAAGAGTCTGCATCCAAAATCCCAATCTCTCCTTATTTCTTGAGTTTCCTCCCTGCGTCATCATAATCCCTTTCCACCTTGAATTACAGTTTTCTGCCTGTGCTATGAATACGATTCTTAACTGTGCTGCTGTAAAATACCCCCTAAAATTAGGTAATCCTGGTCCACCTTGTTCTATTGGTAGAATCAGCTTATCCCACTTGGCCCTTGCTGTCTTCCCTTCCCAGATAAAATCCTTCAACTCTTTTTTAATTGCTGTGCACAATTTCTCCTCTGGTTGATAAAAGTATGCCTGATATAAGATTAAAGGGACTAAAAACATTTTAATGGCTTGTATCTTAGTATCCATATCCATATAACAAAACTTCCAGTTTCTCAGTTTTTGTATTATCTTCTGTTTAATCTCGTCCCACATATCCTTAGCTGCCACCACAGAGTCATTTCTAATCCATACTCCTAAATTCTTCATTTTATCATGCCCCATAAATATGGATATTGCTGGACCAATTTGTGTGTGGGTACATAATTTACCTCTACTGCCTTTGTTTTAGCTTCATTAATTTTGTATCCTGAGAAGATCTGAAACTGTCTTAAATGTTCCACAACACTGTAATGTCCCTTTCTGGTTCTGTCATGTATAGAATAATATCATCTGCAAATGGAGCCAGCTTTTCCTGACTACCATACCAGTTATATTCTTGATTTTCTTAGTTCCTTATTTTCTTGGCCAGTGGTTCTAAATATAATGCAAACAACAAAGGGGGAAGTGGACAACCCTACCTGATTCCTCTGCTCAAGCAAAAATTATCGGGGAGGACTCCACCTACTTTAATTTGCACCTCTGACACCTCATATACTCTTCTAATTAACCTTATAATTTTATCAGGGAAAGCAAATGCTTCCATTGCTCTGCTCATGAAGTCCCAGTCTACTCTGTCAAATGCTTTCTCTGCATCAAGCCCCACCAATAAAAGTGGTACTTTTTTACATTCTGCTTCCCTCTGGATCATCAGTGTTCTGTTAATATTGTCAAATGTTTGCCTCCCCTCCAAAAAACTACACTGATCCATATCTATTGATTTTGGTATTACTTTTGACATTATTTTAGCCATTATAGGCATAAACACTTTATAATCATGGTTTAGTAATGACATGGGCCTGTATGAATCTGGATCTGATGGATCTTTACTCTCTTTAGGTATTACCATTACCACTGCTTTCTTCCAGGATGCTGGAACTTATCCTCCTCTTGAAATACTGTTAAACAAAACCTTCCAGATCTTTATCAGTTTTTCCCTCCTAACTTCCAAACTTCCACAGGAATACCATCTATTCCTGGAGACTTATCCTAACTGTTAGCAATTAAGCCTCATCTACCTCTAACGTTAGCATATTTAATTTTTCCATAAACATTTCCATTTGTACCTTGTCTTGATTTCCATATTTCTCTGCTTTATACAAATTTTCATAAAATTTCCGAAATATTTCTAATACTTCTACAGGGTCTCTTGTCATCTTCCTTGTTATAGGCTCCCTAAGCATGGTGACTGCCCTTTCCACTTTTTGTTGCCTGAGGTGTTGTGCTAAGAGTTTTTGTGCTCTAGAATTATTATCAAAAAACAGTTGCTTAACAGCAATCTTTCTAAACTCATGCATATCACAGAGGTAATCCCTTATTTTCGTTTAACAATCTGCTGTTGCTCCTTTTCTTGTTCTGAGAGATTCCCCTATTTTGCAATACTTTAACATTTCTCAATCCCTCTAAATAATTCTTGTTACTGTTTAACTGTATCTCCCCTTCTTTTATTTCCAACCTAGTTTTAAACTCCACTTTAATTTTATCCCACTCCTTAGCTATGTTTTCAGAAGACAAATCGGTCTTCTCTAGTAGCTCCTAAAATAAGTCCACAACCCATTCCTTAAATTCCTCTCTTTTCAAGCGGTAGGTGGGGAAGCGCCAGTGTCTCATTTGTATTTCATTACTTTGAGTTTTTTTTTAATTATTGGTGCATGATCTGAAATAGTTACTTGGTACGTTTCAAGACCTTCAGTTAAATGCACATGTTCCTGTGAGATATAAAATCTATCTAGCCTAGCCAAGTTGTTGTATCTCAGTGAGTAATATGTAAATTCACTCCATACTCCTAGTACTGAATTCACATCTTCCATGCCAAATATTTTCATAAATTTCTTCAAAAATCTACCCTCCTTTGTTAAATTACTCCCTCTAGACCCCCCAGACACATCTTCACTGTTGCAAACCAAATTCCAGTCTCCACCTATAAGTAATATTCCTTGGTGAAAGCTGATTTTCTCCCAGGATTTTAAGCTCCATTATACCAGTTTTAGGTGGAATGTAAATGCATGTCAGTGTAAACCCCCTCCCTAGCCAGTGCCTTTTAGTACTATGTATCTTCCATTATCTTTTTTCCTCTTCTATCACTATTGGAGGTCCTCTTGCAATTAAAATAAGTACTCCTCTTTTCCTTTGCCCCAAATATTTCGCTGAATAACCACCCTGAAAACATTTGTTTATCAAATCCACATGTTCAGTTCTTTCCAGGTGTGTCTCCTGTAGCATAGTGTCACATTCAAAGGTTAAAAATAAGGTGCTGTATTCAATAAAGTGTCCTACTCATGCTATGAGGAACAGTGTGATGATCTTCATGAAGTGCCCTGACACACCCTATAGGGTCAAATGAGCTACCAAATATGCTTCTCTGGCTATGCGTGATGCACACAGGTGAAAGATTAAACTGTTGTCTACCACTGCCATCCTTTATTGTTATGATTTAACCATTTATTTTGTAATCTAAACTCATATCCGTTTTGCCAAATCTCAAGATATTAAAATTCAATCCATTACTACTATACCAGGTATGTATATTTTGTAGAATGTAATGGAGAACTCTGGCATGTTTATTAAGTTAATTATGTCACACAGTTTGCAACTGTCAGCGTATTTGGTTGTCTGGAACCCATTTCCCACATTTGTATCTGAGAAAAACAACTGCAGTTGTTGCACAGGATTAAGGCTTTGACTGTTAATGAGTGTCTTCCTCTGTTCCAGGATTTGATTCCCTCAGAATCTACTTGCCTAAATGTGTGACTGAGCAAGCTACTTAACTAGACAGTACTCCTGGGCAACAGATTGAAAAAGGTCCATGTGGATCAGTCTTCTATCTTGGTTAACAACTAAATAAACAATCCCCACTGAGATGTACAGGTAAACAGTGTCCATACTGTGACTTGTGCCCTGTCATTTAACTAGCTTTTTACCTACTGAGCTATGTATAGAGTGGTATTTAATGCATTCCATTTGTCAATTATTCTCTTATGCAATACAGTGTTGGAACACTCCAGTAAGATCGAGATAAGCAGCAACTGCTTCTCTGACCTCTTCAAAGAATCCACTGAGCCTCAGAAGGGAAGCTTTCCTCTTAAAAATCTCCCAGATTGTTCCATAACTACAAGAAGTAGGCCCCCTATGGTTTTCTGGGTTAGTTCCATTTATCATATCTCTATGATTATACACAGGGTAAAGTTTAGACTGATAAAAATTGTTTATCTATATTATTTAATCTGTATTTGTTTTTAAGACCAGGATAACTTTTTATATTCTTTTCTGTACTGTTGCCTGCCAACAATCTGTCTTCCTGCATCGACTCAATCAATCTGTGCCCCAATGGGGTGAGAGCCAATCACAAGAGGCATTATCCAGGTACCCATCACATTTATTTTTCCTTACTGAAGATTAATCTTCTGCTGATGGCTGATATGCACATTTGCATATCCAAGGGCCTGTTATGCATCCCTCTGTAGGACCTCACATTCTTGCACATGCCACATGAAGTCTACCGCTTGCCCATATCCCTCATGTTATGCACCACTCTCTCTCCCTTAGGTTCTGGCACTGCAGTGGACCATGGAAGAGCTAACATGTATCACTCACTCCCACCTTCCCCTACCTGCACTCTCCAGCACTCATGCTCCAAAACAATTTTGCGTCATCTGAGTCCTAGTCATGACTTTATCCCTAGAGCTAGGTAAGTCCAGGGCCATTTTTAAAGCCTAAGTAATGCCTCTTACTTCTGTGAAATATCTCTGTCTCCCCCTACATTCCAAAGAGATGCAGTAGGTTGACTGGCCACACTAAATTGCCCAAAAGTTTGAGTGTGCTTATGTGTGTGGTATGGAAAAACAACGGGGATCAGGGATAGCCAGCCGGCAATGTGAACATTGGCTCTGGATGATTGTCACTGTTTAGATGACACCCAGGCCCCTTGTGCAAAAAGGGGAACAAGGGGTTGTGTGTGGATAGGCAGATGGAT
The DNA here is from genome assembly GCF_019279795.1 of Protopterus annectens. Taxonomy (NCBI): domain Eukaryota; kingdom Metazoa; phylum Chordata; order Ceratodontiformes; family Protopteridae; genus Protopterus; species Protopterus annectens. The sequence continues at coordinate 391,439,068 of NC_056741.1, read as the reverse complement.
GGATTTTATTAATTCTGAGATTCTACCACAGGTTTGGTTCTAATTTTCTTGTTATATATTCTTGTTTTATTAATTCTGAAATGTCACCAAAGGTTTATTTGTACTTTTCTGGAATATTCACATCTTACTCATATATGCATGAATGCAGAACCCCAGTACTTGTTTACAGCATCCTGAGCAGATTCATATGAGTCACTGAGGACAGTATCTCAGTCTGTTTTCATAAGCAGATAATTGTTTTTCAAACGTTTTCCACTGTTAAGAGTCAGATAAATTATTCATGATTTATCTGGATTTTACTCTTGGGTAAAAATGCTGTTATCATGCTCTCTGCTAATTTCAGAAGGTATACTCACAGTAGAGGAACAAAATGATTCCAAAGTTTGTCAGTAATGACCAAGATATTGTTGCCCTAGTTGGATTTGTTCCAAGCTAACTAACATAGTTAATTAAACGTTGCATGTATTTATTTTATGTTGAATAGTTTACCTACTTAGTACACAAGTACTTAGAATCCCCCCTAATAATTCCATTTTCACTGAATTTTTAAATCCTGGAGTTTAGGCAGGAAATCCTTCTGCTGTGTAGGGAGCACAGAAAATGCAAATAGCCTATAAGTACCTTAAAAAAAGGAGTCAAGTATGTATATAAGGCATTAACAAAGTGAAATAAGGTACATAATGGGGTGCAGATGCAGCTGGTCATAATTTTTAAATTCCCTGAAGAGTATCAAAAGATTTATATAGAGACTGACCTACAGGAAGCACAGGTTCTTAGCATGACTGTTCTGTGTGACAGTGCTGTGCAGTGCAACACAATTGTTTGAAATAATCTTCTGTTTTATACCAGAGCATACTTTGCTAGGTGCAGTCTGGTTATTGTTTGTGTGAAACGGCTGTTTGTTTTGATGGGGAGTTTCTCCTTTACCCACTGCTGTGTGACTGTGGAGTTAGAACATATAAGCTTGGGGGTTATAAGAAATTGTTCCTTGACAGAAGTTGGAGGAGGGCTAGCCTCCGTGCAAAAAACATGATAATGTTAGTGGATAGATTTCAGTTATCTCAGTTGTCGATTAGTTGTGATCAATAGATTACATTACATTGTTTATAGGAGAAAGACTTAACGATAATGCCAAGAGCAGATTAAGTTGTACATTATGTAATTAGCTATGAAATGTTCTTACAGGGCCACTGATAAGGCTACTTCGTCAGAAATTATTTTCTTAGATTGCAGAATGGAGCCAGAGTCCTGGAGTTTGACTATAATGGTGTTGCCGCAGAATAAGTGTAGCTATACACTGCAAAGACTCATTTCTACCTACTGAAAATAAGCAAAAGGATTGATGGGACTGATTGCGTGAATTTCTGTCTGACGACAGAATGGCAGCTCCACAACACTATAACTTCTGACAAGGACTATCTCTTGTGGGTGAATCTAATGCCGTCAGATGACTGACGCAAAACTGAAACAGATAAAAAGAATCTAGAAGCTGTGGAACACCAAAATGCTTTGACACGGTACTGTACTACAGGAAGTCGGGGATAGGATAGAAGGAACATAAGTTAGTGATGTGGATAAGGAACGTGATCACAGATAAGAGGCAAATGGCACTGAGTGAAGGTATTTTGTCCAATCAGAAGCCAGCAACAAGGCAGATGCTGCTAAAACTGATACTGAAAACAATGATACTTAGCATATGTGCAACTATAGCAGCCCAGGGGCAGAAAGCGGGTTCAATCTGTTCACTGAACACATCAAATTTGGTGCAGTAATCGAGTACAAGTATTGGCTATAGATGTGTAATTACACTTATAAAATTACCATGGCATTCATATACATCAGAACTGCTATTTAATGTATGAAAGCTATAAGTTATGTATTTTAGGAGCAGAACTGCAGGAATGAAATGTAGATTACAGGTACTAAATCTGGAGAAGCCTAAGGATGAAAATACGTGTGCAGGATAATTGTCCATAAACTGAATCCAACAATACATTGATGGGATGTGCCAAAAACCAGAAGGATACTGATATGCATTGAAGGGGTACAAGATGGAGTCAAGGAAAGTAGATTGCATTTTCTACTATAGAGGGTACTGCTAAGGGCATATCTGAAATACTTTAAATTTTCTAGAGGCCAAAGAGACAGGCATTATGTTCATAGACAGTAGCCAGCTGTGAGGATGGTTGAGGGGAGTGGCAGAACTGGGGTATCAGGAAAGGACAAGATAACTACGCTTTTAAAGAAATGGTTTAAAGAATGGAGTAAAAGACATGCTATGAGCCAAATATCACAACATTTTTTTAAAATTTAAGCTCAGAGGAACTTCTATGTCAGTAGACAAAAATGTATATGTACTGAATATTTGTAATGCAAATTATACAAAGGCCTTTAATTTATTAAAAGTTATTGCCTTACTAATTGGAGATTCCTTTCATTACATGGTAATTAGAACATAATGGGAAAGGCTATGGCTCGCTTACTAGTAAATCAGTTCTCAATGGGTGAGCATACAACTCTGATTTCAACTTGTCAGTGCTGCACTCCCCAGACACTTCACTTCAAATAAACTCACTGGTGATGTTTTTCTTCTTCTCCTCCCCCACACATTTTTCTTGTAGCCTTCCTCTGAATTCTCTCCAGCATACTGATGCCCTTCTCCTTATATGATCGTTGGAACTGTCCACAATACTCAAAATGTAGTGGGACCAAGGCCCTGTAGGCCCTGTTGAGTGGAAGAATTAACACTTTTCTTCTAGAATCAAGTCCTATGAGGAAACACTGCTACCTCTGCCATCTCATTCTACTCATGGTAATTCAACTCAGGTGTGCTCAGCACCCCCAGATCGTTTTCCTGACCACTGCCATCAGTTTCACTCCTCCCAACTGATACCTTATACTAGGATTGTTGTGTTTTTTCTGCAGAACTTTGGATATGATTACACCAAACATTAAATGCTACCTTCCTGCCCACTAGTATAGCCTTTCCAAATCCTTTGCTAGGCTCTTTCCCTATCATCCACTGTTCACCTATCTCTGTGCATCAGTAAACAGGTTGATTATTTCCTGTAGTCCCTCATATTATGTTTGAAACAGACATGCCAAAGAGTAGTGAGCCCAACACACACACACACATACACACACACACACACATACATACACACACACACACACACACACACACACACACACACACACACACACACACACACACACACACCTGAGGCACTCCACTAGTTGCTTCCTTAAGTCTTGAGACTGCCCTACCACCACAACCATCTATGTCCTACCATTAAACATGCAGCTAACCTGTTCCTCAGTTTTGGCCCTAACTTCAACCACTGCAGTTTTGCTGTTGAGATGCTTGTTTGTAAAACAATCAAAGGACTTACTGGGCCAGGTGAACTATGTCTGCGGGTGCTCCTCACTCAAGTTTTCCAGTAACTTAGTCATAAAACTGGATGTGATTTACCTGGCAGCTCCTTCTGTTCATGAACCCTTGTTGATTGCTGTTCTGAAGACTGCTGCCCATGAGAAATAATACTATTTCTTCATCAGGATTTTCTCCATGACTTTCCTTGCCACTATTGTTTAGCTAACAAGCCTGTAGTTCCTTCACATTTGTTTCTGCACCCTATCTTGTTTGAGGGTACCAAACTTGCTGCCTTCCAGTTCCCTGGCACTACTGCAGTAGTCAGTGCCCTGTTAAACATCTGTGTCGACGGGTCTGCTAACATGCTAGTCAAATTTCCTCAAGACTCTCGTAGGCAGTCCAGCTCATCTTTGTCTTTATCATCCTTTAGAGCAACCAGTTCCCTTTGAAGCTCCTTCCTCCCCTTCTCTATCCAGGTGCATGTGCACAGTTCTCCCTATAATGGCTTCCAGTCTTCCCTTCCAGCATGGCACCCACCCTTGCTTTCCTTTGTGAAGACTGAAACAAAGCTATGAGTTGGTACATCTGTTTTTCTAGTCTTCAGTGGTCTTCCTCTCATATCTGAAACACTTGGCTGGTTCTGTTCATCATTTTCATCTTTCAGCTATCAACCTAAAAATACCTTTGTTTCCATTCTTCATCCCTTCTGCTAACTCTCCTTTAACATCAGACTTTGCTGCCCTGTACTGTACCTCTCCCACCTTACTATACCTTCCTTTCCTCCTCTTGGAAGCCAGACCTTTTGCCCTAATTTCTAACCTTGCATTCATATGTAGCCATATTAGCCCTCTTATCTTTTGGCCTTTTTGTCTCTTTCGCACAACCATGTCCACAACCTTAGGTACTACATCCATTCGCACAGCTTGTTTGTTCACACAGTTTGCTTCCAGTCTCTTAAATCATCTATGCCACCTTCCTCATATAATGCACTCTTCTTAAATTTGGCACCATTTACTTTGACTTTTTTCCTCTTCACTCTTCTTTAAAACTGCACACTGGCATTGTGCCTTACTGTCAATGTCCATGACACCCTCTGCACTGGTTAGGACCACATCCAGAATTCTATGCTTTCTCTTAGAGTTCTGTACCACATAGCCAAATCCCTCATGGTCTGAACATCAGTCAGCTCCTCCTCCCCCCCTTTCCATTCTACATGTCACAGTTTCACAATCTACCCCTGCCAGATTCAACCCACCCATGAGCTTTACCTTCTTTCTCCTACCCCACCTTTTATCTTATCGTTCAGTCTCTCATCCACCGCTCTTGTTGTGCATGGAGGATGATGCACTGTTTCAACTTCTTAGTTTTCACCCCTACCTCTAACTCAAGTGGCAGGGTACTTAACCTCACTTCTAATGATGGTTGTATCCATGCCCCATTCCCAATTTGATGTTTTTCTCCCTATATGACCTGATATCTGATGCTCTCCTTCATGTAGATTGCTTCACCAACATTATTTGCTTCATCAACATTATTTCTCTTTTCTCTGTCATTCATGAACAGCTATACCCAGACAACTCCATGTCCTACCCTTTACTATTATTTGGCTCATATTTCTATAGCACCAGCAAGGTCCATCCTCCCCTTCAGGATCAATACATTTAGCTGCCCTGTCCTCAAGCCAGCAGAGAAAGGCTACCCAGCCATGGTCCAGCTCACTTTTGTTTGTTCCTCTGCTATAACCTGCATCGCTTTCTCCCTTCTATCGCCTAACACCACTACCCCCTTATGATTTTGTCATATTCCCTGTCCTTTCCCATCTTAGTTTAAAGGTCTGATCATTGAAATGTATACCTCTGGCCCAGCAATAAGCATACCTGTCATTTTGAGCTAAGATTGAGCCCATCCCTTGCACAAAGCTGGTTTCACTAACAGGTCTACCTCTATCCTCGTACTACTTGTATTTATAACTGGCATTTACTTACTGACATTTGTTTACCAACTTGGTCTGACTGGGCAAAAAAAAGTCAGCTCTTTGCAGTGGAGACCCAGGGACAAAAGCTCCACAAATACTTCTGCACAGAAATACAAAGACAGAGTTACAGTGAAACATTATCACATACATATGGCATCAAAACCTAAACATATAGCTGGTGGAAACTCCAATGGTTAAGTACAAGTATATAATTAAAGAAGACACTGTTGTAATAGTAGCTAATTTATGCAGACTCTCAGTAGAAAAATTGGAGTATATGTTAAACTGATATATGCAGGAGAGATTAGAGCATCACACTCATTTAGGTAGCAAAACAAGTGATTATATGAAGAGTAGGCAGATCGTAAAGTACAACACGTAGTCAGTTACACAGGGATGGGGAGAATAGACAAACAAAAGTTATATACTTAACCATAACAACACATCCCTGTTGTCTGTTTCTGTCCTCCTCAATGAATGGGTTCTTTCGATCTGATCGCATCCGACTTCAGCCACTCTTAGACTATGGATCCAGGCTCAGGCTACTCCCCTTACCCATAATCTCCTCCTTGTACTAAGTTACCTCAGATCAAGTTTGTCCACTTCCTATAACAAGAACCATTACACCCCTTCCAAGAAAAAATATATTCTAAAGAAACCCAAAGAACTTGTGAAATACAGTACAAGAAAAGGACAGGATCAGGCCATCAGTAGGTCAGTGCAGTCACTGTGGTAACACAGAAATATGACAACTGGTGGAAGGGAGGGATGTTGAGGAGGACGGAAGCAGACAACACATCTATTGCTATGGTAAGTACATAACTTTTGCATCCAATCTTGTCTCTTCTATCTGTCCTCAATTAATGGGATAGAGTTCTAGGCTACCATAAATCCTGGGAGGACACATGGAAAGGGAAGCCAAACATGCTGTGAACCTAGACTGCAAGTCCAGCCTGCAATGAGATAGGAAGGTATGAACATTTGACCAAATAGCTACTGCACAAATGTCATCAATTGGTACTTTTGAGAAAAAAGCTGTTGAGGTAGCAACTGACATAATAGAATAAGCCTTAGAAGTGCTCAGCAGAGACAGAACCTTCTCTTTATAAAAATACAAAATGCACTTATACCCAACATGAAAGAGTTACTTAGTTGTCAATGCATGTCTATAAGATGTAACATGTACTATCCCTTATTAAAAAAATGTGGAAAGAAAACAGGAAGATTGTTGGACTGGTTCAGCAATAATTTAGTGGACACTTTAAGGAGAAAAACAGGATTTGTTCTCACTCTTACCCTGTCCTTGTGGAAAACCAAATAAGGGGCCATACAAAAAATATACACTTGAAGTTCTGAATCTCTTCATGCAGAAGTAACTGCCATGAGAAACAATGTTTTCCAACAAAGATATTTCAACTCATCTGTGGCTGCAGGTTCAAATGGAGGTTTTTTCAAAGCATAAAGAAGGACAGTAATGTCCCAGGGAGGGACAGGGACCATGACAGGAGGACGGAGAAGGAAGAAAACCTCATGCATGCTGCCCGTCGCCAACAAGAAAACTAGAAATGGCTGCTAATTATACTTTAATACTACACTAACTTGCTCCATCATGAAAAAGACTAGACAAAACATCCAAAGAGCCAGGAGGGGAGCTGAAACAGGATCTATATTCCTGTTGGAAGCCCAAATTGAAAATCTCTTTCATGTCCTCTTATAAACATTTCAGGTTGAGGGTCTTCTTCATGAGGAGGTCAGAATGTGTACTACCTGAGATGAAAGCCTGAACTATCAGACCAACATAGGAATTGGAGAAACCATGTGGTTAACCTGAGAGCTTCGATGTCAGGGGTGGTGCATGGACCTAGCCAATTACTTTTGAAGTAAAGTCGAAGTTGTTTTCTGAAGGTTTTAGTTGTATTGAGCTGTTTGAATGGTAAAGGGTTCCGCAGTTTAGAGAAATATGAGGAATACAGACAGTCACCAGCATGGTTATTTGATTTGGTTGTTACAAGAAGCTTATCAGTGGATAAGGAGCTTTATTGGGAGAGTATAGTTGTAGGGTGTTATTTAGGCAAGGACAGTGAGTAGGACTGTAGATAAAGTTCTGCAATATGATACGGTGCTTAAGTGTCAGGCAGTAATGGGTTTTATAAGGTTTGTTAATGGCCAATTTTGCTATCTTGTAACACTGTTCTAATAAGCTGGTTCAGGCTACATGTCAGTTAGAATTGGCATTACAGAGATAGGTATGGTGAAGAACATTTGATGCAACATATTTTCTAGTACAACTAGTAAACTAGGGCTCCCAATTTTTGGTAGTTTTTTGACAGCATCATTTATGTATATACTGAATTCCTAACCTTTCTGCCCTGTCCACAGCTGCAGCCACTCACTATACTGCTTGTTTAATTACATCAATTAAATATGGCTTTTAGCTATATAAACTGAATCAGCTGTATTAAAAATAGAATCTGATGAAGCGTACAGTTGCTACGCGAAAGCTCTCATTTTCCTGTTTTTCTGCTTATGGATTAAAGAAATTGTTCGTACTTTATTGGACTTTGTGAGTATTTGGCATTGCCATTTCCATGGTGAATACACTTGTGTTCTTTTTCGATTTATGTATATACTGAATTCCTAACCTTTCTGCCCTGTCCACAGCTGCAGCCACTCACTATACTGCTTACCCCTTTCTTCTTTCTGTGCGGCCACTGCTAATACAGGTAAAACATCTAAGAATGCTACCTCTATCCTCTTCCTTGCACCTTACTGTTACCAGCCTGTGGCACCCACTATGGTCATTTCTGGTATTTGTTTTAATTCACTGGATTTTCAGAAGAGAAGTTATGTCACTGCCAAAAGAAATAACATTGCACTGTTGTTTGGGCTGGTAAGCATTGCTGCTGGTGAGTGTACAGTGGGTTGTTCAGATATATTTAGATGGGTATTCTACTGTCAATGATGTATGGTTATTTTTTAAAAAGTAAAATCATGTCAGCAGTAAAGTGCGCTGCAACTCTATATTGTAAGTAAGCCTAAGGTGTGTGTGATGGGGTGGGTCTAATGAGGAGGGATTAAGTGAGGGCAATGTAGTCAATGATGATATTTTTGCTTAGCTTAAAAAAGAAATATATCACATATGCTCCGTCAAGCATAAAGTTTTGATGTATTGGGATGCACCACGAACCAAGACAGGAAATTGTCTATTCTCATAAGGGGTAATATATAATTACAAACCATGGAGTGGGTAGGGATAGACTCTAACCAAATGGGATAGGTTAATTTGTGTATAAAAAAGGAAACTGGCTAAGCTTAAAATAGCCTGCAAAGGCAGCTAGCCTAGTACTTACCTATGAGCCTATGGAAACTATGCATTTTCAGTGTACTTAAAAATGAAAAAAAAAAAAAAAAACAAAAAAAAAACAAGGAAAAGACGCATGGCTGTAGGTACGCAACAACTGTAGGGTGACATTAGTGGTCAGGTCACCCTACTTGCAGTAAAATTATTGACGAGCTTCTGAGTTATTTATTTATTAATGTATGATTTTGTTATCCAGGTGAGTCCAGGTAGGCCAAAGGCCTCTTTTCAGGAGAGATTAATGGGGTATTTATAGTAACTAAGAAAAATTTGGTCAGGGCTCTGGAGAAATTTCCCTACTGTTTCCGATAAGCGCCAAACTTCTTTTACACCTACCCGAGTTACTGCCAACTCGGGCAGATAGGACTTTGATTTAACATTTTAGCCAAAGGAACTCACTCAGAAGTGCAACACACCCAATTATCCTGCAATGCATTTGCTGACATAGATGTCAAGGGACTGAGTATTAATCGCATCAATTAAATATGGCTTTTAGCTATATAAACTGAATCAGCTGTATTAAAAATAGAATCTGATGAAGCTGCAGTTACTTTCTGTGAGCTCATTTTCCTGTTTTTCTGCTTATGGAATAAAGGAATTGTTCGTACTTTATTGGACTTTGTGAGTATTTGGCATTGCCATTTCCGTGGTGGATACACTTGTGTTCTTTTTCGATTTCATTTCAATTGACTTTGACAAGTGTATCAGCATTGGTTTGAGCAGTTTATTTGATTGTTGAGTTTGCTTTATACGTAACTGCCTTACCACACGGAATGGCCAATATGTCAGTAGAGTTAGACTATAATCCGGAATCGAGGGGAATGAATGATAGATGGATGAACATTACTAAACATCAAAGTAACCCTTTATTGACTCTGGATCTAGAAGTGCGTAATCCCAGAAATTCAAATACTGATGTTGCTAATATTGAGCATTTCAATATGTCTGTCAAACAATTAGAAAATGATTTATATAAGATGCAGAGATATGTATGGCAGCGCAAGCATTTAGAAGCGTGCATACATTTCAACATAGTCCCCAGAGGCATGAGGGTCCTATGCATGCCTACGTATGGGGACAGTCAGCCGGAGCTGCTTAGAAAGTGGCAAGAGATTAACTTGGACACAAGTCGTAAATACATGCAGCTCTTAATAGATCATTTCTTGCCACTTGAAAAAGAACTGTTAATGAATGTCACCAAATTAAATAAAGAAATACGGGAATCTTTTAATGTTGAACCTTGCACTAAAAGACTAGAGGATTTGTACTTGCAAGTAGAGTCCTATAGTAACAAACTGCAGTTAACTAAACATCGCAAATTGCAACGAGATCATCGCGATTTTTTAGAAGGGAATGTGTTTGTTTGGCTGCGCAATTTGAACTACAACATCAGAGACAGAAGTGATGAGAGGACAATAGGGCGGTCCGATACCACGCTTACTATCACAGAAGGAATGTCTCATTTTCTAACATCTACGGAAAACAGTTCTTTAATTAACATTTCTGACAAAGCTTTTGTCACCCCACCAGACACTATAGAACATGCGGAAACTTCTACATCTGCTTCCACTCCTTTACCGAATCAGGAAGCGGATAGAAATAAGGCAGTTTTTAAAAACAGTGGGGCTATACCGAAATATAGCACAACATCTGCAGCTTTTTTACCTTATCCAGTACGGAAACCCATACTACAGAGAGACCGATCCAGAAGCTGGGATCAGAGAAAGCGGAAGTTCTCAGGGGAGAACATGCAACAGAGACACCGTCAGAGACAGTAACTAATTTGTTTTTTAACTTATCTACTTTCATGCTATCTGAATCAGATATTAGCCTGTTAAATAGAGGCTTGACATTTATACCTTCACAAGAAAGTAAGTTACAAAATATATTAATTGATTTAAGAACATTTGGTCGCATGTTAGCTTTGAAACTGCATTTTTTTGATAAAAAGACGAATAACCTGAATAGGAATGATGAGTTACTATGTTTCAAGCAGAAAAGTACTTTTTCACCCCCCTTACCTACTCACATAGAATGTTTCATTAAATTATGTGAACGTAGTTTTTATAATTATTTTCTTAATGGAAAAAGAAAATGTCTTTTCTTTAATATGAGTAGTGAAGAGAGATTGTCATTAAAAAAACTATCAAAAGAGGCCTCGATAGTAATTAGACCTGCAGACAAAGGAGGTGGCCTAGTAATATTTAATACAGAAGATTACACTTCATTAATGATACAAATGCTTGGAGATGAAGATACATATATAATGATTAGTGATGAAAAACTTCTAAGCATTTTTAAAAGAATAAATGATGAACTATATGATTTACTGATGTGTTATCAAATAAATAAGGAGTTATATGACTTCTTTATTAATGAATATCCCCAGATACCAACCATAAAAGGTTTACCGAAAATGCATAAAGGTATGCTTCCACCACCGATTAGACCAATTGTAGATGGAGATAGATGGATTACGCAGAATATCTCCATTTACTTAGAAAAAACATTAAGACCAATAGTGAACAAGATACCAACGATTCTGAGGGATACTTATCAGTTACTAGATATTATAGATCATCTTGAAGTTAATCTACAACAGGGCATTCACCTACTTGTTACATTAGATGTACAAAATTTATTTACTTATAACTTGTATGCCTTGTTCATTAGGAATACAAGAGAATTATTACAATTTTACCCGGAGATTAGTCTTAACAAAGGAATACTGATTTGCCAATTGCTAGAACTTGTGCTTTCTAATAATGCCTTTTCTTTTCTAGGGCAGCTATATTTACAAAAGTGGGGTGTTGCAATGGGCACACCCTGCGCAAATACATACGCTAATCTAGTGGTTCATCACTGGGAGAGAGAACATCTATTCACCAATGAACTATACAAAAAGATTTTGTTATACACTAGATTTGTAGATGATGTACTGATTGTATGGGAAGGCACAGTAAAAGAATTTGAAAATTTTCTTTTTTATCTAGAAAGTACATCTAGTTTTCTAAAGTTTACTATGGAGGCCTCATATGTAGAAGTTAACTTCCTTGATGCGAATCTAAAAATTAAAGATGGCAAGATTTGTTCTACGCTAAATAGGAAGAAGTGTTGGAAAAACACACTTCTCAGTTATGATAGTATGCATCCGAGACATGTATTTAAAGGTATTGTGAAGAGCCAATTTGTTAGATTAACCAGAATATGTAAGGAAAACTCAGATTTAATACTAGAGGCTGATAAGATGGAAAATGTATTTATAAAAAGGGGATATAATAAGAAAATGGTGAAAGAAACTAGGAATTATGTAATGGAAGCTACAAAAGCATCCAACGAATCAAGGACAGCGAAGGTGAGAAAGCACTCTTATTATAGATAGTACCCCACCAGCCTAAAACCCACTTCCCCCGGAGTCCTTTGAAAGTCTCTTTATCTACTACTTCTAGTATGTCGAGGGATCAGTTGCTAGTGTCCTCTCCAGCTCAACTGGTGAACCTGGGAATATTGAGGCAATGTTACAATTGCCTCATGTACACAGACAATCCTCTCCTCCTCCCACAAAACACAAATACATGCGAGAGATGCAACTATACGGCCAAACTGGAGGCTGAGCTCTCTCAACATAGGACTGGCAAGACCAGACAGGAGGAGAAGGTAACCACACACAATACATACCCAGTCACACATGGTACCATCACAACTTCAAATCATACACATACTCACACAAAGACATACTCGGAGGCTCTGATCAAAAATTTACCAAAACAGCAGAGGCCACCAAAGCAGACACCCAAACAACTACCACCTCACGACCCAACACATGCAACACATAGACCACACAGTCAGAGTGTCAAACAGTCACAGCCCTTAAGGCCAAACAAAATGCCAGACACACTTGTCATTGGTGATTCCATAGTCAGACACACTGACGCCCGCCACCAGACTGAGTAAGGAGAAGGTCACAGTAAGCTGCCTGTCGGGCGCTAGAATCCGCCACATAACGCAAGCACTCAGGTCTCTCAACAGCAGGTACAAGTACGACTCAGTCATTGTCCACGCTGGTGTCAACGACCTGAGACGTACCTCCTTGGACTACATGAAAAGGGACATCGAGGAGCTCTCTGATTATGTAGCCCAGGCAGGTATGACCCTGACCTTGAGCAGTATCCTACCTTCACCTAGAATGATGCCACAATACAGTGATAAGATGATCAGCTTTAATAATTGGCTTAAATTCTGGTGTCATTCAAAGGGGATCCAATGTCTGTCTGCCTGGGATGACATGCTGGACAAGCCACTCTGCTTCACAAGGGACGGCTTGCACCTGTCACCCCTGGGCTTCCGGATATTGGCAAAGGCTCTTGCCACCCCCATAGTGCCTTTTTAGGCAAGGCTCAAATTCTAAACCTACCACCCTAGAACACCAAAAAGGAAAAAACTAAGGGTAATGCTGCTCAATGCCAGAAGTCTCACTCTCAAGATGCACGCACTCGAGGCCCTTCTCAATATGGAGAACATCGATGTCTGTGCTGTGACAGAAACCTGGTTCAAGGCTCCTGAGAGCACCCCAGCACTAACACGTTTCACGTCATATCATGCTCGGCCCCAAAATCCGGACAACACCAAGAAAGGAGGGGGGGTGTCCATATTCATAAAGGACACCCACACCTCAAGGTTGGTGGCAATGCACGATGCATCGGAGACCATCCAGGTGCAATTAACCATAGGCAAGACTGCTCTGCAATTTGTAGCATGTTACAGGCCACCCTCTCAAACTCAGGAACCTCACATGGCCTTCCTGAAAACATTGGAGGGATAAATGTATCTCCAAACACCATCATACTAGGTGACTTCAACTACCCTAATATAGACTGGGAACACTACTCAAGCCCGAACACTCTAACCCAAAGATTCCTGGAGTTCATAAACTCAAATGCCATGGAACAACTAGTCACCATCTCCACAAGAGGAGAAAACATACTTGATCTCATCATCACGAACATGGGATCAAAATGTTCAACACCGAAGTATACCCCTCACTGGTGAGATCAGATCATAAACTAATCTCGTTGGAGGTCCTCATCCCGCCCCACCTGAAACAAAAAGACCACAGTGAAAAACTTCTCAAAAGCCGATTTCACACTTCTAAAAACTAGTGTGGTCTCCTTTAAGGCCTCTGAGCCAGTGGTAAACATTACTCAAACCGCTGAATCACTTACAAATGCCTTCTACCAGCACCTACAGGACTGCATGGATCAGGCAATCCCAAACAAAACTAAGACTCTCTGTACCAAAGGCAAGCGTCCAGTCTGGTGGACCCCAGCCATAAACAAGCTCTACAACAAAAGGAGGAAGCTACTACAAGATAGAGCAAAATCCTTGAAAGGTAAGACACCTTTGATCATTATAAGTAAAAACTAAGAGCTCTCATAAAATCATCCAAGGCAAATTTTGAGAGAAAAATCGCCAAGGACTCTAAAGACAATCATAAGGCCTTCTTTAGCTATGTTAGAAACCTAGGAGGAAACTCCCAGATATGCTCAGAATTAGTTCAAAATGATGTGAAAATTACTGAACCTACACACATTGCTAACATACTGGCTGACAGGTTCAGTGCAAACTTCTCCCCAAAAGGAGAGATATCTATTCCAGAGGATTGTAGCCCCCAAACATCTCCAACGCCCAGGTGAGAACTGCCCTCACTAAGGCAAAAACACAGCATCCATGGGACCGATGGTGTCCCCGGCTGTGTGCTTCATGAACTCAACGAGGAATTAAACCCACAGTTAGGACAGCTGTTTAATCTTAGCCTCACCTCAGGATACGCACCAAGGAGTGGCGACGCGACTGTGGTCCCACTTCATAAGGGCGGTGCCTCCACAGACCCTGGAAATTACCGCCCATTAGCTTGACAAGCCTTATCTGCAAAGCCATGGAGAGGATCATAATGGAACTCATAAATAAAGACATAGGGAACTTGCAGACTTTGGATCCAACCCAGTTTGGCTTTGTCAAAGGCAGATCCTGCCTCTTAAACTTGGTTGACTTTTTCGAGACAGTCACCAAGGCCATTGATGAGGGAAAGGCAGTCCATACAGCCTACCTCGACCTGGCAAAGGCCTTCACACAATACCCCACTCAGGTATCATCGAAAAACTCATCAGCTTGAATGTAAACCCATACATCACAAGATGGGTTGCAAACTGGCTAAGTGACAGAACCCACAGGGTCAGAGTTGCTGGAGCCATGTCAGACTCAAAGCCTGTCACAAGTGGTGTCCCGCAGGGCTCAGTCCTGGGTCCACTCTTGTTCGGCATCTACTTTTCTGAAGTACAAGCAAACACAGGAGGGTTATGGCTGACAAAGTTTGCAGATGACTGCAAACTGGGCCATAGTCGAAAACACATCTGACACAGATATCCTCCAGAAGGGCCTCACAGAAACGGATAACTGGTGCCAGAGCCATGGCCTGAAGTTAAACGCCAAAAATGCATAGTCATACCCTTCGGGAAAAACAAGGTTACCCCTAGCTACCATATAGGTGGCAATCCACTGAGCACAGAAAAGTCATCAGGGATCTGGGGACCCAAGTTGACAGTAGCCTTCGCTTGACACTCATGTTGCTAAAGTAGTTAGGAAAACCTTCTATGTCGCCCACCTGATCATGAAGGGATTCACATCTAGATCAAGGAGGTCATCGCCCCTGTACTCATCACTCATTAGACCTATGATTGAGTACAATGCCCCGCTCGAATGTATCTGACCAGACACCTGCTGCAGCTTGAAAGGCCCCAAAAGTTCCTCACCAAAAGGATAAAGGGTCTCAAAATATGTCTTATGCTGCCCGACTGAAAGAACTCCAGCTCTATTCAGTCTCATACCGCTTGCTCAGAGGTGACCTGTGCCTGACATATAAGGCCATGTCAAACCCAGATTTGATGAATATGCTTCACCTCAAAAATGTAGATCCCTCAGAACCACAAGGGCGGAGACTTAAACCTTGACACGGTTATAAATAGAACGTGCTGGAGGGACAGATTCATCACCCAGAGACTCCCTATGCTGTGGAACAAAATCCCGGTACATGTGAGGCAGAGCACCTCGCTGGCCTTGATCAAGAGGAATCTTGACCAATGGATGGGAGATCGCAGATATACCCCAGGGATTACTTCAGTGTCACTGCTTGACAGAGGCACAGAAAAATGATAGGCATAGTTTTTATTCAAACTAAAGGGGTGGCGAAAGCCACATAACTATGGGCTAGGCTTATAAATGCCCTTGGGCAGATAGCCTAGTATGAACCTATGAACCATAGGAATACACAAATCATGAGATAAGATGAGAGAATACATTTTGTTACAACTTACTCAAATGACAATAAAATAATTAGAAATATTATTAGTAGTCATTGGCAAGTATTAACTACAGATAGTAGAACATTAGAATTAGTAGGACACATGCCCAGTTTCACATATCGAAATAATAAAAATTTAAAGAGTTTGTTATGTGTTACACGGAATAAAAGAGAGATAGTAGAAACATGTGCTGTAACAAAATTTGGAACTTTTCCATGTAACAATTGTAATATGTGTAAATATATTACAGCAACACAAACATTTATTCACCCTGTTCTGAATTATTCATTTATTCCCAGATTTTTTGCATCTTGTGACACTTGCAATATTATTTATTTGGCCACCTGTGAATGCTGTCCTGCTTACTATATAGGACTTACAAAAAGGAAATTGAAAAAAAGAATATACAATCATGTGTATGACATTAAGAAAGGCAATGAACTTAATGCACTAGCAAAACACATAATTCAATATAATGATCATAATTTTAAATTTAGAATATTACAGATTGTAGATAAGAATGAAAGAGGGGGAGATTTTGTAAATATACTAGAACAGAAAGAATTATAATGGATATTAAGAATGAGAGCACATCACCCTCCAGGGTTAAATCAATATGTTCCTCTGAAGCCTGTTTTAAAATATCGTAAATCATGCAGTTCTTGATTTAATCTCATGTATTTATTTATTCATTTATTTATTTATTCTAAGTGGTTAGAATTTAATAAATGTTTTTGTATATACATGCACCAAGCACCTTATGATACATATTCTATAATGTTTTAAATAATATGCGTACATATTTTAATAAATATATGATAGTTTATAGTAATATATAGTTGATTTTTATAAATGAGGCTTATATACATGAATGTTAGTGATGCATTATATATATTTATATTATATATATTTATTTTATATTTATATTTATGGTAAAGATATGAATTATCTAGTGTAAGTTTCATAATAGTTAAGTTTTAAAGTTTTAAAATTGTATTAAACAATGTGTTTACATGTTAGAAATTGAAGTGATTGAGGTTTTTATGCAATATAAGGAAGATGTTGCTTTAAGTAAAATGATTTATTAGTCAGCTAATTGTTTAATTACATCAATTAAATATGGCTTTTAGCTATATAAACTGAATCAGCTGTATTAAAAATAGAATCTGATGAAGCGTACAGTTGCTACGCGAAAGCGCTCATTTTCCTGTTTTTCTGCTTATGGATTAAAGAAATTTCGTACTTTATTGGACTTTGTGAGTATTTGGCATTGCCATTTCCATGGTGAATACACTTGTGTTCTTTTTCGATTTATGTATATACTGAATTCCTAACCTTTCTGCCCTGTCCACAGCTGCAGCCACTCACTATACTGCTTACCCCTTTCTTCTTTCTGTGCGGTCACTGCTAATACAGTTAAAACATCTAAGAATGCTACCTCTGTCCTCTTCCTTACACCTTACTGTTACCAGCTTGTGGCACCCACTATGGTCACTTCTGGTATTTGTTTTAATTCACTAGATTTTCAGAAGAGAAGTTATGTCACTGCCAAAAGAAATAACATTGCACTGCTGTTTGCGCTGGTAAGCATTGCTGCTGGTGGGTGTACAGTGGGTTGTTCAGATATATTTAGATGGGTATTGTACTGTCAATGATGTATGGTTATTTTTTAAAAAGTAAAATCATGTCAGCAGTAAAGTGCGCTGCAACTCTGTATTGTAAGTAAGCCTAAGGTGTGTGTGATGGGGTGGGTCTAATGAGGAGGGATTAGGTGAGGCCAATGTAGACAATGATGATATTTTAGCTTAGCTTAAAAAAGAAATATATCACATATGCTCCGTCAAGCATAAAGTTTTGATGTATTGAGATGCACCACGAACCAAGACAGGAAATTGTCTATTCTCATTAGGGTAATATATAATTACAAACCATGGGGTGGGTAGGGATAGACACTAACCAAATGGGATAGGTTAATTTGAGTATAAAAAGGGAAACTGGCTAAGCTTAAAATAGCCTGCAAAGACAGCTAGCCTAGTACTTACCTATGAGCCTATGGAAACTATGCATTTTCAGTGTACTTAAAAATGAAAAAAAAAAAAAACAAGGAAAAGACACATGGCTGTAGGTACGCAACAACTGTAGGGTGACATTAGTGGTCAGGTCACCCTACTTGCAGTAAAATTATTCACTGAGCTTCTGATTTACTTATTTACTAATGTATGCTTTTGTTATCCAGGTGAGTCCAGGTAGGCCAAAGGCCTCTTTTCAGGAGAGATTAAAGGGGTATTTATAGTAACTAAGAAAAATTTGGTCAGGGCTCTGGAGAAATTTTCCTATTGTTTCCGATAAGCGCCAAACTTCTTTTACACCTACCTGAGTTACTGCCAACTCAGGCAGATAGGACTTTGATTTAACATTTTATCCAAAGGAACTCACTCAGAAGTGCAACACACCCCATTATCCTGCAATGCATTTACTGACATAGATGTCAAGGGACTGAGTATTTGGTAAAGGAAGGGAGAACAATGTAAACCATGAATTGGTGCTGAACATACTAGATATGAACACTGCCTGAATGTCTGTATGTTTGTTTGCTCTCCCTGCTCAAATTTAAGGCAATATATGAAAATTCATAAGCTGGATAGATAAAAGTAGAACATGTAACTTTCTTAAAAGATAAAGATATGAATAGAATAAATGGGCTAAGCAATCCATTATCTTCCGCCAAAGTGTTTGTTTTTATGTGCTGACCCATAAGCCTCATGAAGTGAACACAGCTAAAATGTTGCTAACAACCACAACAGAATATACTATTACACAACTGTATGGTTATACAGTTCAAAAACAGCATGCAGCTTGAAAAGAAAATATTATGAAATTTACAACTCAATATTTTCAAATTTTATGATTCCTGAAAATTATACATAAAAAGAATAAAAAACAAACATTGATGGAAAAAATAAGGGAGTAAATATTTAAACTTCTACAGTGGAAGCTTTTTTCTTTCTCCTTTCAGAGAAGTCATTTACATTTACAAAATGTATAATACTAGACAGTGTTACCAGACTCAAGCTTGGCTAAATAAACCCCATCAGAAAAACTACTGCTTGTAATTTTTACAAACATACCATCTTTAAAGTGACATAAGGAGTGAAAAATCTTGTTGCTTGAAATGAGAAGTCATAGTTGTCATCACGACTAAGGAAACCAATCTGTGATCCATTCCTGTCCAATAAATAAATCAACAATGAAAAACGTTAATTTTAATTCAAAGAGATGGCAACAACACTAGTCCTAATCTACTGATTTTTTCACAAATATCTGCAGTGACTGACAAAATACTGATTTGTTACACTTTTGTTTAGGTCATTAATGCCCCATTTTGCAGCAATTAGTGTTTCATTAAAAAGTATTATTGTACGACTCACCTGTAGCTAGGTCTGAGAGTAGCAGATACCACTATTAGAAGCCCTGCACCAGTATCTGTGGAGCTGAATACTGAAAAATGAGTGACATCTAAACACATGTCTCAGAAGACACAGGACTTCATGTCATTTATATTGCACAATTAGTTCACAGAATCATAGGAGGTTACTAGGCTACTGGCGCTAGGGCCTTTACCAGCCTAGCCATGTTTTACCCTTGTTCCCTCATAGACTGAAACAAATAGCCTGTATTAGTGCACAAATTTATGATCAGTGACTGCCCCTATCCAAAAGGGACATAGGTGAAACCTCCAGGGTGAATTTATGGTTTCCCATCCAAGTGTCCAAGTTATGTTTGAACACGATTATTGAGGAGCTCTGTTTTTAGAGAAGTAGCAGCATCTGGGAGACATATCTGTCTCTCCAGCAAGTCCTGTTTATGTTGCAGGCTAGGTTAAGGTCTCTAGAAGGAGTGAGTCTTGTCATATTAGATTTGCGGATTTGCAGCATTTCCATTAAGGCAAGGTCCGAGACTGCTCTGAAGGCCATTCACGAATCACCTCTACACAGTCTATACAATACAGAATAACAGAGTATGGTAACAGTTTGTGCAGGGCATGTGATGAAGGCCTTGAATTTTCTTGGTGAGAAACCTCTGAGGTCTCTCCAGCTGCTGCAGGTGTCTGGTGAGGTACATACAAAAAACAGCACTGTACTCTATTATTGTTCTGATGATGGACAAGTACAGAGGAGTTATAACTTCCTTTCTTTTGGATGCTATTCCCTTACTTATGACATGGTAATGTAGAAGGCCTTCCTCACCACTGTGGACACATGCTGATCAAAGTTAAGGTTGCTATCAACCTGCATTTCCACATCTCTCATCACTGGGTTTGAACTCAGGGGGATATTGTTAATGTTGTAATTTGCTGGGACTTCACCTTTACCAAAATGGATGATAATACATTTTTTTTTTTTTTTGCGTTAAGTTTAAGTCCGTGGCTTTGGCACCAATCATTTGTCTGTGTAAGTCCTTTTTGTAGTACTGTGACATTGTTTTGGGTTTCAATGGTTGCACGCAGTTTGCAGTCATCAACGAACTTGATAAAATACCGACCATCTATTCTTATCCAAACTTCTAAGAAATAGATTTCAAACAGAAGTGGACCCAGCACAGACCCTTGTAGAACACCACTAGTAACAGGTCTGCTAGTAGAGGTGGAATCCCCTACTTTGACTGTATGAGTTCTATCGATGAGCCAATTGGCTACCCATCTAATGACATATGGGTTTATCCCCAGCTGGGTGAGTTTATTGATGATGCCTGAGTGGGGGATAGTGTCAAAGGCCCTGGCTAAGTCGAGATAGGCAGTATAGACTGTTCTGCAGTTCATCCAAGACTTTGGTGTCATTTTCAAAGAAGTCCACCAGGTTTAACAAGCATGATCTGCCATTAACGAAACCAAACTGGGTCAGGTCAACAGATTGAAAGTCTCCTATATCCTTGTTGATTAGGTTCATGATGATTCTTTCTATGGCCTTACAGTAAGGCTGGTTAGGCTTATGGGTCTATAATTCCCAGGGTTGGATGAGGGACCCCCTTTGTGCAAAGGGATCAAAGTTGCAGTTTTCCATTCGGGTGGGACAAAGCCAGTACTTTGACTCCGATTGAAGAGAGTACCCAATGGTTCCACCAGCTCCTGTTTTAGACCACTTATTAAGCAGCCTGGGATGTTGTCTGGTCCCATAGAGGCTGTGTTTTTGGCCTTGGAGAGGTCAGTTATGACCTGTTCATTTGAGATACTAGGTAGAAGACTGGTGATGGGTATATTTTGGGGTATGATTGTTGGGGACAGTGGAGTGAAGTTTTCACTGAACCTGCCTGCTAGCAGGTTGGCAATTTTCACAGGTTTTGTATGAGTGGTACAATCCACTGCTAGTTTGACACAAATCTGAGCATTCCCTTTAAGATTTTGGATGTAGTTATTAAATGCTTTGTGATTATCCTTAGGCAAGGATGTTAATTTGGTTTCGTAGTTAGTTTTGGAGGACTTTCCAAGATGTCTAATTTGCTTATTCAAGCTGTGGAAGGTGTCTTTCCTCTGCTGATACCTTTTCTTCTTGTTCTTAGTCAGCGGTTTGTTTCTCTTGTTGTATAACCTATTTATGGTGGATGTCCACCAGGGTGGTTTATTTTTTTGTGAGGATCTTGATTTAATCCAGTCAATTATAGTCTATGCACTTGTATAGGTGTTTATATAAGGCATTAGTGTACTCCTCAGTATGGGAGACACTGCTGTCGGTGGTGAGTGGGGGGTTCAAACTATTTATGCTATCTCGTAGAAGGCTATAGTTTGCTTTGTAGAAATTTTTAAACTTTTTGCTCCAGACTGGGGATCAGTTGAGATTGTTACTTCAAACAAAACAGATTTGTGATCTGATCTTACCAGGGAGGGCCTCACACATGGGATGGTGCAGTGATCTCCCATATTGGTGAACACTAGGTCATGGATATTTGAGCCCCTTGTGGGGATGCTGACAATCCATTTGTGTTAGCAAATTCCAAGAAGTTTAGGCGAGCATGTTACTGCTCAAATATGTTGCCCAGTTGACGGAGGGATAGTTAAAGTCACCCATGACTAGGGTGTTTGGCAGTACTGTGAGTGACTCAAGAAGGTCTAGGTAAGCAGTGTGGTTTACCTGGGTTCATGGTGGGGAAACTATTGGTAACAATGATGTGGAAGGGGGGGTCTTTCCTACAATTAGCTGGACTTGGAGTAGCTCTATGGAGTTGTACTGTTTAACCAGTTTTGACGTGTATTTGCCTTTGATGAAGATGGATACACCTCTCCCTTTGGTTCTCTCACATTCATTTTGCAGACTTAAAGTGTGGAAAGCATTGCAGCCTTACATGGCTGGGGTACTCTCTACGGCCTTGTACCATGTCTGTGATACTGTACAGATATCTATGTCTTCCAAAGGAAGGAGCGCTTCCAGTGAGTGCAGTTTGTGATTTAGGCTCCTAGCATTAAGCAGCACAACCTTTAGTTTGTCTCTAGAAGATGTTTTTATGTCAGAAATTTTGTTCTTATGACATTACCTAAAAAGGCGCTATGTGGGGAGGGAAATACATTAGCCAGTAACCAAAACCAAGAGGTGAATGGTGAAGACCATCCCTGGCAAAGCAGGGTCGTCTTGTGACCATGTCATCCCAGGCTGACAGATACTGGATCCCTCTAAACTAACACCACAACCTAAGCCAGTTGTTAAACTCAAAATTTTTTTTTTTTTTTTGCAGTGAGGCATCATCCTGGGTGAAGGTAGAATGCTGCTTAGGGCTAGGGGCACATAATCAGCAAGCTCAGTTGTGTCTCTCTTCATATAGTCCATTGAGGTGCGTCTCAAGTCGTTCACTCCAGCATGGACTTTGACAGTCATAACAGTATTTGTTATTGAGAGACTTGAGTGCATGCATGATTTGTTGGATGCTTGTACCTAACAGGCAGCTGACCATAACATTCTCCTTGTCTAGCCTGGTGAGTGTGATATCTGTGTGTCTCACTATGGAGTTGCCTATGACCAAGACATTTTGTTTTGAGGTATTTTGCCTTAGGGGCTTGTTGGGTGAGACACTGATGTGTGTGTTTTTATGTGTAATGGATCCTGTTGGGACTGCATTGTGTATGGACAGTTTGTATTTGGGAGGTCTCTGTTCTTTTGGTATACTTCTAGTGAGTGTATCCGTGTATGTGGGTTTATGTGTTCTGTTGTTGGTTTGTGGAAGATGTGAAGTGTTTGTGCACACAACCCATTTGGAATCTGATCTGCTGTTTTGTGAGAGAGAGCATTGATTCCAGATTTATAGAACAGATACATATCTCACATATTGTATTAGTATGTTTTAGGAGTAATGGGTTGTCAGTATACATGAGGCAGTTGCTACATTACCTTAGGATGCCTATGACCACCTGAATGGCTGGAGAAATGGTGGAAAACTGTCCATCCATTATGTCAGGTTTGTTCTGTACTAAGTAGTGTGGAGAGGGCTGGATGGAACTGGCTCTGCTGTGAGACTAGTAGAATCAACTAAACCATGGAGGTTTTGGAGTAGGTGCCTGCATTAATGCCTAAAAAGTGTGCAGCTAAGTTGCTCTCTGGGCAGCAGTGAGCAACTGTGCAGCGCACATGGAAACAAGAAATCCTAGGATGGTTCATAAGCAGGTATCTAAGGAAAAAATTGACTTTCTAAGTCTTTGCTTTTGTAATGGGTAGTACTAACCCCTTTGCACAATGCGCAGCTTACTTAAGCAATTATCAAACAAGCTAGCCAGTGGAAATGTTCAATACTGAGCCTTTTTCCAACAGTCCCCAACTCAGATGGGTCCTTGGCTACACTCTTCTGCCACAAGGATGCAGGGGGCCCTCTTAATGTAGGATGGCTGGTTTTAGTACTCAGATAATGCCAGACAGTTTAGATTAAGCAAATCTAAATCTAAGCTATGCTATGCTATAAAAAACACAAGTACTAGAAATGCAAAGTGCAGGAAAAACAGTCTCAAAAAGCAAACAGTGAAACAGGAAAACAGTTTAAAACAGCAAAACAATTTAAAGTAGGCAGCAGTTCAGTAATACACAGTTTAAAAGTGCAATATGGTGAATAAAAATACTTATAATTTTGTAGATTTCAAAGGATGCCTTGGATTTCATTTGGGTTCACTCTGGAGATCAGAGAGAGCACATCTGTCCTAGAGCAGCTCCTGTAAACTGAGCACAGGCTCTTACAAATGTGGTGCTTAGATACAAGCTAAATTAAGCAATTTTCAAACAAGTTGACCAATGGAAATGCTCAATGTAAGATGGCTGGTTTTAGTGCTCAGATAATGCCAAACAGTCTAGATTCAGAAAATCTGAAGGTAGCCTATGCTACAAAATACACAAGTACTAGAAAATACAAAGTGCAGGAAAAACAGCCTCAAACAGGAAACAGTGGAACAGGAAAATAGCTTGAAGTGGCAAAAACAGTTAAAAGTAGGTGGCAATTCAGTAATGCACAGTTTAAAAGTGCAGTACAGTGAATAAAAAATACTCAAATTTTTGTAGATTTAAAAGGATGCATTGGGCTTCATTTGGATTCATTCCAGAGATCAGAGAGAGCATGTCTATCTTAAAGCAGCTCCTGTAAACTGAGTTTAACAGGAAATAAAGAAAAACACTGTCTGCTATAACATTACTGCAAAAACTGCTGCACTAAAAACATACAAGATCCAGCATTAATTAACATAATGAAGAATTTGCTATTTCTGATACAGGTCTCATGACCATGAGCCTAATGTAAGAAAACATTCAAGTGAAAAACATAAACCAAATCAAAAATACACTTTCAAAATACAGAAATGTGAATTGAAACAATACAATCATATTACTATAAAATAAAATTAAACCGATAACAATACTAAACCTAAAAAAATTCAAGCATTTTAAAGAACTAAAGCATGTAATGCAGGGGTGTATTCTCTGCGCCTCCTGTTTATATCAGGTTTTCATCATCAGACCTAAATTGTCTGTATACTTACTCCACATTCATACTGTATTTTGAAGTAAAATACAACAATTTGATCTATATGGCAAATACATATTCAATGTATTTAGGATGTGGGGTGTATTTAGGATGTGGGGTGTAGGAAGATATGCCTTCCACAACACTGGAGTGCAGATAGGGCTTAGCCTTGTGCAATGTTCATTCTAGCTGTAATTCTTTTTTCACAGTAATTCAACATTATAATATATTGTATCCTTTCAAAGTCCTGTGTTTTGAGAATTTAACATTTTGCATTTGTTTTGTATCATTTTTACTGGCATTCTTTCTTACTTTAGGTACCCCTTGCAACCAATATTCCCCATAATTTCTACAACCAGAAGAGGCTTTTGTTTACTCACTTTTACACTAGCATGCATCACGCCAGAAGACCACACTGACCGTAAAATTAAGTACAGAACCTATGCTGTAATGCTGTTATTAGCTCAGCGGACTAACCATGCTAAGGGTAATCATAATATTCTGCATTCCATGCATGAGTCTGTGATATCTGTACACAGATCACTGACTACCAAACATCAGTTATCTAAAGCTTGCTCTCACATGTGTATGTTTATCAATACATTTATTTTGATGTAAGCATATTGAAAGGCTTATTTTTCATCTTTACTAATGAAAAGGAATTTCTAAACGGAATCAAGATATTCGTATTTACATACTCTATTAGGACAATACGTAATTTATAATGCACAGAATTTACTTTATCTTTATGGTTGATAAACACTAGCTGGCGCATTGTTCCACAAAGTAACAGCACAATGCAGAGGTGCCTGGATACGTTATGCAGAGATGTTCAGTGGCAGCACTGAGGCTGAGGGGAAAATGAGGCAGATAGCCATTCAGTGATGAGGAGGTGCGACTATTCTTCTAATCAGCGTAAAGACAGCTGGTCATTCACTGTCCAGTATCACCTTATGAGAAAATATAGTCTTTCACAGAGATATGTAACTGGTTTTGGGGTAAAATGTTTACCCTTTGTTGACCAGGTTAGTCCCAGTAGCCTTGCTTCAGGGAAGATCCGAGGTGGCTTCATACTGACTAGGGGGGATTTAGCCAGGACACCAGTGAACTTCCTCTATTCTTTGTGGGGCACACTGGATAGTGCTTCTTTGTGGAGGAAGAGGGAAAAGACTCTGAGATGGCAGAGGTTATTGCAACTACAAATAATTCTGTTATAAAAATGTCTGATACTGATATTCCTTCTAACATTACTGCGGCAACTTTATCACAGAGACATTTGTCTAACAATGTTCTTCAGGATATGATAGGGCAAGATGAACCTTCACCGGGTTCAGCAGTCATATGTAATGAAATAATGGAAGAAAAATGGACTGCTTCACATTTTCCTGCACTTCCAACTAGCTTCATATTCCAGATGTTACTCTTGAAGTTGTTGTAAGACTAAAGACCATGGCTATTGTACCTTTCATTGTTCTCACTAAAACTTTAACTGCCAAAGCCTGTGCATCGGGGATATTTTCAACCTCTAATTTGGTTACATGCTCCTGAAATCAAATAATTTGGACATTAGCCAGAGTCTTTTATTACAGTTAAAGAAGTTGCTAAGCCCTCTGACCCTACTCTCCATAACGCAGATGCTCATAAGATTTTTGACCTAAAAAGCAGCCTTCTGTATGCTAGTGATAGTAAATGTAGACGAGAAAACTCCTTGCTTTTCTACAACCTTCTGCTGGCATTAGAAGTGAAGGTGATGGTGTTGTGAAGGAAGGGGAAGTTTAGGCAACGGAGTTTCTCAGAAAATGGAAGATGAAATTGAAGTTTATAACTCTGAGAAAAGCGCTGAAATGTAAGAAAACAGTTAGCCAGCAAATGAACTCAAAATAATATGATAACCTTTCTATTCTTACACTAAATGTTACAGATTTGATTCTGATGCCAGGAGGTTATCAATACTCTGCTGGTGTATGTGCTGGACAGAAGTTATTTTAAGTTTGGTGGCTCTATGGATTCTGACTTTACTTCAATTACATCAGTTTTAAATCTTGTGGAATACTGTTTTTTTGGGGGGACCTTTGCTGTAGACTGCTGTTCAGGGGGTTGTTGTGCTTTTCAGGGTTTAACATATAATTCCGTCAACAAATTTAAATAAATAAATAAATAAATAAATAAATAATCAGATCCTGGATGTTACAGTTTTCAGACCAGGTAAAGGTCTTGATCTAGATCCATTTTATATAGGGCTATGTAAAGATTAATACTATTTTATTCATATATGGCTGACTCAGAATACCATTGTTTGAAGTAGTTAAAACATTTTGTTAGTAAATTTGCATATACCTGTATTAGATGATTTTAATTGTGACCTACATAAAAAGCACAGTAAGGAAGGGCATGATATGAACATATGTAAAGAAATGGCGAAAATGGCAATTTATGACTGGGTATGTCTTATGTCTTCATGTATCATAGGGGACCTCTGCATTCTGAAACTGACTAAGCAACATATTCCTGTTCCCATTTTGAAGTGAAGGGATTGTTTTGACTGTTATTTTCGGATCACTGCAGAGCTTCCAGATTAGACGATTTTTTGGTTCCTTTGGGTAAAGGCTTAAAGAGGCTTACGGTTCTTGAATGACTGACAGGCCTTGGATACATTATGTTCAGAAATAGAATAATCACAATAGTATGAGAATTCACTATAATTTCAGGTCTACTAGATGGATGGCATTTTACAAAGGTACAAGATTGATTATTGAAAGTGGCAAATAGAAATATGGAAGACTTTCCAACGTTGATATGGAGAAGAAATTAAGCAATTAGTTCTTTTAATTTGTAATAACATTTCTGAGGGCTACATAAAGAAAGGGGAACATAATGCAGTGAATGAGAAAAAATCATGCACAAGTTATTAACTCGACACTATCTGTTTGTTTATTTTTTTGTTTGTTTTTTTTAAGACAACAAAGAAATGGTTAAACCACTGACTGGTAAGTTTATTCAGCGCAAACAAAATCTGTTCAGGGGCTTGAAAGATACAAATGTGAAGGTTTGGTTAAACAACACTAATATGTTACTGTGCAAATGACTATGTTATCTTGTTTTATGGATGTTGCATTGGATTTTCCTTGGGCGTGCATCAATTTAGTTATACTGTTAGAAACTGAGTTGTAAGTTAGAAACTGTGTTACATTTAGTCGGTGTTGACAGTGGTCCAGATTTGGATGATTTTATTTATGATTGCTGCAAGACCTTAACTTCAGCAGTAAAACATTGTTTCTTAGCGGTTTTAAATGAATGGTTGGCTTGTGATATTAGTCACTTGAATACAGTGGATATAATCATACAATTCATCTGAAAAGAGGGAACAAGATGGCTGTTAATAAAAGGAAACCCATTGAAATATGGACTACAAAACTTTCATGAGAAATTTACATTTACAACTTACTTCTGACTTTCATAATGATGTATTAAATAATCTGATAGTGTTTCTGGTGTACTCAACCTTAAGACATGCCACTTCTGCTTAAAAAGGTAGTTGATTCTGGTCTGCTACATGAAGGGAAAGAAGCGTGCCCGCTGTCCTGTGATAACTCTAAGACATTTAACAGCATACATAATGTCAGAGTGTGATAGATTTTGCAGTGTTGTGGTACTGGGCTTCAGTTTTTGAAGCACAATCAGTCCACTTATCACCATATATGAATGAGATGCATAATGAATGTGTGGGTATATCAGCATGTATGCAGAGAGAGAGGTACATCAAAGATACCCCTATCTCTATGTCATTACTGGAGAATTCTGTCTGCTTACCTCATGGATTTCCTGTACCTACTTTTCTATCTTATGCAGATGATGCTGTCATTATAGTCAAATACA
The DNA here is from genome assembly GCF_019279795.1 of Protopterus annectens. Lineage (NCBI taxonomy): Eukaryota > Metazoa > Chordata > Ceratodontiformes > Protopteridae > Protopterus > Protopterus annectens. Next base: position 391,410,146 of record NC_056741.1, on the reverse strand, counting down.
GACTTTGGATACAATTTCCTGTACCTACTTTTCTATCTTATGCAGATGATGCTGTCATTATAGTCAAATACAGACTTTGGATACAGATACCAGGCTATACTTTAGAAAGACATTTGCATGTTGTTGGATTACAGTTGACTTAGATATCGAATGAGGGTTTCAGGTTTTGGAATTCTGTCTGAGGTATTCTTTTTTTCACGTGATTAGATCATTACTTTGGATGTAGCATTCGGTGCCATAAAGACTGGACGAAATCCACGGTTGCAGAAAGTAAAGAGGTTGAAATATGCTGTATAATTCTGGGCAACGTACAAGCTGTGTAATTTTCTAAAAATGTCTACATTATTTATGGCACCCTGATAGTTATATGTTGCTCTTTTTTATCCCTTTATATCCTTATTGTTGCTTGGGAGGAGACTATTACTGACATTGTCTTTTCTTTTTTGGGGGATCTTGGCTTAATTCCATACAGCAACGTAATCTGTTCAATACTCCTTTAAAGTGAAGATAAACAGCCTGTGATGTCCCTGGTACCTAATCATTTATTAACATATATTCCATACTTGTGCAAAATAAAGGCACTGATTGCTTGGAAACTCCTTTATGTACTAAATATAGGGAATTATTAGCAACAGTAAGCATATAAACCACTTAAAAAAACATATTCTTTACTAATGCGGAAGATGATGATTTAAAAGATTACCAATATAAGTGGTTATGTGGGAATGCCGATACATAGTTTATAAAGGGATCTCTGCACTCTTGACATGTCAAAATATTGCAAGACTTTGATAGAAGGATGTGCAGGACTTTTCAAATCCCAAAGGAAAAGTGTTAACTAGAGGCAAATTATTATATCAATTTATTACATATATAGCTTTTCAGAGTGGCTTGACTTTGTATCAAGACTGTCCTTAAATAAAATGATGGGGAAGCTCATGTCAAAATATAAGACTTTTACAGAACAGCAGCATCATTTCCTTGGGTGCAGAGTGGAGGAAGACACGATCACTCATTTCTCTCATGTAACAGGATTAGGAGATTCTGGGAAAGTAACTTTCACTTGAGAATACTTTGGCATGAACTTTACAGTACCATCATCTGTTATTCACTAGGTCATTTCATTATGGGAAGATTCCTCAAGATTGCAGACATGTACTTGTTAAACCTGTCTTTAAGGGAAAGGGGGTAGGACAAACCAAGAGTCACGCAGACCAATGAATTTACTTTCATGCTGAGGAAAAATAATGGAGAAGGTTATTTTGGATAAGTTATTGTCCAAAACGGAAAGGTTGTGACTTGAAACCATATATCAGCATGCATATGTGGAAAATAGAGCTATAACCACCAGTAACATTATGTTCTATAACAATATAACAGCTAAACATGAAAACCTGTGTTGTGATGTAATTTATATAGAATTAAATAAATTAGAACAGTAGGTATTGATGTACTCTTAATAAGATGGACAGCTACATGGCTTACAAATAGGATATGCAAGTACCATACAGCAATTAGACAAGTGAAATTCTAGGTTACAGTCAGGGTGTCCTACAGGGCTCAGTCCTAAGCTGTTACTTGTTTAGACTGTTTCTTTCAGACTTATCTTTTTCATCTGAGGTGTTCTATGGTCTATATGCAGATGATTTCAAAATGGGAAAACTGATGAGTTATAGACAGGGCATGTCTGCCAAAGAACTTGACTACTCATTTGGGTACTGGAGAATAATATGCTGATAAACACATTGAAAGCTAAGCATGTGAGATTTGGGAGACATAGTCTGAAAGGTGAATATTTAAAACAGCACACAGCTGAAACTGTAAATGCATTTAAGGACAATGGTATATGGGTAGATCCAGCTTTGATGTTTTAATCACATTAACCAACTTGGTTAATGATGGTTATAGAACTATAGGTCATCAAAAATATTTATAAAGTCTGGGAAATCAGAAATTATGAAATCATTGTTTCTTAGATAAATTAGACCCAAGCCTGAGTATGGCGTGACAATATGTAAACATTATAAGAAAACAAGTTTGAGCAAATTAGAAAGAGTACAGTAGAAATTTACCGAGGGCATCCATGGATGTGAACATTTAAGTTATTATGAAGGACTAAATATTTGAACTTGTACAGTATCTAACAGATATTTAAAAAGAGCATTTAGCAATAACTACATTCGTGAATGGTTTGGGGTTATCAAGAAGTACTAAAGAAACATCAAACAGCCTATGTAGAAAATTATATAGGAATGAGAGGTGTACTAACTGGTTTTCTGAGAAAGCAGCTGATGCATGGCATAGACTACCAAATTACATAAAAGCAAGCACTAGTTTAATTAGATATTTTAAGGACAACTTGGACATTTATGGGAGCAACTGTTTTGGTATATTGGCAGACTAGAACGGCACTATTGCTAGTGCCTGAAATATTTGTATGTCTGTATGTATAACTTGGAAATGCTGCTACACTGTCTCTATCCTTACTTTTGTATTGAGATTATAGAAAGAAATGGGATTGGGAAATAAAAATAATTGATATTTTATTTTATTTCTATTTTGTTGACTGGGTTAGCACCACTGGACCGAGGTGATGCTCAAACAGAGTAGGGGGAATTTGGCCAGAGTACCAGAGAACTTACCTTACTCTTTTCGATAAGTACCATGAGATCTCTTATGGTAACTGGATCAGGACTGACATATTTGGTTAGGACTTTGTGCTGAAGTACTGTATAACAAGTAGCACATTTTCAGTACATGTATTTTGCTCTGGCAAATGTTTTGGCGTTAACCACTGTTATTGCCTTGTTTTATGATATCTTCCTATTGTTTGCACAAATTATTTTCAGTTTCACCTCATGTAAACATTCTGTTTGTGTAGCTTCTGTTAGACTTTGTGAATTCTGCACTATTTGTGTTACTTAATAAAGAACCTTTACACATTTTGATAAATGCAGTGGAATCCTTTACATACACCTAGGCTACCACCAACACTGCAATAAATTATTTACTTGAAGGCTCCAGACCCTTTGAAATTTGTATCCAAGAAGACTTGTGTGCCAAATGGTCCCATTATTTTTATATGGTATTTCCGTACATGCCTTATAATAGCAAACAGCTTAGACTTCTTCTATATCTGTGTCTAAGACAGACTAACAGAATCAACAGAATAGTACTAACAAAATTAATATTAACTCCAAGCAGATAGTATAATCATTTTTATAAGTCAGTAATGCACATCAGCATTGCTGTATATCTCTCGGGCGGGCACCAGCCTGCACCTTTATCTAGATGACCAGCAGTGCACTCTGTGGTCCGTTATATTATATATGCATGTTTTTTTTTTTCTTGTTTTACCTAACCAAATTTTCATTCAATCACAATTACTGAACAATAAGTATTTTAATGGGACAACATCTGCATCTTATATATGTAACAGATTGCATGAATGTAAAACAAGAAGAATACATGGAACAGTTTGAAGGGTATGAATAAGTAAAATGTCAAGCATTTATAATAAAAAAGCCCACGGTAAGTAACCAAGAAGCCAGTTATAAAAAACAGCTTAGCAAATAATGTGCGCAATGCTGGTGGTAGTGTTTCACTTTTGTTAACTTGTAAATTTCCTTTCATAATACTTCCTACCTACTACTACTACTACTAGTAAAAATAATAATGGTTGGGATCTATGGATGAATCCTGAAAAAGTAGTATCTTTGAACTGGCTGTGCAGGACGGCTCACGACTAAGAAGAAATACATTAAACATTGTCTTGAAATATATGGACCTTTCACATGGCCACTAATTAGAAGTCAGCTACATGCTACTTCATTATAAATCTGAGCCATAGTGTGCTGTATCATAGATGCATTCTGCACAATGTAAATCAGAACACTGTCTGTCATTGACAAAGTTCATAGAATAGATTGTAGTAATGAAAGTTGGCATAAAATGAGGATAATTATCTTTGAATTGCTCACCAGAGTGAATAGCACACCACTGTAAATGAAGACATAATCTCTCTGTGGCTTAAAATGGCAGTGCAACAAAGCAGGAACCAGAGATGGGGTATAGTATGTTTGTGTGTGACACGGCAGGAACCAGAGATGGGGTACGGTATGTCTGTGCGTGACACAGCAGGAACCAGAGATGGGGTACTATGTTTGTGTGACACAGCAGGAACTAGAGATGGCATACGGTATGTCTGTGAGTGACACAGCAAGAACCAGAGATGGAGTAAGGTGTGTCTGTGTGTGGCACAGCAGGAACCAGAGATGGGGTACAGTATGTTTGCGTGTGACATTGCAGGAACCAGAGATGTGGTACGATATGTTTGTGTATGACACATCTTATTCAGTCACTATTCCCTGTTCCACTTTCATGCCACACAAATTATAATAATATTTTCCATTAATTAGGGATGACAGCATAGCTACAGACATGACCATAATATGGTAATGAGGGAATCTAGTGCTATGACAGCTCACAATGGCAGGAGCACAATAGCATTACTGTATTCAGGTGGGGATATTGTTGTAATTTAAGCAAGTTTGCCTGCACTACAAGGAAATGTGATGCCAGTAGGATTTCTCTTATTATGCACAGAAGATTTTTTTTCCAGATTTACCACTTAAGCAGTGATGGTACTGCTCAGCTCTGCATGCTGAAGGACATATATGAGAAAAGTGGGGGGACTGGTTTGGTTAGACACATTACATGAACCGAAGGTACACTGCTCTGGTCCTGTTACTTCAGTAGGTGGGGCTAGCTTGTGCACAGCTGTACCAGTTCTGAATTTCATAAAATCCTGGGGAAGGTATGTATCCTCTTTGCATAGAATTATGTGGCTACACAATGGAGAATGACCATAAACAAGGTCTTACCAGCAGTGTAGCAAGCTTTGAGTCACAGGTATTTCATATGGCATTCTGCTGCATACCAGCTCTATTCCACTGGACACAATGTTTATGAATACCACAGAATATTAATAAAAATATAGTTCAGTTCTAATATAACTTCTTTGTGTTATGTTACATCCGCATAATACTTTACAAGATTTAACCCATCAAATGTTCTTTTCTTCAGTTATTAACTGATGAACATTTTTATGGAACTACTTAATCTATATCCATTGCTTAACTATACAAGTATGTTGAATATAAAATGAAAAGAATAAACAATCTGACTGGTAACAGCATGTAAAAAGCTGTGTATATAGTGTAACAAGCCACTGAAAAGGAATTGCATAGGCAGCAGTGCAGCTACCTAATAAATGACCATTACTAAACAGGATAGGGAATGCAAAATGGAAAGAATAAATGAAGCAATTTGATTGGTTACAAGTAAAATACCATGTGTATACAAGATAATAACCTATTGCGAAGACGTGAAATAGATAACTATGTAAAAAATATATATCATTGTGCAGAGTATTAACAGCAGATCTTCATCTTGTTCATCCTTTCACTTTCCTTATATCACAAACTGACGAATAACACATAATTTAAAAGTAACTACCTTACACATTGTCGTTAAATTGCTAGATCAAAGCACTAATATATTTTTATTCATGCAATAATGATATATGTCATACATTGCAGTATGAAAGTCCACTATATATATATATATATATATATATATATATATATATATATATATATATATATATATCTTAAGAAACTTAAAGGGATTGGTCGGTTGTCCCATAACAACATACCTAACTGCAGAATACTTTTTGCTTAAGCCGTGTTTCATCTCATACCCCTAAACAGTTAATCATGCAACATTTAACACTTGCTCATGCCCTAACGCTTGGATACGTACATTTTGTTGTATGTGTATTGACCAGTTTTGGCAATCCTCTCAGTAAAAATGGTGAGCAACAATGATGGAAAAAGAATCACATCTTCTACCTTCTACAGTTATCACACAATAAACAGAACCATCTCATGTCTCAGTGTCTAGTTATATACATTTTACTGTACCTGTAAAGTGCACATTTGACAGCCCTTCCAGTCAAATGAGTGTGTGGCAAAGAAGCAAAAATGATCATATCACCAACATTGTTCTGATTCAGCTGAAAAAAACAAAAATAAAAATATCTTATGTGGCAAGATCTTTGTATTTAAAACAAGGTAACATAAAATGGTTAATGCCAACCAAATAATTTAAATAAATAAATCCATGTAATTTTTCAGTATAACTACTTAAATGTTAACTTCCATTCTAATCAAAATTTATTATTTGATCTTTACTACTCTGATGTTTAAATAGCTTTTAAACAGAATTGCGAACAGCATATTTAATTATCACAAATAATTTCATACAGGGGATAGTTTTATATAGAGGGTTATGATGGGGTCTCAGATCGTAACCATGTTATTATGTATTCAAGACATGGATGTCAAGAAATTCACCTAAAAAGTGAAAAATCACCAAGTGTTTTGCTGGCTTTCAATGCCATAAAACACTAGTGGTTGCTTATCAGAAAGGCAGTGTAACGTTGTCCGTCATGTTTACACCTACCTTTAATACCTCTCTGCTGTGTAGATTTTCACAGAATATCCAGATTATGGCTTCATATTTTTGGTCTGTTCCTCATAAAATCTGTCGTTTACACAGAATCCAATAAGGACTGAAGTTCACTAAATAATGACATGCATTTGAATTCCAGAGTTTGTATCCTTCACATTATGCAGCCGAACACATCCTGTTATTCTAGCAACTTTCTAAGATTTTTATTTATTTTTTTTTTAACAGGAAGTTAGGGACACATTAAGAGTATAGACAACAGGTAGAAACAAATTTTTTGCTCTGCCACTGTCATTTGCTAATCAACAGCAGATTTTATTGCAGGGCAGTAGACCTGACCTTAACATACGCAGGGAGGTGCCTAACATTTGTTACAGTCAGGCCGTGCACCACTCTGGCACTGAACTGGTTTGTCTTTTTCCAAAAATCAGAGCATAATCACTGCGCTCCATGTGCTACAACATGGTTAAGATCAGTGAGACCCAATCATAACTCTTTGTAATGCATGGAGTTTTATCTACTCCATGTACTATCAGTTACAAATGTAAAAAAAAAGCGCAAAGTGTTTTACCAGATTTGAAAGACAGTGAACCACATACCGAGTGCTCTCACATAAACAACAAGTAAATATAGGTGGAAGAAAAGTCAGGGACAATTTATTTAGTTGAATAAGGAACTTACAGACTGACGTGCGTAAACTTCCCAGAACAAAAATATGAGGCAAGATATTTAGGACAGCTGAGTGTGAAGAAATGTCTCTTTCGTGAGACCTGACCATATCAGCACTTAGAGGTGTGTAACAATTGTTACCTATTAAAGGAGTTAATTATGTCTCATCACTGCAAACAAACTACATTCAGCAACCGTGCAACTACATAAAAACTGATTTTTTTTTTTACCATCTTAAAACTGGCCTCCCCTAGCAGGGCTGATACCAACTAGGAAACAACATGACTCATCTCATCGGGACTTATCAAAATATTTCTCACATATTGTGTTTCACCAAATGTACATGGTCACAGAAAAGCTTCAATACTGGAAATATAATTTCCCTTGAGTTACTCTGACACATAATACATATTTTTAATAGAAAAGGTTGTGAATATTCTCTATGTATCTGGGAAAGGAGTTTTCTTAAATGCTCAGAAGATTAATTAACAAACAAAAATTTGGCAAAATATATTAGGTCAATTTTTGTTTCATCAAACTGTATTTAATTAAACTACACTTAACCACACATAAAAAGGATCTGCTTTTGTGCCAAAAGTATGTATTAGTTTGGTAGAATAAATGTTATTAAAAGAAATGAGCAGAACAGTTTGAAATGAATGCTTTCTACTGTTGATAAACTGCATGCTTCACAAAATCTAACGCACAGCATGAAAAAAATAATATTTGAGAAATAAATAAACTAGGACATAATTATAAGGATTCATGGGACTACAACAAGAATTTAGAATTCCTTCCATAGTTGTCAAAAGTGCATCATAAACTCTCCCAGAATTGTCTCTAGCTGACAGATCAGCTTCTGTCTGCAGACCTCTCAACTGTCCCTGATTTTCAGGAATGTCCCTGATTTAGACTCCGATTGTAGGTCTGTCCCTTTTAATCCCTCTTAAAACTGGTGACTGCTGAAGAAAAAGTGGTGAGTTGCCCTTAATAAATAATGACAGTAATCCAGAGTTATAGACATTTTACGTCAGAATATCTATATTAATCCACATTCTCTTAATCTACAAATGTTTCAAGCTAATAGTACAAACATTTAAAAAATGTCCCTGCTTATTTGAGGATTTGTCCCTGATTCTGTTGAGATTTGTCTCTGATTGGTTGAGAGCTATGTGTCTGAGTTTTT